>NC_135664.1:43054677-43370983 GCF_964188315.1 Podarcis muralis
CTGATTGTATCTCACTTTCTTCATTTCAAATGCCTGAGAAGATTATCAAGCTTGTTCATCACATTATACTTATTCTAAATGTTTCATTAATATACAATGTTGTAGCTGTTGTAAGAATTCAGTAAAAATGACTCTGCCCAAACATGTCTTGGTTTAAACGTCAAAATACTAAGTTATGGTTTTAAGTGTTATTTTTTTCTCCTTTCCAGAGGATGACTCTAACAAAAGTGGTGATCTATTCTATTATATATTTTGGAAAGTGGTTTGTCGGTCTGTCTGTCCATTCTCTATGCATTTGGACCCGTCTTTGTCACTCAATTTGGTATGACATATCCTGAGATAGAGGATTTTGAAAGTGCGTTTTGCTCTACATTTGGAAACTGTTAGGTGCCATGTTGAATCAAGATAGCTGACCAAACCATTCCAAATTTTGCTGATTTGGACATGTTTGAAGGTAGCACTGCACAATTTGGTGTGTTGGTTGCTAAGATGTAGGGAGAGGTTTTGATCTGTATTTGGATAACTTTGGGTGTGGTTTTTGAATCAAGAAGGTAGAGTGAATCATTCAAAACTGCACTGATATTAACCAAATTTGACAGGAAACGAATAGGACTTTGCACCCAATATCTGAGTTGGGCCAATTCAAGCAGATCTGGGCTTTGACTGAGGTGGAGTCAGCCCTGGGTCAGCCTGGTTTGGGCTGCCTGCAGCTGTTTGGGGTCAGGGCAGTAGGTGGGAAGAGAGGCATGGCACCTCTGCAAATAGCAGTGAGGGGCTATTTCCAGCTGGTGACTGGATGGTGCTATCTGGCTGGGTGCAGGGCCCTGCTTTGCCAGCATGTTACCCACAGGGAACACACTGGGGAGGCAGATCTTCGCAAGACTGGAAAACGGGTGACCAAGACTGTTGTTGATGTTTGTGCAACATCATGGACTTGAAAGATGGAGTCCTAATCCAGCTGCCCATCACAGAAAGTCTACCCTAGCACAATGGCCAGCCAAGACACCTGTGACATTGGCTCAGGGTGAAATACACCCTACAAAGCAGATGAGGAATCATTTGGCTGGGCTAGATCTTAGCCCTAACACTAGATGTAACCAGCTTGAAGTTTGGGACATATCCCAAACACCCATGTTGTCTGAGCAGAAAGCAAGTGTCCCCAAAACGCCATAGAGTGCCAATTGCCAATTCCCATAATTGTCAACTTAAGTCCTGATCCTGAGCAGGGCTGGAAGGTGTTACAGACACTTTCTATCTTTAACAAGTCTTTACCACAAAGTATGGTTAACGTGGCACAGCTACCAGGTAAACCTCCTGTTGCCTGGATGATACACATGGAGGCAGATCACATCCTCCTAGATCAGGGATCGGGAAGCTGTGGCACATACCTATGTACATTTATCACATGACATGTAACAAGTCACATAGGTGCTAACAGCCTACAAACATCCTAACCATGTGTACTCAGAAGTAACTTCTATTAAATTCAGTGGGGCTTACTTGTAGGTAAACAGGGTAAACATATTTCCTTGCATGACACGTTTATATTGGCCCATACAGATCATCTATGTTGTTATTATCTGTATTTTTAATAGATTTTTGATATATACTGTTTTAATTCTATTAGTGTTTCCTTTCTATTGATATCTTTTCTATGTTTTTAGCATTTTCTATTCTATCTGTCAGCAGCCTGGAGTCCCAGCCTGGGGAAAGGGTAGGATATAAATTAATATCAATATCAATATCATCATCATTTAGCGTTCTTGCCACCCCAGTGGTTGGTCTGGCCCTGGATGGTATGCAACTGGCATTCTAAAGCATCCAATGGACCATGCGGAGAACGCTTACAGGTGTAGGCAGGCCGGGTGCTCGTTTCCTATCAGGGTAGCGAGTTCCAGCGCAAAAGCCTGCGCACACGCTTCCTTGCGATGTGCTTCGCCTGCCTGGTTCCGCCTGGAGCCTAGGAGAGACGGCATCACCAGGCAGCTCCTCTCTGGCTCCGGAGTCCAGAGCGGCCCGTCCCCGCAGGCGAAAAGCTTTGCATCTTTCCTCGCCCCACTCTCCTCTCCCAGGTGGGCCGCGCGGAAGCTTCGCAGCTGCGGGGCTGGGCGGGGCTGGAGAGCGCGCAGCGGCGCCCCCGGGAGGCCGCAGACTGGAACTGCCCGGCTGGCGTCGGCGCTTCCTCCTCGCGGCCCTCGGCTCCTCCTCGCGCCGCCTGATTGGGCCTTTCGAACTGTGCGGGCGGACGGAGGCGAGTGAATCAGCGCGCGCCGCAGCTGCGAAGGGGTCGCCGCCGCCGCCGCAATCACAGCGTGCCTGGCAGACGATGTAGGGGGAGCCCGACGCGGGGGGCTGTTGCCGTGTGAGTGAGTAACCTTCCCCGTGTCCTGTCCTTCGAGGGGATTCGTGCTTTCCTTCTGGCTGCAAGCTCACCCTTTGCCCGGGGAGTGCGCAAGCAGCCGGTGGACAGTTGCAATGGTCACATGCTGCGGGCAAGGCTGTGCGACTAGGTTGCTCTGCTTCACGCAGGCATTGAGCTTGAGGAGAGCGGCTTTCCCTTTCCCACCTCAGACAGCGAGGGTTTAAAAAAGATTGCTTTCTCTGGCTACCTAAGGCTGCTGGGTTGTTTACATTGCGTTAGGGAAACAAAACACCAGCGCTTTGGATGGGCGTTACAGTGCTACAGATGCAGCTTGTCTTCAAGCATGTAGAACGGAGAATGTGAAATATAGTTATTATGAGAGAAGGGGGAAAGTAATGCAGAGCAGTCCAAAGGTTTTAGGGCCAACTCTGAGCTGGAAGACAATACTGGCATACATAAGTGTGGGACAGGCCCTCTTAATTCACTAATGAATGTCCTTTGTCCTGCCTCCTGTCCTAACAGGCCTGGGAGCATGCAGGTTTTTAAGTGGAGAATGCCAGGCCTAGTGGCAGGTTAGTTTACTAAAGATTTTGGACCAAGCGTAATTTTTTTCTTCAAGTAGCAGTACTGTGTCCAAGAAAGTTCATACAGATGCAAGGTATGTAGCGGATGCGTAGCTTTTTATGTGTGATTGTATGCAGCGCATGCCATTCCCAAAATATGAATCTGATTTTTAGAATCACAAAACCTGATGGCATCTTTCAAAACAAGGCTACCGGTATATCTTTGGGAGTCTTAAAGCAAACTATCTGCACAACATGGAACAGTTCCTAAGCATACTAATACTTGAATGATGAGCCTTCCAGTGAAGCTTTATGGATCTTTGAAAGTAGGCTCTTCAGCTGTATGGCTGCAAACATTTGTCTTCCAGTGTGAAAAACAGACCTTAATAGTCTCAATTAGCAGTTTTGAGTTCAGTAGAGTTAGGTTTGATTTCCAGAGTATTACCTTCCAAACAGCATGTTATTCTGTGTAGGTTTGATTTGATTAATTTCCATACTGCTTAATATATTAAAAATATCTCTAAGCAGTGTACAGAAAATGGAATCAATAATACACAACTTGAACAAAAAAATTCAAAAATGCACAGTTATATATGTTACATTTATACAAAGTTACTAATATATTGATTGATATCAATATCCATTCATTTTTCTTCTGACGCACTCTCCCTCTCAGCCTCCTGGTCCTCACCCAGAATCAGGTCAAAACAAACTCTCAGCTCATCCACAAAAGTCTCACATTGAGAAGGGTTCCTGGAAAGAGCAGACATCACTCTAGTCTCTCACTCTAGACTAGCTTTTCACGGACAGACTCAAGGTGGATGGTACTTCCTCAGGCTGCCCACAACTGTGTCCCATTCAGCTGCATTCTCCACACCCATTTGTGGGCAGCCCGAGGAAGTACCATTCCTATCCTCAAACAGCTGGTTTGTTGAGTTTCCCAGGGGGTCCAGAGGATAGGAAAAGGACCCCCTTCAGCTCACAGCTCTATCTTCACCCATGTCCTCTCCTCTTCCTCCAGCTGACCTCCTCCTTGCAACTATGTATAAGCATGCCTACTTCCAAGTAAGATTCCAGTGGAACCAATGGAAACACATTTTGCATCCTTATCCAGAGACGTTCCATAAAAGCTGTGGAAAATTAATATTCCATGGCTTGTCCATGGGCAATCTGATGTTGCAGTTTAGATATCTGATGCGGTCTAAGGATTACTACAGCGTATCTGGCTACAGTATGTGTTTTAAGTGTGGTTTGCACTTCTGAAAACTTTGGGCTGAGTTATGCTGGTGGTTAGGTGTATACGAGAAGGGGAAAACACTTTGCTGGCTTTGTCTGTGATGAAATATGCTAAATATCTCTTTAACCTTTAGGCATGGGTGGCTTCCACATTTGAATCTGAAGTATTGTGCAAAACTGTACAAGATAAATCATCGCAACATAATAAGCTGCTACTGCAGATTTGTCCAAAGCATTGTTTACTTACATGGGTTGTAACACAAGACTCTCAAGTTGTACTCAGTAACAGAAGTGGTTTGGGAATAGATGTTAAGCTCATAGTACACCTGTATGATGCTAGCTGCACTGGCCCTAGTCCATTTCTGGGCACATTAAGAAGTGCTGGTGTTGACCTTTAAAGCTCCTGGTGGGTATTTGAAGCCACTGTCCATGCCCTTGCAAGCAGAAGCATGATAGGTGCCTACCACTGAAGAGACTCTTTCAGTGATGGCGCTACAGTTGGGGTATGTTCCAAAGAGGTTTGCCTGGTGCTTACCTTCCGGTCCTCTCCTAAGTCTTTTGGATGCAGTTTCAATCCTACTAACATCTTCATGCTTTTGATTTTTGTGGCATGTGTGTGTGTGTGTGTGTTTGTTTAATTGTTTTATTCATTTGGTAAACTGCCCGGCTTCCTGCCAACTTAGCAGTTTGAAAGCACGCCAGTGCAAGTAGATAAATAGGTACCGCTCCGGCGGGAAGGTAAACGGCGTTTCCATGCGCTGCTCTGGTTTCGGTGTTCCGTTGCACCAGAAGCGGCTTAGTCATGCTGGCCACAGGACCCAGAAAAACTGTCTGCAGAAGCAGACAAACGCCGGCTCCCTTGGCCTGTAAAGCGAGATGAGCGCCACAACCCCAGAGTCGTTCACGACTGGACTTAACTGTCAGAGGTCCTTTACCTTTTTTAAACTTCACCACTATATAATTTTGGGCTGGTATTAAAATGCTTACAATATTTTATTTGTTTGATTATGTATTCTCTGGAAACTTTCATAACACTCTTAAGAACAGAGGTAAAATGCCCAACTAATAGCCACTGAATTAACGCCCAGTGCCTAAACTCACTGTGAGCTACTTGCTAATTCAGAAGTGGTGTTGGAATGATAAGCTGCAGCGAATGGTGGCTTTAACTGCTAATAACTTATGGCGCTAGTGGATGAGGGACATGGATACTGAATGCTATTGGTGAGTCAGCATTTGAAAGACATACATAATCCAAAGTGGGTCAGCTGATACCTGTCATCGTGCCAGATGTGTGGGTGAGAAGCAAGCTTCTGAGTTGCACATATCACTTCTTCAGGCAGGAATTTGAAGTAGTAGTGGCAGTATGTATGTGAGTCAGATGGGCCTCTGTGAGTGACTCAGGCCACATACTTCCTTCCCTCAGGCCTAAATCAGTTTAATCTCCAGTTTCTTGAATTGTGGTCACTTTTGAGGAAGAGTATGACTGTTTGAATTTTTTCTTCTCTTACACAGGAAGGAGGAGATGTCTGGCCTCAGCATAGCCTGCCCACTTTCTTTAAAGAATTCCAATAGGCTTGATGCAATTGCATCATGGTTCATACTATGAATGTGCAGTTGTGGCTGGCGTACTCCACTTAGCTGGCCTGTGAGTGACCACTACTTTAGTTAGTTAATTTTGTTTTCTTTTTGTTTACCTCCTTATTCCACTTTTTAAGATTTTCTTCCAAATGGGTTCACATTAATTTTAAACAAGAATGAGAGGCCAAGCTTGTCCTTAAGTTTACACACTTTTTTAAAAAAAAGTTGAGTATAGAGATACTCAACAAAGGTAGAGAAGTAATATCAGCTTCACGATGCCAGAAGAAAGGGATGAATTACAAACAGGCATTAACAGTGTGGACCAAGGCAGTGTGCAATTGTCTTCCTCTCTTTGGTACTAGGACAAGCTGCAGTTTGAGTTGAGTGTGTTCTTTCTAATAAAAAAGGGAAGAGCAAGTACCTTTCTTTGGCCAATGGACTTGACCAAGCTCCACTTCCCTTTGTCATGATGTTCTTCCTGGGTGGAAGGCAATAGTCCGACCTCCCAATGGCTCTTGGTCCCCTTGCTGGTGGGAGATGCCAGAATGTGCTTCCTTTCAGCTCTGCAGTCCCATTTATGATGTGAAGATCCCTGTTCGTGGGTGGTGCGTGGGTGTCAAGAGAAAACCCACAACCGCACGCAGGGAATGGAGAAGGATGATGGTTCCGTCTGGCAGTGTTTTCTTTCTCGTTCCTTATTAGAATGTTTCCTCATTTCCTTAAGCCACAATTCATATTCAAACTGTGATTTGAGGCAACAAGGATATATATATATATATATATGAAGAAGGGAGGAGGACAAAAGGACAGAAGGTAGCCTGCAAGCTCATTGCTTGCTCCCAATCCGCTAAACCATGGTTTGGAGGATCAGGAATATGATGTCTGAATAGAAGCTCTGATTATATCTCTAGAGTGCCTGAGCAGCAGGAATCCCGCTTCTAGTTGACAACATATGGCCAATTCAGTGATGACATTTTAATAGACTTCTATGACGGACGTGGTGTTACCCAGTGAACTGTTGTGAAAGAACTCGACATTTTCTCTGAAATGCCCATGCCCCCCCCTCCAAAGATTAGTTTTGTGAGGCATTCCTGAAAAATGAAGATTCTGGACATTCTTCCAATGTTCATTTGTGAATATTTCATTTTATTCAGGCGCCGAGCGTGCCCTCCACATTAGGCTGTCTTTTGTTCTTACTCTGGCGATTGGCATGTTAAGGCCCTTGTCTGATTGTATGGGGCTCCTTATTTTAATGAGGGCAAGCCTCTTTGCTTGCTGCTCCTGCCATATTTTCCCCTTTCTAAAAAGTCAATGAACTCTCTCAGGCTTGTAGTTAGGACAAAGGGCTTTTTATGCTGAATGAAATTTATTCCCTGTGACCAGCTTGTGGGAAGCATAATACATTCATTAGTAACGTTCTGCTTTTTATATTCTGCCCTCTTTCGTATGGCGCAGAGAAGAGAAATATCAACAGGAAAGGGGCATGTGCTATTAACATCCAAGAGAGAAGTAGTGGAACTTCTGCACTGACAGATATGATTAGTTCAGGCTATAGCTGGGCTCTCAAACTGACTATGGCTCGAAACCCAAATCAACCTCTGACCTAGTCCTAAATCTGGAGTATAAGCAAGGTTGGTATTGCAAAGAATTAAAATAAGAGGTGATACTCCTCATCAATAGTATATGGATTATTGTTTTAATGAATTTGCTAGCAAGGGTTTTTAGTGTATATGTGTTTTTAGCACTATTTTATCTTTTTCTTTTCTTATTCTTAATGTACATCCCCCTGGGCTCTTCTGAGGAAGGAGAAATAAATAAAATGACGTGATGGTTCTGCAGCTTGATGTGAAGGAAAATTTAGAATAGAACCATGTTTGTGTTCTAAACATTACAATCCAATTGGCAATCCTGAGAACTATGGTTTGCCCCCCAGTGCAAGAGTTTTATGCAAGTTGAATAATGATGTTATTTCAATCGTGTTGCCTTAAACTCTGTTTCAAGATCAAAGTTCTTTCAACTTCCTGTAAGAGACTTACTGGCCTGGTTTGGACAATCTTTCCTGGGTTCCTGAGCCATGATTTAGAAAGATCATCCAAACCGGGCCATTTCTGCATTCCTTAAATGTGTGCTCGAGCCTTCCCCAGTCTGGTAGCCTTCAGATGTTCTTGGGTTATAATTCCCTTCATCTCTGACCATTAGCAATGCTTGTTGGGGCTGATGGGAGTTTGAATCCGAAATGCCTGGAGAGTGCCAGATTCAGCAAAGCTGATGTGCACTCTTGCTGCTAAACTGATTTTATTTTTTCCTCTGTTGCAATTTTCTGTTACTGTCATTTGTTTTTTTATGACTGTACTTTAATATAATTTCTTATTCATTTATTTCTGCCTAGCGATTGCATGTAATTGGATGGCTCATATAAATATAATTAATGTTTCTGAGTCTTTTTATTAGTTTTCCTTGTTTGTAGTTATTGCCATTTTTGCAATCGGCTTTTGAAACTTCTGCAGTCATGTAGGAGGAGAGAATTGCTCCAAACCAGTTGCCTATCACCTCTTTCGCACTCTGTCTGACGATGTCTTGGAGGATCCCTGACCTCCCAGAGAGGCTGTGAGGGATTGCAGTTGGCTGCAGGGAGAGCTTTCTGTCCATGAAGGATTTTCAGGTTAACTTATCTTAGGATCTATGTATGTATCATATGAGACACATAATATCTTTGCTCATAGCAGTTCATAACACTAAATTTGTAGGTGCTAGGTGTGACTCCAATATAAAATAGCCCTTGAGTTTTAATTTAACATGTCTCCTTTTTCCATTCCTAGGAAAGTACAATCACCATGCAGCATGCAGTTCAGGTAGGCACAGTGAATTACTGACGTCTTTATTATAAATTTCCTACCTTAACCAAGTAAAAAAATATGCTTCTGAAGAAATACCTGTGACCATTTTATAGCAGAATCCTGTGCATGCCTACTCAGGAGTAGGTCCTATTGAGCTCAGTGCTCCTGGAAACTGGGAATAGAATTGCCATCCAAATGTGCCAAATTTATGTGTTGTAGTAACTCGCTGTTTATTTTACTCGCTGTTCTTTTAAAATGAAAATTCAAAGTTTGGAATTCAGGCTGCATGCCTGTCGTGGACCATAGATAAAACCAGCATCTCTGATGTTCAGTATGGCTGTTCTAAAACAAATGTGAAGCGTTTGGGTAATAGATTAGATAATGCCATTACTGACTTAATACTACTTTTGTACCTTTTTTGGGGGGAAAGGGCTTAATAATGTTTAGCAATAATGTTCAACCATTACAACTCACAACCTGTATTGCAGGTTGCAGCCTACCGTATATTTCACAGTGTGTCCAAGTTGTCTTGTTTAGCTGTTGCTGTCTCCCCTTAGGTGTGGTTTGGAGAGGATCCCCCTCTAAGTCCACGAAGTCCGCTGACTCCGAGGCATGGCCCAGGCTTGGCAGATGTTTTGCTCTACGACCAGTGGATATCTGTCCGACATGAGGCAACTCTGGTTCCTATGCAGGAGGACCTCTCCATCTGGCTCTCTGGCTTGTTGGGTACAGTACTAGGAATATTTGTCTGTTTGGAAGAGGCATTGCCCTAATTGTTGTTGTCCTTGAGCCCCATTCAGGGATCTGTCTCCTACATTTATTTATTCATTCAGGAATATGTATACAGTGGACACTTGGGTTGTGAATGTGATCCATGCGGGAGGCACGTTTGCAACCTACGGCGTTTGCAACCCACATGCGTCTGCGCATGCACGGTTGCGATTCGGCGCTTATGCGCAAAGCGCAATTTAACACTTCTGCGCATGCGTGACTGCCGAAACCCGGAAGTTACCCATTCTGGTACTTCCTGGTTTTGGTGCGCCCCTAACCTGAAAAAATGCAACCTGAAGCGTCTGTAACCCGAGGTATGACTGTAAACTGCTTAATCAAAGTGCTCCCTATTTTGGCTAAGAACTATAAGAGCTGTATTTAATAAAATTGCAGATAAAAACACAGCTAAAATGGTCAAAACTCTCTCTCTCTGTTAAAATAAAACTAATAAAGTAACTAAATTTTAAAACTAATAGAGGTAACTAAATGCCTGGGTTGGCTTGCTGAAATAAAATACGTTTTTAACAAAAGTCTAAAACTAAATGCAGTCGTACCTTGGAGCCCAAACGCCTTGCAAGTCAAACGTTTTGGCTTCTGAATGCCAAAGTGAGTGTTCCGGTTTGCGAACGTTCTTTGGGACCTGAACGTCTGACATGGCTTCCGATCGGCTGCAGGAGCTTCCTGCATCCAATTGGCAGCCACGCCTTGGTTTACGAACATTTTGGAAGTCAAATGGACTTCCAGAACGGATTCCTTTTGACTTCTGAAGTACCACTGTATATTGAGGGTTCCTGCCTAATGTCAGTAGGCAGGAGTTTCAGAGCACAGCTTCTGCCACAGTGAAAGATGGACTCTGAGTAAATGAGGGTTGAAGAAGAGAGTGAAGGTGTGCTAGCCCCCTCTCCTGAGTCCCATCCCACTTCCCACATGCTGGAAGGCAAGCATCTGAAGGTTAGATCCTGCTGCATGCTTGGAGCCTCTCTACAAAACCCCTGCTGCACATGATTGCCTTCCAATGCCTGGCAGGCAGTGGGGACGCACTGAAGGCAGCAATCTTAGTAAGCACATTCCTGCTCTCTTCTCATGTGATTTGAATTGTGTGAGGAGGAGAAGAATGTCTGCTTTGGGCTAAAGTTTAGCACAAAAAAAGTCAGAACCATTACCGCACCCAAGGAATTGCAGGCACCTCTTCCTGTTCAAGGTACTTTCCCCCCCCCCGGGTCTCTTTTTCTCTTTCATTTGCTGAGAGCATTTAATAATGCCTTGCCACAATCTTTTTAAATGTTTGCATGATTCAAAAAGCACAGACTAGTTGAACCAGTCGGTGAATTACCATTATGCAACTTGTAGCCCATAATATAGACTGCAATGATTGCTTTAAAATTCAGGAACACAATCATATGCAAAAAAATGAAGAATATGAATGAAGTCTATGATGCTGTGATCTAATGTGTTGAGTATGAGGTAATTTATCGCTCGGTTTAGGATGCCACATGGTTCTTCTACAACCTTCCACAGCTCCTTCTGTTGTTGTGCTGACTCTGCCACATATAACGTCTTCCTGGCTAGCTGTGTGCATCCAACTTCCTCAACTTGGTGTCTTCCATATGTTTTGGACTACAACTCCCATCACCCCCAGCTGCTGGGCAAAGCTGGCATGAAATGTTTGAAGTGGGTTTGAAGGTTCAGCTGGAATTGGTCAAAAGCTGATGAAATACACACATAAAAAAGGAGCATTTGGAGGTTATTCTCCTGTGAAAATGGGCTGTGTTTATGTCTATGCATGTCTGAGTTGTCCGTTCAAGTTTATTATTCACGACTCTAATGAAAAAGTGGCTCTTTTACAGGGGTAGAACTTACAGCCGACCAATTGTTGGAAGATCTTGATAACGGTGTGTTGCTATGCTTGTTAGTTGGAGTCATTCAAAGCACAGTAAAAGAAATTTGTGACCCAAATAGTTTAAGGGTAAGTACAGCATTCATCGCAGCTTATAAAAACATGGAAGTGAGATTTCTACAAATTAATTTCACTGGGATTATGTATGCTCAGGTTCACATGAAGGATATAGCATGCAAACTGAAAGTATACGTTTACTTTTTTAAGATGCAACTATCGTAGCACCAGAAGGTGCTTTTGCATCAGCGATGAGAGCATGTAGCCAGATGCGCTTGTGCTCCTGGTTCAGATGTTGCTTTTTCCACATGAATGTGGGCAAGTGCAAGCCCAAGAGTGTTCTCATGCATGGAACTTTGGTAACATTGTTGCATCTTCGAATCCAAAGCTTAAGGCTACTATACTTCTGATGAGATCTCATTTTCAGGTAATGCATTCGGGACATGGGCCCCTGGAGTCCATCTTTTATGCTCCACCCAGGAGAATCAGCATCATGTTGTTGCCTTGGCAACATGTCATGGCAAGCATGTATGTCATAGCTCCTTACAGAAAATGACACTGGAGACAAGACAAGGGTATTGCAGGGACCCTTGTCCACTGCGGAGTGGGGGGAAGGGAGAGGGTTGTTTATGAAGCACAGGATACACAGAGACAGTTTGAATCACTTCCTACCTTGGGCTCCTTTCAGGGGGAAGGGTGGTATATAAATCTAACAAATAAGTAAACAAATATTTACACATCTCAGGTGCACCTCCTTTCCTCTTGTGCAGTACAGGTGCAATGGGCTGTTGAAAGGTGCAGATGCAGGAGCGTAGGAAGACAGGTGGTGGTTTAGTTATGGGATGTGTGGCATAAAAGCTGTAGGGTGAAGTATAGTGGCAAGAAGCTCTAGAAACAAAAGTGCTACAGGTGATACATGCCAAAATGCATGTAAGCCGCCTGTAACTGGAGAGGCAGGCGATTCCTCATAAGTATGTGGGAGAAGAAGGGATGGGTGTGAGATGAGGGCAGTACTGAGCAGCCCAGGGCAGTGCTGGAAGGTGGCCACACCAGTGGGGCACTAGATTATAGGGGGTGGAAATGATCAGCCCCCAATTTGGTTATCGGTTTGATTATTTATGATGCTTTGGAACAAATAAAGGGTGAGACTTCGTTCAATTTTTATACCGCTATAAAAGGGAAAAGATAATTTGGAATATTAAAAAAAAACCAAAAACCACAACCTTTCTGATCATAGTGCTCTGAAATTGTTTATGCATTGCAATTCATTAGAAATATTAGTGAATCATATGTTAAGTCGTCTGACAACCTTCTTCTACATTTAGATTACTGGAGCATTATTTTGTATACCCTTGGGGCTTTGTCCTGATTTCTTTTCATGTGATACTCCATTCTTCTGTATTTTGCTGATAAGATATTTTTAAACCATCTTTCAAATCCTATTTTCGGCAGAGCAAGTAGCAAGTCAGTTAGGTATGGGTGGGCTCCCCTTTTTTGAGGAAAGTGTTTCTGACAACTAAAGGCTAACCTCCACAAACCTTGATACATGGTCTATTTAATCCTGTTTCAGCCAAGTCCTCAACAGTGCCAGTCAAAACCATTTCCATCACTGGTAATATGTACCCAACAAGATTAGTTTCCATTGCAGTTCTCTTCCTTGGAAAGCAATCTAAAAGTGCTTTCCATGTGCTCACAAAACCTCTCTTCCTGTGACCACCACCCAGATGTAATACATTGTGTTGGATCTAGGTTACTTTAGTTGTGCTTTCATTTCACTGAAATCAACAGGGCGTCTATCTAGTAGCACTTATTTCAATTAGACTAAAAGAGCGACTAAGAGAGCAATCCTATACACCAGAAGCTGGTGTAGTGCAAGATTTTGTCGTTACCCCAGAGTATCCTCTTTTTGGGGGTTTATGGCAGCTTTAAAGGTAAAGGTACCCCTGCCCGTACGGGCTAGTCTTGACAGACTCTAGGGTTGTGCACCCATCTCACTCAAGAGGCCGGGGGCCAGCGCTGTCCGGAGACACTTCCGGGTCACGTGGCCAGCGTGACAAGCTGCATCTGGCGAGCCAGCGCAGCACACGGAACGCCATTTACCTTCCCGCTGGTAAGCGGTCCCTATTTATCTACTTGCACCCGGGGGTGCTTTCGAACTGCTAGGTTGGCAGGCGCTGGGACCGAGCAGCGGGAGCACACCCCGCCGCGGGGATTCGAACCGCCGACCTTTCGATCGGCAAGCCCTAGGCACTGAGGCTTTTACCCACAGCGCCACCCGCGTCCCGCAGCTTAAGAACCACCAGACTTGGTTCAGCCAGCTGAGGGATAAGCTGGTGTATCTGCAGCTGAGCTGGGGATGAGGGGGTTAAGCTGGTTTAGCTGGCTGTGTCAGGAACCTCTCAGCAAAGCCAGAGATCTGCTGGATCCTAACCCTGCTCATCTCTGAATCTTCCTGTAGCCTTGCTGCCAAAATTAATCTGGATCTAACCAGCTGTGTATGTAGATGTAAGGACTTTGCGATAGTATAAAAAAGATCCCCCCCCCCAAGCCTTCTGATGGTTACAGATAAAGATGTGGACAACCGATTTACACAACCATTTTCCTCTTTCCAGGATTTCCCTTTGAGAAAAGTCCCCTGTAAGAAAGATGCGCCTTCGGGATCCTTTTTTGCTAGGGATAACACTGCCAACTTTCTCAAATGGTGTCGCTGCATTGGCGTGGATGAGACTTACCTCTTCGAATCTGAAGGCTTAGGTAAATATCGCCTAATGAGGTCAGTCCCATGAAATGACATGGCCATTAATTTCTCTGGCAGGTTGTTGCTGTGGCTTCTAGTTAAAAGGGGTAGAACTGTTCATAAGAACTGGTTTCTATGAGTGTGTTCCAGAGTTCCTTGATTATGAAACAGGTGGTGCACATGCCCCTGTAAAAGACAGAGTTAAGGTATAATCAATGCATGCTTCAATACAGAGCAAAATAACCTGATGGAAAGAGAGCCAGGGTACTAAATATATCATGGAGAGAAAGAGGAGGACTTTCTTGCTTGTTGCTTTTGGGGATAACAGAGGGGATCCTAGAGTAGCTTTCAAGCCAGCTGCAGAACAAAAATATATTAATTGTTTTAAAACTAAGCTGTACAGATTTACTGAGTTTGTTGTATCATGCTCCTCAATGGAACCAGGACTCATTTGCTCAAGATGTTGGGATTTCCTTCTCCCTCTGCTCCATAGGCTGACTTATTCGGGGGACTTCAGTATGGTTCTTTGCCTTATTAATGCTCTGATATGCATTGATTGTGGTTCACCATATCCTGGAACACTTTCAGATTCTGGGTGGAGTCAGCAAGCAGTGAGTTGCGATGTTGAGGTCTTTTGCCACATTCACCATGACAGCAACTGTGGCAGCTCTTCTTATAAACTACGTGTGACTCTGCTATCACTGGTGACATTGGATGGTGCTAAGAAACATTTTTTTGGGTGTGTGTGTAAATTTGGGTGTGCTTTGTTTGCATTTTTGGGTGTTTTTAAAGATAACTATACTTGGAAATGGGAAGTAAGCTTTTTCTAAGTCAATAAAGCTCAGTGGTTGGTTGGTTGGTTTTCTCTTTCAGCTTGCTTTTTTTTTTTAACCTTGGAATCCTGCACTTGACCACTCAAACCTACCTGCCCCACATCAACATCAGTATGCAAAGTACCAGCAGAGCATGCGTGAGATTTGGGGGCTCTGTTGGACTCCAATCCCATTTAGAAAGAGTGATATAGAAGGCTGGTGTTCTAACAACAGTGGTAGGAGAGGTCCCCAGAGGGGCTGGCATTGTCCTATAAAAACTCCACAGAATGGCTATAGAAGCTTCAGGTGTTACAAAGTGTCAGGGACATGAGGCAGTAAGAACGGACACAACTGGTCAGGATGCCCAAGGCTTGCATAACCATCCGCCCCCAGCCATTAGTGCTGCTCAAAGACCTTCTCTGAAAAGACAGGGATTCCCGCTGTCAAACTCCAGCATTTCTTAAATGTCTTGGGAAATGTTGCAGAATGCAGACCCAGGCCTTTGATGCCAAGAGAAGGGACTTGCAGAGAAAGGGGCAGCCGTAACAGGAGTTAACAGTACCTGTTTGTCCAAGGAAAATCTTCCTCTTTCCCATAGCTTCCCATAGCCACTCTGGCCCCTGGGTCACATGCATCCACTCTCTGAGTGTTCATAAGTAAGTATGATCATAAATATGAGTGATCTTCACCAAGGATTTAGGAACCTGTGGTCATACTGCTGTTGTTGGACTTCAACGCCCATTAGCCCAAGCTAGCATGGCCAGTGAGTTGTAGTTCAAGAACAGATGGAGAGCCGCAGGTTCCCCACCCCTAATCTATGCTTTCCCTCCTGGTAACAAATTTTATTCTTGGTAATGGAGATTGGTAGTTAAGAGGGATGCTGCAGGTAGTACAGGGTGATATAATTTCATGTTTAGAACTTTCTATGTTCCTGATTCTAACATCTGGGGGAAAAGAAGGTAGCATGTTGCCATGCCAGGGTTTTTTACTTGTTCTCTTTCCATGCATACTGTACCTATTTTACCGATGGATCTGTGAATGGTGCAGATGTGATTTTTCAGGAATTGGATGCAAATAACTGGATGCAGTTAAGTTCCTCTCTCAAAGGCAGATATGCCCTAAATGCCAGCTAGGAACCTGTCTCTGTTTCAGTTTTCTTTATAAAGTGCTTCAAGTACATGACTGCTAAAATTAGTCAGCCAGTTTAAGGACTCTGCAATTTGTAATTGACATTTTGCATCAGAAGCAAGAGCTTTGGATTTTACCGCCCTACACTCCTCATTCTAACTAGATGGATATGAAAATGTAAACTTTCAGGCAAGTTCAGGATTGCTACCTTCAAAACACTTCCAACTTAAATTCAGATCTTGCGCTGGTTTTGTACCTGGAGGATGACACTATCTGCCTCTAGTTTCAGACCGGACTTTGTAACCAGCAGCTGCCAGACCAGGTTTAACCTGATGGAGCAAAATCTCTGACTGCTCATAAAGAAGAGTAGCTCAAAACAGAATTTGTTAATTAAGGTTTTGGTATTGTTCTTTTAAAATAGATGCACACCCGCCTAAGTCCCAGCCCTGCAGAAGAAGTGCTACTTAAGTTGTTGTGAAATTGCTTGTGCTTGTTGAAACACAACCTTTAAATATGTTTGCTGCATACATTTAGAAACCAAACATCACCACCACCTAGGACTGACTTGTTGCGATATGCTTAGTAATTTTAGTTTATAAATGCTGATTTTGCATTTCAGGCAACTTAATTGGCAATGGCAAGTGTTCTGTTTTTTGAATCCCACCAACTTTAGGTGAAGCATGCTTCTAGGAAACTGTATATCTTTGTTCCAGGTGTGGCCAAAGTGGAGCCCCCCAGATACTGTTAGACTAAGTGCCTATCATCCCTGACCATTGGTCTGGGCCTGATAGAAGTTTGGGGGCACCACAGTGATTACCCCTACTTTCAGAGTCACCATTTAATTCCCCCCTTCTTTCATCAAGCATTTCTCAGTAGCAAAATCAGAGATCATATTGGGTAAGATGACTTCATAAATAATGAAAGAATATGTCTAATAAAGAATAATTTCATTTTCATCTAGGTAGAATGGAGTTGGCAACATTTATAATTGGAATCAGTCACACCATATTGCATCGTGTATGTAGCTCAGAGTATTGGGGAGGCTGCTGACTAGTTAACACAGTAGCTGGCTTCGCAGCATAAATGCGTGCTTTGTATGCTCCTGGCAAAGAGCCTCCTTGGAGGGGCGAAATTCCTCTTAGCCTGCTGTGCCCTTTTACATTCAAGCATATTTGGAAATAAGGAGTGGCTGTTTTGTTTGGACACTGGATTCCCTTGCGCAAGCATACAGCTCTGGCTTGCCACCCAATTTCCTTTGCATTTGAACAGTGCAGGAACCTTAATAATTTTTATACTGCCACTCCATCCAAGGATCACAGCATGATGATAATGATATTAAATTTGTATACTGCCTTTCATCTGAAGATCCCAGGACGGTTCACAACAGGAAAATACAAAATGAGAAGAGAGTCTGTATCTGATATAGAACCCTAGGAAACTTGAACTGTGGTGTCTGTTTTTTGTTAATGTCTGTTTTTTTCTTCACACATCTGTATTTGGCATCTTTCCAAATCTCCTGACAAGTTCTTACAGTTTGAATTTCTGGGGGTGGAGTGGGGTGAGGATTTTCATTGAAAATTAAGTCCAGAAATGTGACTGCTAAGCAAAGTCTTATATTGGCACAGCTGTTGTTGATGCCCTGGAGAACAAAGCTTATAGGAGTAATAATTCAGAATTTGGATATTAGATTAATCATCAGCATCATCTCCTTCCACATACATGTCTCAAGGTGATGTACAAAATACAATAAAGGGTAAAGGGACCCCTGACCGTTAGGTCCAGTTGTGGACGACTCTGGGGTTGCGGCGCTCATTTCGCTTTATTGGCTGAGGGAGCCAGCGTACAGCTTTCGGGTCATGTGGCCAGCATGACTAAGCCGCTTTCTGGCGAACCAGAGCAGCACACGGAAACGCCGTTTACCTTCCCGTCAGAGCAGTACCTATTTATCTACTTGCACTTTTGATGTGCTTTTGAACTGCTAGGTTAGCAGGAGCAGGGACCGAACAACGGGAGCTCAGCCCGTTGCGGGAATTCGAACTGCCAACTTTCTGATCGGCAAGCCCTAGGCTCTGTGGTTTAGACCACAACGCCACCCGCGTCCTACAAAATACAATAGAAACAGCTAAGAACACAGAAGATAACAGCAAGTTAGTTTTAAAACAATACCATATAGATGCCCACGGCAGAGACCTATTCATCCAGCTAAGAAAGCCTATTGAAACAAAAATATATTCAATTGTTTCTGGAAAGTGTAAATGGTGGGTGCCTTTCATATTATAACTTGTCTTCTGTTGCACGAAACAGAAGTCGTGCTCTGAGTTACTTATTCTTCTTTTGTCTTGCATGCAAGTTATTTCTAGTCTGCAGTTGATTTTTTACCCTTAAATAAAAATTAACTTACCATGAAATAAGGCAAAACATTAAGTTTTCAAAATTCTCTTCACAGTTCTTCATAAGGATCCCAGACAAGTGTACCTTTGTCTACTGGAAATCGGACGCATCGTATCAAGGTGTGTATTCATTGCAGTTTTCTAGATAGAATATGTAATGTAGAGCAAGCCTTGAGAAACCTTAAATGAAGGGTAGCCAATGTGGTGCTTTCCAGATGTTGTTGAACTACAACTCCCATAAGCCCCAGCCAGTGTGGCCACTTGTTATGGATGATAGGAATTGTAGGCCAGCTACAACTATGTTGGTTACCCTTCATTTAAATGGTTTCTCAAGGTTTTCTTCAGAGATCCAGCCTCTTTATGCCTCCTTGACACTCGGGGAAAGAAAGCCTGACAAATATTAATTCAGTATGAGTAGTTCAGCAAGTCATGGCTAGAAGGGGCAGTGTCCTCTCATTGGATTGGGCAGCATAAATCAAAATGGCAGAATTAGATTCTGTAGGCAGTGGAAGGTTTTTTGGTTTGGAAATCAAATATGGCATTGTTGTCAAGTCCCAGCAAAGGGGGCACACCATCAGGGATAACACTGACTTCCCAGTTTGATTCTTCAGTCCCACTCTCCCAGCTTCCAGTTCTCCTGCTTACAAGCTCTGATGTGTTCATGTGGAACAGGCATAGGCAAACTCGGCCCTCCAGATGTTTAGAGACTACAATTCCCATCATCCCTGGCCACTGGGCCGGTTAGCTAGGGATGATGGGAGTTGTAGTCCCAAAAATATCTGGAGGCCCAAGTTTGCCTATGCCTGATGTAGAAAATTGTTTCCAGGCAAATACGTGTTCTGAGAGTCTGGCTCTGCAGCTTATATGATTGAACCTTTGGAGAGCACTTCCTACATTTCTCAGGAAGTCAAACCTATGTTTTAGATACTTCACAGTCTGCTGTATATGCACTTAGACATGCTAGAGACATGTAATAGCTATACGCTATTTTTCATTTTCTTGTTTCAGAATTTTATTTAATCTAAATGCAGTACCTTTTCCTCCCACCCCTCCTTTCCTTTTTCTAGATATGGCGTTGAACCACCTGTATTAGTAAAACTGGAGAAGGAAATTGAATTGGAAGAGACCTTATTAATGTCCTCTGATCCTGTTGCTCCTGTTGTCACTCCCAAGTCGTGTTGTCAACATGGAGAACTACATGAAGCTGTAAGTATTGCATGCATTTTGTCCAATGAAGTTTTAGCTTGCTTCGGTGAATTACCTTGTATTGTGTGCTCCTCTGAATGTGCATTTAAAAGGAGCTCAATTTGAAAATGAGCTTCATCTGTGTAATCTCATTGAGTTGTATCCAATTTAAGTCGTACTCAGTAGACTCATAAAAATTTACTTGATGTTCCCCACCTAGTAGGATTTAAGCAGCCTAACTGCACAGGATTGCCATCTGGTAAGTGCAATCCTGTGATTCTTTACTGAGAAGTAAATCCCACATAGCTTCAGTGGAGCTCTTTTCCAGGTAAGACTAGCCGCAATCTTCATAATAAACATCCAGCAAAGTAGGAAAGGAAATTTGATCACAATGCAGGAAGAAGAAAATGCATCTGTTGCAACAACTAAAAGTGCTCTTTATTTCCTCTGAAATTTTGTGAGCTTATTATCAGCTTGGCAGTTTTGAGGAAGAAGGGTGAGATCTTCACATTGGCTTTCAGTGATGTCATTCTTGTAGCAAAACAGGAAGTTCACATACATTATTATTTTTTAAAGATAACAGGGAGAAATTAACAAGAAATATTTGTACAAAATAGGTTAAGCATATTGCTGAAGATCCTCCTTGCAGCTGCTCCCACAGGTTTTCAATTGAGTACCTGTCTGAAGGACGCTACAGGTTGGGAGACAAAATACTCTTCATACGTGTAAGTTCAATTTCTCAAAATGGTTTCCGATCTCTTGCTTTGGAATAGGCTGTCTCATCTGGGCCGGGCATAGCCCACATCCCCACAGATAGGAATTCAGTCTCATGAATGGAGACATCACGCTGGTGAAGTTACTTTCGCAATTTCCTTGCCTGTTTGGAAGACTGTCCCTAGCACTCTGCAAGCATTCAGCCTCAACACACAAGAGCAGATTTTTTTGTAGGACCCAGAGACTCATGCATCAGCCCTCCCCCCAGTGCCCAGTGAGGGAAGGTCTAAGTGTATTTGACTGGTAATGCAGGGCTCCTGATCGTGAGGAATCTTCAGTGCCCTTCAGACATTCGTACCAAGCATATGAAGGTTGGTAGCAGAGGGGAAAGGTCTAGCATGCTCAAGGATCTTGGGGGCAGAGGCTGGGGCATGCACTCCTGGCCCCCTTAGCACCTTTCCTAGAATCATAGACTTGGCACTCCAAGAGTCATTAGTCAAACCCCTGCAATGCAGGAACCATAGCTAAATAATCTCTGGGAGATGGCCATTCAATCTCAGTTTTAAAACTTCTAATGAAGCAGAGTCTACCACCTTCCAAGGTGTAGTCCATTTCACCGCCAAGCATCTTTTGCCATCAAAAAGTTATTCCACAGACTTTGTTGGAATCTCTTTTCTAGTAAATTGAATCCATTGGTTTGGGTTCTACACTCTGGAACAGCAGAAAACAAGCTTGCTCCATCTTCCATGCAGTATTTTTCATATTCAGCCTGAATGCCTGGCTGAGTGCTGCTAGGGAATGCTTGATCAATAAGTCCCTCTGCTTTCTGCTGTGGTTGTTGGCAGCCTACATTCCTCTGTCCTCTTGGTCTGCACTTGTTTAATGTTTTTAGGATTTGTGGAGTGGTCTTCAGGGACAGCTGGAGATCGTTCTGTAATATATGAGGAAAGCTGGTAAATGGGAAACTATGATAGAGTCCCAGAGGGTGGATTAAGGCCCCTCAGAGATCCTTCTAAGCTTAATATACTGCAGTACAAAAAGGCAGATATCCTATTCTCTACTCTTTCTCCCTTCTTCTGCTAGATGTTACACGGCAAGCATGTGATGGTACGTGTTGGTGGAGGTTGGGATACTCTTCAAGGTTTTCTACTCAAGTACGACCCTTGCCGGGTGCTGCAGTTTGCAACGTTGGAACAGAAAATCTTGGCGTTTCAAAAAGGTGCTTCCAATGAGACTGTTCCCGATTCATCTGCTAGAGCGCCACAGCCTCCACTCATGAATCCCATATCTGCAGTGGATACGTATCAGAAACAGAATTCAAAGCCCTGTACTCCTGTTTCAGATCCAAAAACTCCACATGTAACTAACAGAAAACATGCAGTAGCCAAGTTTCCACAATCAGGTGATCTTTCTTCCCCCAAAGTAACAACGTGTACGTCTCCTACAAGCCAGCTTGGACCAGGGCACACCAAGTCAAAAGGCTTAGTAGTGAATAACAATATGCCATCTTCCAAATCTTCAGCAGCTGCATCAAAAAAATCAGCACCTCCTCCTCATAAATCAACTTTGGTTTCAAAAGTTCGGCAACCTGTAAATAAAGGTCCCACCTCCTCTTCCTTGTTGAGAACTGCTGCAACTTCTAATTCACTTCAGAAGCGTGTCTTGTCGCCAGCCAAACTCGCACATTCCCAGAATTCTCCAGCTGTTTCGGATCCTTCCCTTTTTTGTTCAGCGAGTAAGCTTTCTGAGCTACCTGGAACGAAAGCTAAAAGAGTGGCTGTAGAACAAGATTTTGATTCTCCTAATAGCAGAGCTCGGCTTGATGCTGCAGCCAAAGCTAAGCCTCTTTCAAAAACCTTAGCAAGACCTACAAGGCCAGCTGACAGAAATCCGCATGTCCCGAAGCCAACTTGGTCTCAACAGCCTTCTGCAAAACCAGTTCCCAAAATCGCCACCCAAACATTACCCGCACAATCCCAGTCATCCAGAGGCATGCCAGAAATTAGCCAGGCCAAAAACATCAAACCTGCTGTTAGCCCTGCTTTGGTTACAGATGGTAAATCAACACAGCTGATGTCTTCATTGGGACCGAGGGGTAAAAATGCAGCCTCATCTGTTAAGAACCAGACATCTGTCAAAAATGTTCAGGTCCAAAATAGCACGGCGAGAACTCCGGTAGGATCCGGTGTGTCAAAACATCCAGAGCGTACCCCACTGTCCGTGGTGCGCCTTCCCCAAAAATCAACCAAAGTCGAAACCAGGAAAAAGGCTATGCAAAGTGCTAACAGAGGTCAATCAGCAGTTAAATCCTCTCTGAATGAGAAAAACCTTCATCCATCCACTAAGAATCCTCTTTCAAAAGTTAAGACTACCGCTGTAACTACCAAGGGGACACCTGGAAGCTTAAAGGACCCAACACTGAAGACTAAGCAAGATGATAATTATTTTGTTATGAGTGGAAATAAGAAACTCAAAAAGTTAAAATAACTAAGGATATTAACTATTGATGTTGCCTGCTCTTCTGGTAGCTACTTCATTCAAGTGTTAAATGTTTCAATAACAATATGGTAATCAAGATATTAACTCCCTTGTCTATAAATGATGTTGTTTGATAAGCTCTGCTAATCAGCTAAGACTGTTCACAAATACAGTAGTACATTGATCTCTATAGGGCATCTTACTTTAGTCTGTACTCTATGCATCTTTAGTACAATTCTGGCATTCATGTTTGATGTGACAAAGTGTTCGTTTCTCATGACAGATATTTCTGAATGGATCCCATGTGCCACCTAGTATTTTTCTTACCAGGAAAAAACAGTAAGGAGCAGGATCCTTTATAGGAGCCTGTATTAGCGGACACCGGAAGGTACATTTATCAGGAATGTGTACAATCTCCTGATGACATTAGCCCTTTTAGGAGACGCTCTTGTGCATTGATTCAGAACTTTGTCTGAAGATGCTTTTTGTCAAAAGTGGAATTGGGAAATTGAGCCTTGTATTCTAAACACTAATTTCAGTAAGAATAAGATGTGAGTAAGTTTAAAAAAAAAAAAAAAACAAGGTAGAAGTAGCCAACGTGTGAGTAGCTTTATATTGGGGAGAGATCAGAGTTATTATTAGTAGTAGTTTGGCTGATCTTGAATGCTGAACAGAAATGGTTAGTTAGCTTTAGGGCATATCCCGTGCTACAGCTCTGTTCTGCGATGGACTTCCATACGCACAACAGACCTTCCTCCTTCGCTCCCATCCCCTCCAGCTCCCCGCTCAAAATCTACTCTGGCGAGTTGGGAGAGTGTCCAGAGGTGAGGGGTTTTTGGGGGGCGGGGATGGCAGGAACAGAAGAAACAGAAGTTCTGCTGGGGCACTGGAACTAAACATGTGAAGCACTGGATACAACCCTTCATTTTTAAGGGGTATTTATTCTAATTTAAAAGCTCTTATGTAAGTCCCATTTAAGCGTTCAATACAGATCCCTAAGAACACTAAAAATTTCTGCCTTAAAACATAACTTCAGTGCCTTAGCACATGATGTGCTCTGTTGTATCACAAGATATTTTAAATATCTGAGTTCAGACGTGTGCCCTAGTTTATTCATGTGGGCTGAGTTCAAGCCTGTGCTGATCTCAGCAGGGCTTAAGCAAATGAAACTCTGGGTCTGATTGCACAGGAACAATTTAATGAACGCTGGTGCTTTGTAACTCTTCTGCGTGTCAGTCTTTCTGAGGCGAGTGGAGCTTGTGCAGCCACAGTGCTTAATGGATTGCATGCTTAAAATGCATTAGCCAAACCTCCCTATGGGAGGGAGAACACCCCGTAGAATTCTAGGAAAAATGCTTGTGTCTGCAAAAGTGGGCGAGCAACCTTCAGATAATATGATTTACATCTGTAAGCACAATTCAAATGCCTTTCAAATAAGCTGCCTACGTCGTTTTTTAATATTTATATTGCACATTACTTCATGCTAGCTGCATAATTCATTCCTCGTTGCATTTAATACAGCATAACCTGCCATATGCAGCAAACTTTGGAGCGGAAGAAGCTTGATCTAAGTGTCTTCAGTACAAAGCTGTACAATTATCAAGCAAGATAGTATTAATGGCATGTGTATACCAGCTTGTATACACCTGTACTTCCTAAAGCAGTATTTTTTTAGACATTTACCTTTTTTCAAAAAAAGCCCAACAACTTCGCAGTTCCTTCTCCATAGATTCCCACCCCCCAAATGTAGGCATCAGGAAAAGCACTTTCTCACAAAACTGTCTGCATGTTGCACTACCGAATATCAAATCATGTCTTTAGTTGCAAAGTACATTGCGAACCCAGGTGAAATTGATCTTGAGATAATGGATTCTGCCCAAAATCACAAATTAGTAAACCATTATTGACTGAAGTGGAAATAAGCAGCCACGCACCCCCCACCCCCACCCCGCTCTTCACATCTGCTGTAGCTGCACTTAAAAAAGAAACGCCTGACTAGATGAGGCAGAATGCATGTCCCATTGAAAACAATGCTGTGTAGACAAAATATATCCACAGTTAGCTTTACATTCTAACAGTGCGCTGCCAGTTTAAATTCCTCCTTGATTCTGTACATGATAATTCCACAGGAACGTGTCTATACGCACCCTTCCCCTTAGCTGCTTTGGAGTGACTAGTTATATATGGCACCTATATAGCTCTTACATATACGGCAGTGGTTGGGAGACAAAGTAACTGTTGTGCCTGAAAACTACTTTTTATTTATTGGAAAACAGCAGTGAAAGAGGTATTCACACAAGTCAGTGTCCGATCTTTACTGGCCATAACATGAATATTCATTTCTGTACTACCAGTTTCTATTATTTATGGATTTTTGTAAGTCAATAAACTGCTGCAATCTATGAGAAACGTGGCAATGTCAAGTTTTTTTTGTTTTTGTTTTTGGGTGCTTAATTAAGGCTCAAGCATGGAAGTCTTTACAGGTATTTAGTAGCCAAAAAAAAGAAAAAAAGTCTCTGTTACTGAATAGTATGCACATCAGCTTAATAGCCTGATTTAAAAAATAATAAAGTGAACCCTCCCCTGTTCATTGCTATAATGATGTGTATGTGCCAAATAGCATAGAATGGGATTATATGTAATTTGAAGAGTGTTGTAGTTACCCAACTAGTATTTAAATGGTATGTCCACGAAACATCTCTCTGTAGGCAACTGGGGGCTACTAAGTCTGAGCTACGGTGTTTGAGGCTTGTGTATGCTCTAGGGAGCTGTCTCTGAAAGTTTGGGAAAGATGGAAAGCTCGTGTGACAGCTCAGCTGGCAGACCATGAGACTCTTAATCTCAGTCAAGGGTTTGAGCCCCACATTGGGCAAAAAGATTCCTGCATTTCAAGGGGGGTTGACCTAGATGACCCTTGTGGTCCCTTCCAACTCTACAATTCCACGTTCCATGCGAGTTCTAATGTGTGTGTGTGAGCTCATCCAGAAATGGCCTTGAACAAAAGTCTTTCTACATTTTTATTTTTCCCTTCTCCTGAGGAATTCGCATTGGCTACAAAGTCCACCCCATTTTATCTTCACTGCAGCCCTGTAAGATAGTTAAAGCTGAAAGGATGTGACTATTCCATCATCATGTGGTAACTCATGGCTGAGTGCAGATCTGAACCTGGATCTCCCTGTTTAACACTTGCCACTATGTCACACTGGCTGCCTAGTACAGTTTGGTTGGGCCACCTTCATCCCTTTGTGTATATAGATATATTTGCCACTACCGAAGGCAATGGGAACATCCCCTTGTATAGCTAAGGGGAAGGGCTTTAGCTCAGAGCATCTGTTTTCTTTGAAGAAGGTCCCTGATTCAAATCCTGACATCTCCAGGTAAGGCTGGGAGAGAGAGCACTGTTCAAAATCCTGACGAGTCTCTGCCATTCAGTCACCAAACTAGGTGGACTGACGGTCTGACTACATATAAGGCAGCTTCCAATCAAATAATTCATTATATGGTCATGGACACACTAAAAAGCTTCCTGTGTTCTTGCTGCGCTCACCCACCCTCAAGGAACTGCTGAATTTTACAGTATACTTGTATAATATGATTAAAGTATGCAAGAAACAATGCAAGAAATCATGTTTTTCATGGTGAAAAAGTAAGCTCAGTGGGGGGCGGTGAGAGAATGG
Organism: Podarcis muralis; assembly: GCF_964188315.1. Taxonomy (NCBI): domain Eukaryota; kingdom Metazoa; phylum Chordata; class Lepidosauria; order Squamata; family Lacertidae; genus Podarcis; species Podarcis muralis. Next base: position 43,081,040 of record NC_135664.1, read on the forward strand.
ATGCCAATAACCCCAGTACTTTAGGATGGAATATTTAGCCATGCCAGCCACTGAAATGGGCTAAACATGTATACCATGTCACCTGATCCTCCCCTCAAAACAGGAATTTTGTTCCTGATTTTTCCCCCAGACCCTCCCAAACCATTCAGAATTAGATCACAATCTGTCAAGATATTCTGAAATATACAAGACAGTTGATCTGGAAGTAGCCTTGCGTTCCCACCTTAAGTACCCTGATGTACATGGAAATCAGCTGTTTCATATATTGTGTTTAGTGTTGGGCAGTTAGTCTATGAATTTAACCTAATTTGGATTATTATTATTTTCTATTTAGGAACAGTGGTACCTTGGTTCTCAAACGGCTTAGTTGCCAAACGAATCGGCTCAGGAAGTAAGTGTTCTGGTTTGCAAACGTTTTTCGGAAGCCAAACATCTGATGCGGCTTCTCATTGAGTGCAGGAAGCTCCTGCAGCCAATCGGAAGCCACGTCTTGGTTTTCAAACAGTTTTGGGAGTCAAACGTACTCCCAGAATGGATTAAGTTTGAGAACCAAGGTACCACTGTATCTGAGAAGAGGTGGAATGCTAGGCCCAGGTAAAACTACTGCCATTTTAAGGTCTTCCGTTCCTTAAGGAAGGGGCGGAGTCTGGGAGAATTAATCAGGACCTTGAATGTGTGGGGAGCATTAGGGCTAAATGTGGTCACCTGGGCCTCTGTCTGGTCCTCTTATTGCCCTGTCATGCTCCCCTCTCCCCAGCCCTGCTTTGCACCATAAGCTTTTCAGCACTTAGGCCTCCCTGCCTGTGGATTTTTGCATGAGGTAAAGTAAGGAACTTGTATGTGCAATGAGCTTACGCTTTTACTTCTCCCTTTTGAAAGTTGATCAGTACTTTGGGGACCTCTAGTGGAGAACTTAGAAATATGTCACTGAAGTAATATGATTTTCCTACATCTTTATTGTCTTCAGAAATCAGTGTGTGGACACTGCAATCCTATACATGTCTAATTGGCAGGAAATCCTTTGGATTTCAGTGGTACTTATGCCCAAGTGGCTGGATTGCAGGTTAAATATATCCTTTATGCTAAACTATTACAGTGGTACCGTGGGTTACATACACTTCAGGTTACAGACTCCGCTAACCCAGAAATATTACCTCAGGTTAAGAACTTTGCTTCAGGATGAGAACAGAAATCGTGCAGTGGCAGCAGGAGGCCCCATTAGCTAAAGTGGTGCTTCAGGTTAAGAACAGTTTCAGGTTAAGAACAGACCTCCAGAACAAATTAAGTTCTTAACCTGAGGTACCACTGTATTGTCATATTCCTATTTTAGGAAATTTGTTTGGTAGAGAAAATAAATAAATAACTGGCTTCAATGTTAAGTCCTTTGCAACATGAAAGCGCACACCCTACTTTCCTCTTTCCTATATGCTTTATATCCTCTTATTCATCTGAAGTATAGACCACAAAGTATGGAGATGGAGAAATAGAGATTTGTGATTGTGAGACTGGTTGCCTTTCACAATACAGTATAGGAAGTTAAAATTCATCCTGGCTTAGTAATTAAACACTTCCTATTTAACTTGACTATTATAAATACAAATAGCTGTTTTGCTAGTAGGAGGAGTAATAGTTGGTAGTTAAAGCCCCTCCCCCTCCAGTCGCTCAGAAACTAATTTTGGGGCAATTCAGAGAGGCCAGTCAAAAGGGCAAATAGCAGAGCAACTGGAAACAATAAAATGAATTTAATCTGCAGTCAGGAAGTGCTTTAGTTAAAGTAACAGGGTCCCTGCAAGCTGATGCTGCAATACAGGTATTTTGCAAAACTAATCCCCAGTCCATCCGCCCTGCCATGCAAAGTCTGAAAAAAACAAGGGACACCTAAACAGATTAGTCTGCAACAACTTGACAATGGCATCATCTGGATGTACTTCATATATGAACAAAGGATGGCAATTCGAGAGAAAAGAGCTAGCAATCTTAGCACATCAGTTCATACCTTAATTACATCCTCTCTTGACAACCACAATGTGTATTTTAACATCCTCTTTGAAATCCTAGTTTTGTTTGTCACCCACTTCATGAAATACTGGAGTCAGTCCAGGACCTGAAGGTTTTTCCACAGCGAAGGCCACCATCTGTAGCTCAGTATGTCAAATGAGAGGGAAGCTCCATGCAGATCATTAGTTCCTGACCCCAGTTGAAGGTGCTGTGTTTTTGGAGCTACTCCAATAATACAAATCATTGCTGTTGTTTGGGCTGTGATCCTTTTATTCATTTGGCTTTTTTGTACAGTACAAGGCATTCATTTTGTGTTATTTGCAACAAAATGGATAGCACATTTATAAAACCAAGCAGGGTCCAGTATTGGTTCAAATTGGATGGGTGACTGTGTGCCAAGATTCCTGCATTGAACTAGATGACCCTTCTATGATTTCATAGTTTTAAAAGTGGTTAATAATAATAATAATAATAATAATAATAATAATAATAATAATAATATATTTATACCCTGCCCATCTGGCTGGGCTTCCCCAGCCACTCTGGACAGCTTCCAACAAAATATTAAAATACAGTAATGCATCAAACATTAAAAGCTTCCCTAAACAGGGCTGCCTTCAGATGTCTTCTAAAAGTCTGGTAGTTGTTGTTCTCTTTGACATCTGGTGGGAGGGTGTTCCACAGGGCAGGTGCCACTAGTTGCTTTAGAAATGCCAATAAAAGTATTGATTCAATATTACATTGTGCATAAAGTGTTTGATTTTAAGTAGCTATTTATGGATCGTAGGTTACAAGAACTGTGGTCATTGTTGTTTACCCTTCAAAAATACAGATGCTGTGAAGTCCATTGTATGGGCCAACGTGATTGCAGCTGGAAAAACCTAATTATTGTGAAGTGTCATTCTGATGAATAGTATGTCTAATAGCAGCTAAGTTTTGCTGAGTCCAGCATTCTACAAGAACCCGTGAAACAGGACCATAATAAATTATGTGTATTTGTGTACGCGCTATGAAATTGAGCCTTTGAAGTACCTTGAAAGTATTTATTGCTGCTGTCAAAACTGAGCAACGAGCGCAGCAAGTTTTTAGAAAGCATGCTAAGCAGTTTTGGCTTCCTCATTGTCTCCTGATATTAGACCTGGGTGCAATCTTAAAGAAAGTGGGGATTTTGCATTGATTTGGGTAGGATGTAGACCTTTGTGCTTTAAGTGCACCTGATATCAGGCATGTGGGGCCAGCCTTTTGATTCTTCTCGAATTGGCCACTGCAAGCAATAGAGCCACTGCTTTTCAAATGTGCAAGAGCATGATGTGAGTTTGGTAGAGACTGGTGTGTTCTCACTGCCAGGAATTATGATCTGGAGAAAGACAAGTCGTCAAGCTGGGGAGATTGCAGCTCCGCTTCTGCCTGAGCAACAAGAGGTGAAGAGGGGGCAAGAGAGAGGTTCTTTATTTATTATTATATTTATTCATTAAAAATATCAGAGCAATTTACAACCATCCAATAAAATCCATATTTAAAGGTTAAACTCTGAATTCGGTTAAAAATTAAGGAAAGGCGTGTTTTTTATTTGCCTTCATAAGCCTGAGGGAATAGGATAGTTTTCAGCAGGCATTTAAAAGTTGAAACAGAAGGCACCTGTTGAATCTGTATTGGCAGAGTATTCTACATGAGCGGCCAGTGATACTAAGGGCTTGTTTTTTTGTGCCTGTCAAATGAACACCCGATTCTCAGTGGTGGCACCCTAACTGCAGAAAAGACACCCTGCCTTTTTGTGCCACATGAATGAACACCTTTTTATTCTTTTAGGCTTTTGCGAAAAAAATTGTGACCTTCAAATATAGGCTCTTAACTGGTTTTGCCTCATCCTTTCTGTGGCATAACAATAGCAGTTTTCATGTCGCCCTTTATTTTTGGGGACTTGCATTAATATCAGCATCTTATATTTCTTTCAGCCAAGAGAGCCTATGTTAATTGAGTTGCCTATATAAATGCAGTAAATAATAATAAACAGTCGTGATAATAGCTGCTTAGCCTGCAGGGCCATTCTAGATCTGGCAGCAGCATTATAGGTCAAAGTGGAACTATATCTGTCTCTTCTCTTGTGATAAGCTGACAGTTGCAATACCACCTTCTGGCTCTCTGCAATGGTGTCGCTGCAGCATAGCAGACAGCAGCTTTTTCTGCTGTCAAATTGTCTTGGGAAGTTTTCTGTGAACATATTACCATTTACTCTGGCTCCCCTGCCCTCATGGCTGGTGTTTGAAACCATGTTCACATGAGGATAGCCACTATCCATATCTATCCTGTAGTTTCTGCTGTCTGATGTGCTTCCAGTTTCCTCTTATTTGAAAACACACTCCACATTCACTTTGCACTTAAACTGAGGTGTGTACATTTGAGACAGCCTTGTGCATGTGCAGATGACAGCTTCATGAATAGGAGGGGGTTTGGGGGGGCAGGGACAGGGAAACCAAGCAGATAATGGAAGAAGACATCACTGCCTCATCTCTGGTGTGTTAGCAAGGTGCACCATGGGACGCGGATGGCGCTGTGGTCTAAACCACTGAGCCTCTTGGGCTTGCCGATCACAAGGTGGTTTGAATCCCCACGACGGAGTGGGCTCCTGTTGCTCTGTCCCAGCTCTTGCCAACCTAGCAGTTCGAAAACACGCCAGTGCAAGTAGATAAATAGGTACCGCTGCGGTGGGAAGGTAAACAGTGTTTCCGTGCGCTCTGGCTTCCATCACTGTGTCCCGTTGCACCAGAAGAGGTTTAGTCATGCTGGCCACATGACCCGGAAAGCTGTCTGTGGACAAACACCGGCTCCCTCAACCTGAAACGAGATGAGTGCTGCAACTCCCAAGTCACCTTTGACTGGACTTAACCGCCATGGGGTCCTTTACCTTTTACCTACCGTACTGGCCCGAATATAAGCCACACCCAAATATAAGCTGCACCTTTAAAATTCAAGGGGGGGGGGGAGACAATACCTGAATATAAGCAGCTCCCATAAAATTCCGCAGGCACTCACACCCATTCCGTTTTACTGTATGTCTGTTTCAGCAGTGATATCGTAAAAGCAAATTTTGTAAGGTCGTGAATTTAAGCCGCACTTTACCTTTTCACGGTCGGAATTTGGGGGGAAAGTGAGGCTTATATTCAGGCCAATACGGTATTAGCAAGGTGCAAATACAACTTGAAATGCAGTGAGGGGAAAGGGCCTTGCTGAATTTCAAGCCACTAATGTGTACCTAGCCTGAGATGTCTGGGTCCTGTTGCTAGCATTCCAGTTTGAGATTCCTTGCCTCTTACACCGGGAATTCTTGGTGGCTGTGGCAGTCACAGAGCTCCTGTCCTCAAAAGATTTGTCAAAACCAGAACCTTCCAGTGTCTCATTCACTGATACTTCTGTGCCACCACCTGCCATTACTTGTACTCAGACTGTTTTGGATGGAATGAAAACACTGTATGTAAAAGTGTGGAGTCCAATGAAGCAATACTACTAAATGTCAAAAGGAACGTTCTTGCAAGTGTAAATCTCATTCATTTTTACCTAAACCCATCCACGGTCTATCCAGATCAGCATTCTGTTTCTGACAGTAGCTAGCCAGCCAGATGCCTCTGGCAACGTCACAAGCAGGGCATGAAGGTATCTCTGATTATGATGGAGCCCTCTGACTATAGTCTTCCTCCTGTTGGCTTTGGTGAATATCTCTGCCAGCTCCTAAGGTGCCTGGAGTCCTCGGAAACTGGAGCTAGTTCTTTTTTTCTGGGGAGACACAGGGGTACGCATACCCCTAATCATTTTGTGAATCTTTGTACTTTTGTCCATTTACTGTATTTATTTTCCCCCATTTGAACTATAAAATGGTGATTTTCTTGAGTCAAAATGAGAGTACCCTTAATCATTTTTTAAAAGAAAAGAAGCACTGCCCTCTGGTGGTCTCTTACCTCCAGAGAATCAGCTGGTGGGGAGGCTTGTACTTCTTGTTTGTTTTTACTTATCGTCTCTGGGCAGTTCAGTTTCTCACATAGCTGTCAACCGTCCCTTATTTGGCGGGAAAGTCCCTTATCCCAGCGCCGTGTCCCGCTGCTGTCCATTATTGATGATGTCCCTTAAATTTCCTGGGTTTCAAAGGAAGCAGCTCCTCTCCCTCCCTCCCTGCCGGCCAGGGAGGAGGGAGGCTCCAGCTGTGTTGCTTGGCTGCGTTGCTCACCCAATAAGGAGTCTAAGAACAACTGGGGAGTGGAGCTTGCATGCCTTGTGCCGATCAAATCGGCCGCATTGCCTGGGGACTCGCCTTTGCTCAGCGCTTCCCAGCAGAGAGGTGATGGTGGTTTTCCTTGCTGCATCCCCTTTGCCGGGTTGCTGCGCTGTGGGAACCACAGCTTGAGGCTTCGTTTGGCTGCTGGTTGACTAAAATCCCTTATTTTGGCTGCTGATCCCTTATTTTCGAGGCTGCCGGTCCCTTATTTTCAAATCTGTAAGTTGACAGCTATAGTTTCTTACCCCTTTTTTATACTACCTGAGCAATGGCTTCTACTTGTCCTTTCTTCTTTTCCCTCTTACTGACTCATCTCTGGAGTTGGGGGCCAGACCCATTTTATTGTTTTCTCTTTGCTTTCTCTGTCTTCCAATAGTCTCTTTGCAGCAGACCTACTTCCCTTCATAGTTGGCCTGTAACTCGCGTCAGCCCCAGGCAGCACAGTGAATGATTGGGGATGATGAGAGTTGTAATCTAATAACATATAAAAAGCCGCAGTTCCACATTCCTGGATGAAATGAAACTGCACTCTGGATGTGTAGAACTGTGCTATATTTTGTAGGGGAGTGATCTGAAAATATAAGTTACTTTACTGTGTTGAATGTATGTATCCATAAGGTCTTGAGGTATTTTGTAGAACTTCCCATGTTCATAATAGAATGCAATGGCAGATGTGTTTCATAAGGTATATAGATGTGCACCTGTAAAGTATTTATTCATTAAAAACAGTAAGGAAAAAGTCAGTTGGAATGTCATACGGGGAAGAAACAGAATTAATCTTACTGACTTGCCTGAAAAAATTGTCATAAAACCCAATTGTTTTCTCTATTCAGGTCACTTAGCAGCTGCTTCCTAGCCAATAAAAGAACAGAAGCTTTCAAATAGATGTTTTGCAAAAATAGATCTTTTAAAAATGGAAGCGAACAATATAAATGGAGAATGCAGTGTTTTGCTAACTGTAATAGAATAACAGCTTTACTGCTTTGGAAATTTATGTACTTGGTGATGAGTGTTTATGTGTGCAATGAAAAGAAAGTTTAAATGAGAACCATATAAGATCATTTTTAATCTGCTTGGTGTATGACGAAGAAAATGCACTTTTCACATTTCCATTCCATTACATCACAGATATATCTACATTCCTTGGCATTACTCAACAATGGGACAAAGTCTCTAGAGGGAAATTTCAGTTGGGGATGTGCTAGCTCTGGATTCCTTGCATTGAGCAGAGAGGGTTGGACTACAAGGTTCAACTCTGTGATTCTACTTGGATGGCTTTAAAAGATGAATAGACAACTTCATGGAGGATAATGTCTGTCAATGACTACTAGCCATGATGGAAGCTATGCTTTGCCTCCACAGTCATAGGCAGTATGCTTCTGAATACTACCAGTTACTGGAAACTGCAGGAGTTGAGAGTGTTCTTGTGCTCAGGTCCTGCTTGCAAGTTTCTGGTTGGCCACTGTAAGAAGAGGATGCTGGCCTAGATCAGCCATTGGCTCCTTTTCTGTTCTTACCATATCTCTTAACTTGACTACACAAAGCTCTTCCATTGAAAACCATTTTGTTTGGGATGATGTCTGATGTGAAAGCATGGATGCTGTGAAAGCTATTTCACATCTGCAAATGATTGCTTTGGGGAAAAGAGCATCAAAAGGCAATGTTTCCTAAGAAATGACAGGATAAAGATAGGGCAGATATGGATTGTAGCTGACGTCGTGTGTATACAGGGGCGCCGACTTGTAAAAAATATTGGGGGGGCCCAGTGGCGTAGCGTGGGTTGTCAGCACCCGGGGCAAGGCAAGTAATTTGCGCCCCCTAACCCGTGGATTTTAGCACTTGAGTGCGAGCGCCCCCCCCCGATGTTGCGCCTGGTGCGGCCGGCCCCCCTGCACCCCCCACGCTACGCCACTGGGAACAGCTAAGGGAGCTGGGCATGTTTAGCCTGGAGAAGAGGAGGTTAAGGGGTGATATGATAGCCATGTTCAAATATATAAAAGGATGTCATATAGAGGAGGGAGAAAGGTTGTTTTCTGCTGCTCCAGAGAAGCGGACACGGAGCAATGGATCCAAACTACAAGAAAGAAGATTCCACCTAAACATTAGGAAGAACTTCCTGACAGTAAGAGCTGTTCGACAGTGGAATTTGCTGCCAAGGAGTGTGGTGGAGTCTCCTTCTTTGGAGGTCTTTAAGCAGAGGCTTGACAACCATATGTCAGGAGTGCTTGATGGTGTTTCCTGCTTGGCAGGGGGTTGGACTCGATGGCCCTTGTGGTCTATTCCAACTCTATGATTCTATGATTCTATGAGGCTGTGTCAGATAGGGTGGAAATTTCATCCTTTCTGTCCCTCACATGGGAAACCGAAAAACACCCTCTCAGAATTAACTAGGGACCAGGATTACCAAAGCCCCATTCTCCCTGCAACCGCTTGGGTATCTGGTGGGCACCCAGTGAAATTATTTCCAACCACAAAGTCCAATACAAAGTATTTTTGTGGTAGGGAAGGAGTTTCAGCTTTGCCTTGTGGGCTGTTCCTCCAAGCTGTCTTTGCGGCGCGTAACAGCCTGGAAGAGAATCAGCGAGAGGATCTTTAGAATTCAGTGCAAATTGAATTTCACCGGAATAGCTCGGAGGTGCTGGCAGCCCGCTTCCCTCCCCCCACCCCGCTTTTTCGTTTTCTAAACAAGTGATCGGACTCTTCCCCTCCCCTCAGCCCCATGAAACAAGTCCCCAGCGCGAAAAGAAATAATAATTAAAAAAAAAAGAAGATAACAAGGACGGGTTGTTTTCCAGAGCGAGGTGGAAGCCGCCCATCGCAAGGGCAGAATCTCTGCGGTGCGTAATTACGCGCGGCTTGGAGAGCTCTTTTCCCCCCATTACCCGGGCCCTAGCGGTGCCCGCGGCAAGGTGAGGTTCTCCCTCTCCGGCAGGCGCCTCTGCGCGCCTTCACCCCATTCTCCAGCCCCGCCACATTGGGAACATCATTAAGGAGTCGCCTCTGCAGCTCAGGAAGTTTTCACACTTCACGTTTCATTAAACGCAGGTCTTCTCGGATTCCTTGGGAAAGGGAGAAGCGGGAGAGAAAGGGGAGAGGCGCTGGGCGCGGGTCGGGGGAGAGCGCCTGATTTGCAGCTGTTGGGCTTTCAAAGCCAAATAAAACGGCCAGTCTGCGGAGCGCAGCCGCAGCGGCGGTGGGGGGCGCGCGCGCACTAGGGCGCAAGGCTGGCGGTGGCGGCGGGGAGCCCGGCGGAGGAAGGAACTTGTCCCTTCCCTCTGGACTCGCGCCCCCCGCAGATGTTGCGCCCGGTAAGGCCGGCACCCCTGGCACCCCCACGCTACGCCACTGGGGGGGCCCTTACCGGGGTCCTGCCCTGGGAAGTTTTCTAAGTTCCCCGCCGGGCGGGGCCGCTGCAGAAGGGTGAGTGGCGAGGGCGGGACGGGGCCGCGCGCTCCTTTCCTCGGCTGCCCTCGTCGCGCGCCTTGGCTCCCGCGGCCGGCGAGGGGAGCCCGGGCCGCGCGCGGCTGCTGCTGCCGCCGCCGCCTCTCCTGTGGGCGCCGCCTCCCCGGGCGGGAACGCTGCGGGTGCGCGAGGGAGGAGGGCGGCCCCCCGGGGGCTGGGAGAGCCGGGCTGCCGTGGCCGAGAGGGCTGCTCTGCCGGGCGCCGCTGAATATAACTAATAATTTTCTTAAATTATTGGGGGAGCTGAGCCCCCCCAATAAAATTTTTGAGGGGGCTCGGGCCCCCTCAGGCCCCATGGAGTCGGCGCCTATGTGTGTATACCACTTCCCAAAACAGTGGTAAGAGTGGATCAGATGCAAAGTAAACAGCAGTGTGTATGCAGCTTATGCATCTATACAAAAATTCAGCTTGCCTGGCTTATTGTTAAGCCTATGTTCTGTATTTGTTCTTTAGGTGTAGGGGTGTGTGTGTGGGGGGGGGTCACTTCTAGATTGTCACCTTTTTCCAGGAAGGATTCAATCACATACTGAGAATTTAGGTTAGGGCAAGAAGTGGATTAAAGCATTCTGGTGCAACAATTCCTCTTTTTGCAGTTAGGAAAGTAATGGGGGAAATGTACTAGAAAGTGTAGGTAGCAATCAATTGACAGCAAAATGCATAATTTCCCCACAGATCAGAAGGACATAATCAGAATTGAACGCTGATTGTTTTACAATCTCCAGACAAGCAAATCCATGTAAGATTTGCACAAGCAGATCAGGATGAATGGTCAGTAAACATGTCATCTGGAGGAAACCCATGTCGGTATGTTCATGTTTGCTTAAAGGGAAGATATTTTTAGTGAGGATCTTGCTTGAGGATTCTTGTTCTTTTTAAAGATATATCTGTATCTATTTATCTACCTGTCAATTTAAGCCGCTTGCTTTCCTATCCCCTCCAATCCAGAACAGAGCACCTTATCGAGAGCTGAAAAAGATCTGACTCAGAGAAGCAGCAGCAGCAGTCAGGTGCATCACGTGAAAGGAAAGCAGGGCACACGTTACCTTGCTTGCTGAAAGAGGAAAATACCTCCAGTTGTTCCAAGCAGTTCTGAGTGAAAGAGAGAGAAGGAGAGAACTTTCAGTGGAGAGGCTCTTTGTTTAATATGTGGCCCCTGTGTACTTTGCCACTTGGAGAAAGAGACTGGAACCTACCAAGGAAACTCCAACCAGGTAGACGTCCAGGGGACCAGAGGTGCTGCAAAATGGGACCTATTCAGAAGGCAGCAAAGGGGGATGACCTGCAGACATCTCAGAGAGACCTGGCGATGTTCTGTAGCCCTGGCAACAGCCCCAAGAAAGTCAGCAGAATGGCTTCGCTAGCTGAATATGGTAAACAAACAAGCAAACAAATGGAAAGAAGCTTACTGCGTTTGAAATGTGCTCTGCTCACTTTACTAGTTGCAACTGGGAGAAGCAAATGGAGCTCTTACCTTATTTTGCTACTGAAAATGAGTCCTGTGTGGATGTGTGGTCGTTGTGGACATATTTCCTAGGGGAATTTTGTGCTAGATAGGTTGTATTTCATGCTTCGGTTGGAAGAAAGATCCCCACCTCTCTCCACTTGTAGGAACTCATCTTGATTGAGTACCTTTCTGAAAGCCCCTCAGCGTGAGGGTCTCTGTGAATGGATATGACAGATAGACTCGCTTCAGTTAACTGAGGTGGGAAGAATTAATTATAGTTTTGCATCCACATGTGGGGGTTTCAGAGGGATACAGTGAGATGCTAGAATCATGGGAATTTCATAGCGACAATGAGCAGCATTCTGTGCACTTACCTAGGAGTAAGCCCATTGAATACAGTAGTGCTTCTGAGTAAATATGTGTAGAAGTGCTCTGAACATATATGTCTGGGGGCTCCTTATTTTCTTTACATCTCTGGTAGCATAGTTAAAAGTTAATTTTTAAACGTGCAACGTATATCACTCACCTTTGTCATTGTATTTTGCTTTGCTGTCTGCGGTTTAGGATAGGGTTACTTGCCCTATTATTTTGCATTTCTGATTGTTAATAATTTATTAGTGTATATAGTCTGAGGAACATTCATAACTGCAAGGAGATCTGCTGGGGTGCTGATTGTGTGTTGGAAAGAGAGCTTTAAATCACTCTGCAGCAAATTAAGAGATGGAGACTGCATAAAGCATGGTTTTGTTTTGTTTTTAAGAAGCTAGTCAATTTTGTAAAATATTTTGTTATTTCAAAAGAAGAAGAAGCAACAGCATTTATTTCAGGCAAGCACTTATAATCAGCCATGCTAGATTTACTGCTAGTCAGCAACCTGAACATACAGAAGGTGTGCGTGCATAAATCAACTTGGGACAGGCAGCATTCTTTGGTTAACAAATTTAGATTATTTATTGCCCATCGCACGGACACACAAACATGGGCACAGTTTGATGGATTAAGAGTAATGTATATTGATATATTTCTTAGGCATGAGATAATAGCTGAAACAAGTCTGCACATAGGTATAATGGCTATTAATTACAGTGATGCCTTTGATTTTTTCCTTTACAATTTAAAATCTTTCCTTTTATCTAAGGGGTTTCCACAAAAAGCATTCTTCAGCAGTTGGAATTATTGCAGAAACTGCTGCAGCACATCCATTGGTATGAATGGGAGCTTTCCTATTTATATAGATAGCAGGTGATGTGCCCCCCACCCCAAAATCCAAATTGGGACCCCAGCAGGGGGCACAGAGTTACAGCTCTTAAATAAATGTGTAATTTATGCCTTCCGCGTTGTTTATGCTGTGTTAGTGGCATCGAGGTAACCTCTCCAAGGTGCAAGCCTGTGAAGCAGTGCGTATGGAGGTCCAGGGCTGCCCGGACAACAATATCCCGCTCTCAGCCTTGCAGATGTGGGAAAGCAGAGCAATACATTTGGCAACAGCTTGGTTGGCGGAGTTACTGGAAAGAGGTGTACAAGACGCTATCCAACTGCCTGGATTTGTATAGGGTTTACTCTTTAGCCTTTTCTTCTCCTGAAGTTGTTCCACAAGGCACAGGGTAATATACCCATTATAACTGCTGACCATTACAAATACACACAGGTGCTGCTATCCGCACGCTCGCTATCTGAAAAGTCACTTATTTGTACTTAAAGTATTCTGTCCAAACCTCACTATACGCTCTGGAGGTTTGCTTATCTGAAGAGCTGCCTTCCTTATTCCCTTAATTTTTTTGCTTTGCTGGTTAGCAATAGCCATTTGGGGGCAGAAACTGCAGAAAGGGTGGGAGAGTGAGATGGGGCTGCACTTCGCCCATCGAAATCCCAATCCATGTCAGCCCCCTCATCATTTTCTTTTTTTAAAAAAATCCTGCAATTATGTAAATGGTGTCACATAGTTTTTGCTCTTTCCCCACATTTAAAGTAGGTGTGCCTGGCATGGGTGAGGGGGAAACAAGCCACTGTTTTCCAAAATGATGGCTTTAATGCTGTGACCTGGAGGATAGGAAACCAAGCATGGTGATGGGTTGGCAGAGACGTGGTATATAAGCTAATGCAGAAAGCACAGCTCTTTCTCTCTTGATTTCAGGGGACTTTTATGTCTTATGCTGGACTGAGGCTGGAAAATAGAAGTCGAATGTGATCTTGACAATATATGTAGAAATAACTGATATGAAAGGGATATGAAAATGTTTCCATCATTAGGGAGTTGCATGTATTTGGAATATATGTGAGGAATCACAATGGGCCTTTGCAAAGGAGGTTTGTAAGGAGATGGAGAAAGCAGGATTGGGTTCATAAGGAGAGGGACTTAACCCTTCCCCTACATGCTGTGGTTCCCCCAAAACTGACCACTGAAGCTTTTTATTAGCTACAGGAGAGAAGCTTTCATTGGTAGCCTCTTAAAATAGCAGGGGGTGACAGAGGCAATCTGTGGTTTATAACCGTTTTTGACACCTGAAGGCAGCCTTTGGCAATCTGGTTTCCTCTGCATGTTTGGGATTCATAACTCCCATCAGCTCCAGGCAGCACAGTTGCCAAAGGCTCCCTGAAGGGGTTTCTGTCTGACATTTCTAACTTTAAATTGTCTTTTTTCTTATTTAGAAAACGAAACTTCCTATGACAGCAGTAGTCTTTCTACTGGAACCAGTTGCATCAGTCAAATTACAATGGGTAAGAAATTGCATGAGATTTCACACCAACAGTCATACACACACACATGCTTAGTTTGTTTATTTGCAGAATGCAATAGTATTTTCCCCCTTTATAAAAGTTCTCTTTACGTCAGCTGAAAAGACGAACATTTTGTTTTAATTTAAGTGCCTTGGTTATCCTTCTATAATGCGCAGTCATGAATTGTACCGCACCTTGGGACCTTGTTGTCCATCTTGTGACAGCTAAGACTTCCAGGCTGTGGACTTACCAGCGTTCTGAAAAAAAGAGGAAAGTGCTTGGGTGCTCGCTAGAAACATTTTGTTAATATCCTAAAGAAGTTTTAAGTAGAATTATACATGCTTATAAAAACATCTGTTATCTAACGTTATATATAACATTAGATAAACACTAAGTTTATATAAACTTAGTATAAACATTGAATAAATTATTGTGAATGGGCTGTCTGGTTCTCTGCCCCCCTCCCATGAATCTGCATGGTGTCTAGGCATATATGTAAAATGTCTCTAAACACCTTATCTGTGTTCTTAATAGTCAATGTATTCTACTTTGTTAGCAATGATATTATGAGCTACATTTTGCAAGCTAAAAGACATGAAGATAATAGATTCATTTATTACCTACCCCTCAACATCAGAAAGTTTGATCTCCTTTGTTAGATACTGTTTCGGTGCTTGATGTTGGAAGACTGGTTTCTAGTAGTTGGAACACATGTAATTTTAATAGCGCATTTATCATAATTTTAAAACTGGCCAGGCATGGCCTATTCTACTGTTTCACCATGCAGAGAGGATTTGTTTAGTTCACTTCATTGTAGCAATTCCAGCTTTGCATATATTTGAACGCAGCTGAATAGATGGCAACCTGAATAAAGTCTACGAGCCTGAACAACAGGCCTTAAAGGAAGAGTGCTTAACGTGTTTAGAAGGTATGTGAAAGTGAAACCTCCCACTGGTGTGACTTTCTGCTCAAATCAAGTTGCTGGTTGTTCGTGTCACATAATCATGGTTAAGTATATGGGACTTCCACGTCTGGGAACAGAGTGCTTCTGAAAAAGTGTGGCTAGCGCAGAAAGACAATAGGAGATGCCTTCTGCTTCCATTCCCTGCTCATGGACTTCCCCAGAGCACTCGGCTAGCCACTGTTGGAAAGAGAAAGAGAAAGCTTTGGTCTGATCCTGTAAGGCTCGTCCTATATCTTTATGTTTATTAGAAATGTATTCATTGTTTACTTTCAGGATATGATGCTGCTGGTCAATTTGCAGTTGGATTTTCTCACTGGAAGAATCCCTCCTCTCAAGTTGGTCACCATCTCCCTCTCTGGTTTCATGAAGATGCTGGCTTGTGCCAACATTTTGAGCCACAAATTGATTTATCTGCTCCTTTGTCCTGCCCAGCTTCACTGTCTATCACCCCAGTGCCTTCTTACAGCAGCAGCAGAAGCAGCAGCCAAGATACCCTTAGCCAAGACCACACAGGTAAAGGATCTTTCTTCAATAATAATGTTATTATTTATATCCCGCCCATCTGGCTGGGCTTCCCCAGTCATTCTGGGAGGCTTACAGCATATCTAAGAACATAATAAAAACATCAAGAATTGAAAACATCCCGATGCCTTCAAGGGGGTACAGTGGTACCTCGGGTTAAGAACTTAATTCGTTCTGGAGGTCTGTTCTTAACTTGAAACTGTTCTTAACCTGAAGCACCACTTTAGCTAATGGGGCCTCCTGCTGCAGCTGCGCCACCGCTGCATTTCTGTTCTCATCCTGAAGCAAAGTTCTTAACCCAAGGTAATATTTTTGGGTTAGCGGAGTCTGTAACCTGAAACGTACGTAACCTGAAGCGTCTGTAACCCGAGGTACCACTGTACTTGGTTGTCGCCCCCCGCCCCCCCCCCCGGGCATTTGACATTATGCTTTGAAACGTGGAGATGGTGAGAGCAGCTTTCCTACTTTACAGCTTATATGTGTCAATATAGGTTTGTCGTTTCTGAATGTGTAGTGGTAGATTCTCATTCATAAAGTTCTCAGGCAGATATTATTGAATTTTGTAAGTTTTGCAGTGTCAACATGTAGTCACTCATATGTACACAATGGAACATAGAGGAAAGATGCAGCAAGGTCTTGTGCTGCAATGATGTCTTTCTTGTCAGTGGCATATTTTATATATATAAGGAATGAAGTACACTTGCATGAAAGTTACACTGTTTGAGGCTAGGATTCCCATTAGCCGTCAGACAGGAACAGGCTTCCAAACTGCAGGCTGCTGTTGTATTTACTGGCAATTAATAAACAACAAGGATGAAGAGTATTACCAGGTAGCAGCCTTTCAAATACAACAAATACCCGGTATTTCATGTTAATGCGTAGCCGTCAAAAACATAAAAAGGCATCACTGCACAACTAAACTTCTCAGTGAATGAGCTCTTTTCAACACCTGGTTTTATGTTAAGTGGTTTCTCAAACTGCTCTCGGTTTTGGCACTTGGGTACTTGCTGGCCCCTCTGGGTCAGCCTCCCCGCACCCCAATTCAAACATCTTCCTGCTGTTCAAAGGCAGCAGCCAATGATGACTGGTTCACATTGGGAGCACAACAGTAGGTGGCGCCAGAGTCAATGAAAGGCGTGGTTAACTAATTCTAGTTTTGTTCCCATCCTTCTCCTTCCAAGTAGGACAAGGGGGAACACTGAGACTCAGGAAGAGGCTTAGTGCCATCTCCTGGGCTGGAAAGAAAAATAGGCAGGTGGGGGGCTGGCTGAGCACAGCCTAAAGTTGGTGGGTCCATGTCCTGTTCACTGTAATGGATCACCTTCCAAAGTTGGCACTAGGATTGTTCAGAGAAAAGCCCATGGAGAACTCTTTCGGTATGGATATTTTAACACTGCATTGCTCTCCTCAGCCCAGTTACAGTAGCCACAGGTCCATTTAAATTCCAATTGAACAAGCGCAAAACCACACAATGCTTGGCCAAAAGTTCATTCATTAATCAGTTTGTTTCAGCACATTAGCATTACACATTTAGCAGTAAGCAGCCAAACCACATAGAACCACAAAGAAAGTGAATTATATCTGTCTTGTGTAAATTGTGTGATGCCCTCTGGGTTGGGCAGGTGTGGGGCTGCTAGATTTAGTCTGTTGGCCATAGGCCTAAGGCCCCACAACCCCTAGAGAGCCCCCCAAATGAAGCTGCCACAGTGGTACCTCAGGTTACAAATACCTCGGGTTACAAACACTTCAGGTTACAGACTCCACTAACACAGAAGTAGTAACTTGGGTTAAGAACTTTACCTCAGGATGAGAACAGAAATCACGTGGCGGTGGCAGCAGGAGGCCCCATTAGGTAATGTGGTACCTCAGGTTAATATCAGTTTCAGGATAAAAACGGACCTCCAGAACAAATTAAGTTTGTAACCAGAGCTACCACTGTAGTCCCCATGTCGTCTGTCTTGTATAGCGTTGATGTTAAACTATTCACAGTAGGTGTACTGCTTCCAGAATGAAGTTCTTGACAAGCCATACCACCATACATCTTTAAATCGCCAGAGTGCCTGTGGGTCTCACATGGGGCCCAAAGTCACTTGGACAATGGAGGGCAGGGATGAGTTTGGTACTGGTGGTGGGATCCTGGAAGGCATGTTGTCAAGTCTCGCAGCACCACTGTGGAAGAGCTGTAGCACATGCCTTGCATGCAGAAGGTTCTGGATGAAACCCCTGGTGTCTCCAGGAAGGGCTGGGAATGGGTCTCCTGCCTGAAACCATGAAGGGCTGCTGCTGCCAGTCAGTGTAAGAAAATGAAAAGTGCCCTGCTGGATCAGGCTGAACATCTAGTCCAACGTTCTGTTCCCCTTTCTGGCCAACCAGATGCCTATGGGAAGTCCACCAGCAGAACCCTTCCCCATGTCTTATTCCTAGCCCACTGGTATTTGGAGACCTACTGCCACCAAACTGGAAGCAGAACATGGCTATCATGAATAGTGGCAACTGAACCCATGGTCTGTTTTGGTATTAGGCCACTTCCTATCAAAGGCAGATCTAGGGGACCGTGACTGGTTCGGTTGCACCAGGTGCAGAACTTCTTGAATGCCACAGCAGGTGCCACAGCTATGAAGTCCAGTGGAAGGCGTGAGGCAGGGTAGGGTGGTGGATTTTGGTGTCACAGAGTGTGCCACTGAAATCTGAGACTCCAAGGTCCGCCACTGTTCCTATGTCCCTATGGCAGGTGGCCAGTCCTTTCACTTCAGTAGCGGAGAATCAAGATGGACCAGGCTGTGCCTGCTCTTCAGTTTTGCAGCACTGGGCAGAGCAGATCACAAGTACCCACAGTTGTACTTGAGGTTTTTCTTTTCCTTCCTTATGATGGCTTCTCTCTGTGCTTGTCTGCCTCCCTGGCTCTCTGGCCTGGCCCCTGTCCAGGATGGTTCTTACAGCGGGGGGGAAATCCATATGGTCAAATGTCTGTGTGTACAAAGGTTAGCTGCAATTTCCTCCGGCAACACCTTTCACAAATATCTCTGAGCAATGTAGATTTAGCTGTCCTGCTTACCCCTCCCCTAATCTTTCGCACATTGATTTGCATTTTAATGCACCTGTGCATTAGGACCAGGACCTGGGAGACCAGGGTTCAAATCCCCACTCAGCTGCAAAACTCACTGGGTGACCTTAGGCCAGACACCATCTCTTAGCCTAATCTTCCTTGTAGGGCTGTTGTGAGCATAAAATGGGGAGGGGGAGCTCCTTGACTTCCTTGCAGAGGGCTAGAAATGTAACAATAAAATAAATAAGTAAGCTACTTCGTTCAGGTTGGGGGAGTTTCCTGCTTGCCAATGTATTTCCAGCAGAAGATACTGAAGACAATGGACGTTGTGCCCTTGACCAGTTTAATCACAAATTATTACTTGTGTTTTTGCTCCATTAGGCATAGGAAGGAGGCTGTCTTAACACATAGACTGTTGGAAATGTTCTATCCCCAGGGTTTCACTGACAGTCGCCTGTTTTTTTTTTTGCTTAGATCCATCTTTTCAGATCCTGGGAACTTGTTATAGCCCTAGGGGTTTGGACGTTCCAGCTTCATTATGGTGTGGTTTGGCACTCCAGAAGAAAGCTGGATTTTGCAAACAGTGTTTCTATATTATATGGAATGCACTTTGGAAAGCGAGGGACAAAGGAAACTATAGTGTCATGGCCTAGCATTGTCCATGTTGCTAAGTCTATACTGACTGGCAGCTGTGCTCCAGGGAGGGGTCTCCCCTAAATGTCAGGGGTCAAATTTAGGACCCCTTCAAGCCAGCTTCAGTCAAGCATCATCATCATTATCATTACCATTACGCTTATGCTTATTCTTCTGAACTAAATAATGACTGAGTGCTTTCAGGATTCAAGGTGGAGGATGCCGGAAAGTTGTTTAGATTTCAGTGAGAGATGTAATCGGATACGAAGGCAAGCTATAAATGAGCTTTCAACACAAGAAACTGCAGCGAAACATGATATAATGGGAGGTCCTAGCAATGAAATCACACCGTTACCTAGATGACTGCATGCTAGCATTTTTGTCTAAAATGTTTTCATCTAATTTTAGAATTTAGATCCCATTTAATTGGTCTTCAGTAAGGGGAGGCCTTTTTCACAGGAGGAACTTAATTCCTTCTCTGTTCAGGCAAGTCAAAGCCTATTAGAAGCCAGTGGAGAGCTTATTTTGAAAGGACAAAATGCCTCTGCCCCTCCCTCCAGCTTTTTAAGCAAAAAGAAACAGCAGCTCATGCATCATGAAATGAGCCCAACACGAGGGCTTTCTCCAATTAGAAAATAACGAGCAAAACAACTATTCTTTTAAAATAAAAAATAATGTAATACCACAAACATGATAGTGATAGAGACTAGATTGTTAGTAAATGGTTATGTTCTCTCTGGAAAAACATTGGTGTACCAATCCAACAATCCGGTGTGGAAGTAACGAGGAGTGTATACTCCTTTTGCCAAAGCAGGTATCTAGAAAGCTACTATTTTCAGTTTTCACTCTTATCCTTAATGGAGATCAACAAAAATGTTCTCAATAGGAAGCCAATCTGCTGCTGCCTTCCAGTGAGAGAGACAAAACCTGTGCATAGACTGATGGTCAGGTAAAAAACGCAGTGATGTATTGCATAATTCCTCCCATTCTCATGTATCTGCTCAAGAAAAGGGACTGCCAGATTAGAAAACTCCCTTTCCTATCAATTACAGCAGTGGTTTTGCTGGGTTATGAGGATGCCTGGGGAAGGGGGAACACGGATTCAACACATCATGTTTAAGAAAGGCACTCAGCTTCGGTGGAGTTGAACCCTTGAAGGTCCAAGCTCAATTCAGCAGCAGAATAGTTAGGTGAATGAATTTAGTTTAACTTAAAATTCCATATGCGCAGGCAAGGAAGTAAAGGAAAGAAGCTTTTTCTTAAGTGGACTGGGGCAGGCAGAAGAAGGTGGTGATGGCCAAATGTTTCAGATGACAGTGATTTATTTATTTTTAGAGCACTTATGGAATCCTTTGCTGTTTGAGGTGAACGTCCAAAGTGGCCAACAATAAATATAGAACTGGCATAAAACAATCAACTGCAAAGTGAGACAGCATAAAATAATAAGAATGAAAGCCGCAAAGCAAACGCATCAAGCAAACTATAGCCCACCCCTCAAAGCCCCCCAGAACAAAAGAAAAGTGTTTACACAGGGATAGGAGGCCCGAAGTGAGGGACCTAGGGGAATAATTTTAGTTTCAGAGCCTGGGTGCAATGGCAATAAAGACCTATTCCTGAGTATCTACCCAATTAACCTTCAAAGATGAGGTGATGTGGATCAAAGGTGCAGGTAAGCTTGAATCCTGAATATATCCTGGTCCAAAGATTGCTTTGAACTTTAAAGAGAATACCAGCACTTGGAACTGGAGGTGGAAGCAAATATCATTTGCTCCATGCAGTGGGTTCAGTTAGAACTCTCACCATGACATTCCATACCAGTTCAAAGCTTCTGAACATGTTTCAGGGCAGCCCCACACAGACTTTGTACAGTGAACGAACCTTTTCAGGTGCTACAGTGTGTAGGGTTGTTGAGCAGAATACAGGAGCTTTTGTTCAGAGAGTTTGTACATTCAAGTTCCCTAGGTTGGATCAGTAGTCTAAAAAAAGGTTTTGAATGCTGGATGAAGTATTAATTATAGTACAAGTTCATTTGTCTTACTATACATACTAGTAAATGCATCTTGTGTTCTACAAGCATAGATAGAAGCTCCCTGCTTCAACTCTGCCAAGATAGAGTTTGAAAATGCAAACAAAACACCTAATGTTCACCTTGACATGTTCTGTCTTGGTACACTGACTCTGTTATGAGGTCAACTTGCCCCAGGTGTAAAAATGTTCCATTTTCAGAGTTTTCTAGTAATCACCATGTCTTGAGCTACATGTGTGCCATCTTTTAGGTTTCTGGTCTGAAAGCACCTTAGCTATGTTACGGTGTACTCTGAGTCATTCATTTTGAGTAATCCCATTTTCAGATTTTTTTATTTGTTGGGGTATTTTTGGACTACCTATGTATTAGGTTCCAAGGATAATTTTGAAAAGAAAAAAAAAGTATTTATTTTAGTCATTTTATCCTGCTTTAAAAATATTTTTGCCATTCAAGAAACCTACATATCCATATTCTCTGTCTCTCTCTCTCTCTCTCTCTCTCTCTCTCTCTCTCTCTCTCATGTTTAAACTCTGAAAATCTTGTTTTTGTAACACACTAAATCAGTTGTCCTTTCACCAGTGCCCTAATGAACAATTATTACGGAAGCCAATAGATTCTTCTTAGCCGATGTATTATATGTTGAATATAAATGGAACGTAACGGAGGATAGTTCAGAACATAAGGCACATCTGAACATATCTGTAAGTTGTATATTTGATTAGATGCTTCCATGATGGTTGGTTGAATCCACACTTAGAGTAGGATCCTTGAAATCAATGGGTCAAGTTAGTCATGACTAACTTAAGTTGAATCCAGCGTAACATTTTTTACTGGTGATGTATATGGCTGGAAATTACTGATTGCAGTATTTTATATTCATGTATGTTGTAGAGGATAGTCCTTTAATTCTTTCTCCCACCTTGGAATTAAGATAATAATGCTATATATGGATCTCTTAGTAACTTCTATAAATAGTACAATGACAATGAGTCCTTTTGCTAGACAGGAATTGCAGACAGTACATTATTATTATTATTATTATTATTATTATTATTATTATTATTATTAGATAGAACTCTACAGATTTGAATCTAGACCCAGATAACCTTGCCTGCTGTAGCTAGCAGAAACCTGCCTTAATCAGTGTATGTCGGCTTGAAGAATAAATTGATATATATTCTAAGATTCTAAGATTATTTGTGCTGAATATTACATCTGAGGGGTGGCATCCAGGAGATCCCAAATAAAAGACAAAATATGGATGGTGCCCAAGTCTATGCTCAGATATTCAGGCTATGGGTACTTCCAAACTATTACTATTTCAGGGTGGGATCCAATCACATACTGACAAATTCAGGTTGATCAACCTGCTTCCCCAGAAGACTGGATTGGTTGAGAGTTGTTTGAAGACCCCTTTTCCCTCATAGAGCTATAATTTCCAGAGTTCCTTGAGAATAGGGACTGATGGTTAAACCACTGTAGCTCTGTGAGAGGAACAGGAGTCTCCAAACAACTCTCAACCAACTCAGTCTTTTGGGTGGTTAACAAATTACACTTCCCATAATTAATTTTTGGGGAAGTCATGGCTGTTTAAAGTTGTATGATACTGTATAGTGCAGGCGGAGCCAGAAATAAATCAGAATGAATGCTCAATTAAATAGCTGACATCATCTAACACCCCTGAAAACAAATCAGAATAACTGAGCAATAAACAGGTCATCAGGAAGCAATCTAATGGGCACAATTAGAATGTGTGAAACAGTGCCCCTCTCCCCCCCCCCCCCGGATGCCATTTGATTTTACTTACATGAGAGAGGAAAAGATGTGCTCAATTTCGATACAATAAAGGAACTGGAGGCCCCTCGACTGTCCTCGGGTCCAGTATTGGACCACTTTGACCGGATATCCCCAGCCGATGTGGACAGACTCCTCCGAGCTGGAAAGCCCACCACTTGTCCTCTCGACCCGTGCCCGTCCTGGCTGATTAGAGCGTGTCCAGACGAGGTGCGGGGCCCCCTGGGGGATATCATCAATTTGTCCCTTGGCACCGGGACATTCCCAGGGGAACTGAAGGAGGCAGTGGTGCGCCCGCTTTTAAAGAAAACATCATTAGATCCCTTAGATCTATCCAATTACCGCCCGGTTTCGAATCTTCCATTCCTGGGTAAGGTGATTGAGAGAGCGGTTGCGGAACAGCTTGGTAGGTTTCTGGATGAAACATCGGCTCTGGATCCATTCCAGTCCGGCTTCCGCGCTGGTCATGGGACCGAGACGGCTCTGGTCGCCTTAACAGATGATCTCCGTAGGCAGCTGGATCGAGGCGGGTCAGGGCTGCTGATTCTTCTAGACCTGTCAGCAGCCTTCGACATGGTCGATCACGAACTCTTGGACCACCGCCTTGCCGACGTGGGGATCCAGGGCACAGCCCTTCAATGGCTGCGCTCGTTTCTCTCTGGTCGGGGACAGAGGGTGGCGCTTGGGGGGGAATTGTCATCCCGCCACTCCTTGGTGTGTGGAGTGCCTCAGGGTGCGATTCTCTCCCCGATGCTTTTTAACATCTTTATGCGCCCCCTTGCCCAGCTTGTCCGGAGTTTTGGGCTGGGCTGCCATCAGTATGCTGATGACACCCAACTCTATCTGTTGATGGATGGCCATCCTGACTCGGCCCCAGACACACTGATCAGATGCTTGGAAGCTGTGGCTGGATGGTTACGTGGGAGCCGGTTGAAGTTAAATCCTTCGAAGACAGAGGTCCTCTGGCTGGGACGGGACGATATGAGATTGAGGGGGCAACTCCCTTCTCTTGCGGGGGTGCAATTAGTGCCAGCACCGTCCGTTAAGAGTTTGGGTGTAATCTTCGATACCTCCCTCTCCATGGAGGCGCAGATTGCAGCTATAACAAAGGCGGCATTTTTTCATCTCCGCCAAGCTAAGCAGTTGGCTCCTTACCTCTCTCGCCCTGACCTAGCCACTGTGATCCACGCGACGGTCACCTCCAGACTGGATTATTGTAACTCGCTCTACGTGGGGCTGCCCTTGAGACTGACCCAGAAACTCCAGCGGGTGCAGAATGCCGCAGCGAGACTCCTTACGGGGTCTTCGCTGCGAGATCACATTCATCCGGTGCTATACCAGCTGCACTGGCTCCCGGTGGAGTACAGGATCAGGTTTAAGGTGCTGGTTTTAACCTTTAAAGCCCTATACGGCCTAGGACCCTCGTACCTACGGGACCGCCTCTCCTGGTATGCCCCACAGAGGAACTTACGGTCTTCAAATAAAAACATCTTGAAGGTCCCAGGCCACAGAGAGGTTAGGCTGGCATCAACTAGAGCCAGAGCTTTTTCGGTTGCGGCTCCAACCTGGTGGAACGCTCTGTCGCAAGAGACAAGGGCCCTGCAGGACTTGACATCTTTCCGGAGGGCCTGCAAGACAGAGCTGTTCCACCAGGCTTTTGGTCAGGGCGCAGCCTGACTCCCTCCTTTGGCAATCTCTACAAAGCTTTAGTCTATGGTTGCCATCAATTTGTATTTTAATTAATTTTTAGAATGTATTTATAATGTTGTACTGTTTTAGTGTTGTTAGCCGCCCTGAGCCCGGCTTCGGCTGGGGAGGGCGGGATATAAATAAAATTTATTATTATTATTATTATTATTATATGGTTTGTGGGCTCTGCTGTGCTCATGTCCAGTTTGCAGGCTTCCCACAGGGATCTGGTTGACCACGGTGAGAACAGGCTGGGCCATTAGCCTGATTCAGCGGACTGGTGATAGGTTCTTATGCTCTTAGTTGCTTCATTCATATCTTGCTTTTCTTCCATCTGGTAAGGTGGCATACATGGAGTTATAAGACAGTTTGCCATCTTGGCATTGATCAGACTCAGACCCTGCCACCAGCAAGATGGCTGCATATGTCTCCTCAGAGCATGCTCTGGAACCCTATAAGGAGTCAATTATTGTTGATGCAGAGAACTGTATCGCCTTACAGAGCATCTCCATTGTAAAGGCTCTCATTCGTCACTCTGGAGCTGACAGAATTGTCTGCATAGTGAAAAGGCTGACATTCCCTTTTAATTAATATTTTATGCAGCCCATAATGTTTTCAAAGGATACAGGATCTATTTTATGAAACATTTTACTGGAAACGCTGACGCTCCAAGCTCTGTCAGGACTTTTATATTTGCATTAGTTGTTGTATTGAAACAGAAACAGCTTTCATTTGCAGTTGTTCAGCCTTGGCTCAGTGAGTATTTTGGCATATGTTCCCTCTACTTATAAAACATTCTGCTTCCACTTGATTCTAAGATTCAATAATGTGAATCAGAAAAGGGGAAGAGGAAAGATTAATGGGTTGTTTGATTCCCTGCCCTCCAGTGAATTCTCCTTTTAATAGTAGGGTCTAGATCCTAAGATCTAGGCAGTGAGATATTTTATTTTCTTGGGCTCCATGATCACTGCAGATGGTGACAGCAATCACGAAATTAAAAGATGCCTGCTTCTTGGGAGGAAAGCAATGACAAACCTAGACAGCATCTTAAAAAGCAGAGACATCACCTTGCTGACAAAGGCCCATATAGTCAAAGCTATGGCTTTCCCAGTAGTGATGTATGGAAGTCAGAGCTGGACCATAAAGAAGGCTGATTGCCGAAGAATTGATGCTTTTGAATTATGGTGCTGGAGGAGACTCCTGAGAGTCCCATGGACTGCAAGAAGATCAAACCTCTCCATTCTTAAGGAAATCAGCCCTGAGTGCTCACTGGCAGGACAGATCCTGAAGCTGAGGCTCCAATACTTTGGCCACCTCATGAGAAGAGAAGACTCCCTGGAAAAGACCCTGATGTTGGGAAAGGTGGAGGGAGAAGGAGAAGGGGATGACAGAGGACGAGATGGTTGGACAGTGTTCTCGAAGCTACCAACATGAGTTTGACCAAACTGCGGGAGGCAGTGGAAGACAGGAGTGCCTGGCGTGCTCTGGTCCATGGGGTCACAAAGAGTTGGACACAACTAAATTACCGGTACTAAACAACAACAGATCCTAAGAGGTTCATTAATAGTGCCCAACTTTGGGCAGTTCCCTCTCCCCACTCAGCTTTCTATACCACAGCCCATCCTGTTTAGGAGGGTCTCCTGACACTCAGGAGAGTATTTGAGGTGCTGCAGAACAAGATGGGTTGGGAAAGTCCCCTTCAACCAGCCCCCCTTCCATGGGGCCTTCTTAGGATCAAAAAGATTGCATTTTTATGTGTTTGGGGAGGTCAGTCTGAATGATGCCCCAAGTCCCTTCTAGTATCCTATATCCAGTGAGGGTTAGAGTCTAGTAGGGGAGGTTGCTGAACCAATCTTTGTAATACAATGACCGTGGGTGGCCACGTAAGTGCCCTTCACTTGCAACTGCTAAGTGAAGGAGAACAACAGGCCAAAGTGTGGCTAGGTGTTTGTGTGAGAGAGCTGGAAGAGGCAGGCTGGAAGCAGGGGACAGAAGCATGTCTTGCTCAGTGCTGGATCCAAAGCTGTGACAAGCAAGCTATTTTCTTGATGGAGGGAGGTTAATGCTGGAAGTCCCTCCATCCTATGCTCAGGTTGTAAATATGTGTAAATACAAGCCTATATCCTAAAGACACCACAGTCCCCACTGACCTTCATTCCAAGGAAACCAAACCCTGGAAAAGTACTTGGGACCCCTGGAATCTCTTGCTGCTTGGAGATTGGGGAGACGTGTAACAGAATTATGTCTTAGATACTTATCTCTGCTCTTAACTATTTTGTACTCCCGTTCACTGGGGTATGCCTGCCTGCACCTGTTTGTTTTTATGCAAATGATCATTAAACAGAACACGTAAAACTGGTGCAGTCTGTACCTTATTTCAGTCTGTATCACCAACATTCATTTTCAAGCAAACACAGTTTTCTTGTCAAAATCTAAATCGGCGTTCTCCCAGTTCAAAATGGTAAAAGTGGAAGTGTGGCTCAGCAGTGTACTCTTCAGTACTTCTTGTAACATGGAAGTGCTTCTTGGTGAAAGTAGGCATAATTAATGACTGACATGTGGCATGGCAGGTTTTTGATTGCATCTCCTGATGTACGCTTTTTAAAAAAGAGCTTAAAAAGAGCCAACAGAGCAATGGGGTGGGGGCAGCAGGGCTTGGAAGGTGGGTGCTTAATGAGGGTCCCAACTGAAGCCCTGTCTCCAAAGCCACTGTTAGCTTCACTCTGGAAATGCTACTAGCAGTTTTAGTAAGGTAAAGGTAAAGGGACCCCTGACCATTAGGTCCAGTCGTGGCCGGATCTGGGGTTGTGGCGCTCATTTCATTTTATGAGATGAGGGAGCCAGCATACAGCTTCCGGGTCATGACTAAGCCGCTTCTGGCGAACCAGAGCAGCACACGGAAACGCCGTTTACCTTCCTGTCTGAGCGGTACCTATTTATCTACTTGTTCTTTGACGTGCTTTTGAACTGCTAGGTTGGCAGGAGCTGGGACCGAGCAATGGGAGCTCACCCCGTCATGGGGATTTGAACCGCCAACCTTCTGATCGGCAAGTCCTAGGCTCTGTGGTTTAACCCACAGCGCCACTAGTAGGAGGGTACAATTTTGATTCTGAAAACAACACAGGAAATGGTTAAATATGTCCTCCAGCTATATTGCTTCCCTGAACAAGTTCTCTCTCTCTCATCTTAAAGCTTTAAAAACACATCAGGAGGTATCAGTCATGTAGTTTGACACTAAAGCAAGGATAGGGAAACTGTGACTGAGATGTCGCTAGACTACAATGTCTAGCATCTCTGACCGCTAGCCATTGTTAGTTAAAATGGATGCTTCACTTTGAACCCAGTTTTATCTGAATGCTGTAGATTCACCAAAGAGGTCAGAATACTCTGGGTCGACTAGCATGTCTGGTTGGTTTGTGGCTTTCAGGTCTCTTTCAGACCTCAGTTCCATGATCAGGGCCGATCCAAAGGATGAAAAAAATACAAACATATTTGTACACATACAACCTACCTTTTGAATTTTTCAAACTGTTTCACAAAGGTTGTTTATGGCATTTTGTGACAAGTATTATGCAGTAAGCGGTTGGCAGCCATCTTTATGGCTAGTGTTATAACATTAGTTATTGCAACAACAGTAATATTACTGAGCAAGTGTATGACACATACCTTCGCTTTTCTGGTATGGCAGGCCTAGAATGGTTATGACTAGTAACACTATTAGACTACTAAGAAGCTGCATGCCAGGATCTCTCTCAGCGAAAAAAATACTGGGGTGATCAGCATCATTCCAGGCAGCTTGCTACAGGCAAGCTTTCAAGCAGAGTGAACCAAAGAGCCTTAAATGGCCTGTGGATTAGAAGGTGCTGTCAAGAGTAATAGATCAATAGACAATTTCGAAGAATGAATAGAATCCTATACAAAATTAGGTGCACACAAAGCTGGTCTGCACACAGGACTTTATGAGACACATTATCTCAGGGTTGTGGGTTCGAGCCGCACACTGGGCAAAAGATTCCTGCATTGTAGGGGGCTGGACTAAAGGACCCTTGTGGTCCCTTCAGTTCCATGATTCTGAGATCTAGATGGAGGGCTGTTTTCTATGCTTCGTTGGGAAGTCTAGTATAGTATGCTACATGGCTGCAATGCTTCTGGGATCTGGCATGGAAATTTTCTGTGCAACCAAATTCTCGGTAGGGATTTCCTTTAAAAATACATGCTACGAATTATGCCCTGAACCACACATCAGTCTGGGAGGGGTAGATCAGGTTGGTTGGTTGGTTGGTTGGTTGGTTCATAGCGTATTGGCAAAGATCAAATGCCTCAAGGCATCCCTAAAACTGTAGTGGTGACTTATTTATTTATTTCATTTATGAACTATTTCCCATGAAATATCCTGAAGCAATCAACAGTCAGAACATCTATGAAATTATAAAACAACTTTAATCCAGAAATTTAGAAACATGAGTCCATCTAGGAACAACAGATAGACTCATTTGTAGTATGTGAGTCTGTTCTGTATCTGAATTTCTGATCAGGCTGTTTATAAGAAGATTTGTGGCCTTTTTTCTGAAAAAGCTGCCATTATTATTATTATTATTATTATTATTATTATTATGTACCTTAATTCAAGTTGACTTCTCGCTGATTTACCCTGGGATTCACATGCCATTTTTGGAAAGGAAAACCCAGGTTGGATTATTAAAATAGCCACCCGGTCGCCATGCTGTGTCCTCAATCCCTGGTAATTGAATAATCTTGTATCTGAAGCAGATAGTCAACTGTATGTGTAATTAGACCTTTCTCCCCTGAAAATGATGGGATGGTGGTGTTTCTGATTACTTGTTTCATGAGTTACACTAGTTTATCAGAATAATGAACAGATCAAATATAACTAAATTATGTCTGCAGCTGTCCTATCATCCAATAAACTAAAAACCATATTCTTTCTCCTCCTCCTCCTCCTCCTCCTCCTGATAAATTTTATCTGTCAGTGTTTATTTAGATATCAGCAATATATTTTAATAATCCTAAGGACCTTCTTGTTATTATGTTATATGTTCCAGGCTGGGTTGGTTTTGCTTTCATTGCTTTGGGGTTTTTTTTGCCTCTGATAGTAGGGCTTGACTTGCAATAGCAAGGGAAGTTGGAGAACAGAAGAACTGCAAGATAAGAAGCTGAACCTTCAAGGCCAGCTGGCTTAATTGGCTCTACAAACAAGCTGCATGACTTTTGTAATCTGCTCACAGAGTAATTTTCTGACTTTGCTAAATATAGATATGTGACGCTGTTTCCCTCCAAACAACAAAAATATTGACAATATTGAACAAAATATTATATTTTGTTATTCCCTCTGAATGAGCATGTATACCTATAGCTTAGGTGTTGTGCATACAACTTAACAGTACTGTGGCACATTGAAGTCTATCAAATTTACATAGAGCTCTAAAGTGCAGACCTGTCCCTAGAAACATGGCACCAAAGGAAGTCTGGTTGTCATGCTTACAATAGACCCACTGAAATCATTGGAATTTAAGTCTGACTTATATCTCACTGAGTCCAGTGAATTGACTCTAAGTATAACTAAGTCTGGATCTGATCCAATCAGACTTGTATTGTTTGGGAATAGATGCACATTCCTGACAAATCTGGGAACGAATTCTAGTAGCAAAGAATACCAATAAAAGAAACAGACAATTTAAGTGTGTGAGAGGGCACAAAGTACCCTAATATTCTGTCTATTTAGCTGACACGGACAGCAGCTATTAATAAGATGTTGGGTGTGAAGCTTTCACATGGCTTAGCACCATGTTTAAAGTCTTTGCAATCTGTATAGTCTTCCTAACCCTTATACATGCCAGCAATCTATGGCCTGGATAGATGCCATGCTATATGCAAACTCTGTGTGTATACATAGTGGTTTTAAATGTTATAGTGAATTACGGAGAAAACTGCATCCACAGGGATTCTGATGTGTCAGGAATAATTTTTAATAGGTGTCTTAAGAGGAGATGATTAAAATAATGATTGCTTTTCTATCATGCCTTTCTTCCTACAGAAACTCAGGGTGTCCCCAGAAATCACACAAATGCCACCATTGTATTAAAACAATAGTTAAAATAGTAACTTAAATCTGTATCAAAACTCAAAAGCACCGAAGCAGCAGACACGGCAGAGTTTCTGGCATAGCAGCATAGAAGTTAGTACTTCAACTAAGGTAAATTAAGTTGTTATATTAGCTAGGAAGCTGAAACCTCATAAAAGTATAACCTCGCAGAGCTATTCTCACAAGTAGCTTTACCTTTTAATAGAGGCCAGCAGGGATTTTGCTGGGTGTTTAAAAGTCTCAGGGCCTAGGCCCATGATAGGAATTAGCATACAATTTGCAATTTATACGTAGAGATGCAAATGCAAGCCTCTGAGCAAATTAAGTTGGTGGGTGGCTGAGGTCTCATTGGTGCTGTACTTTGAAGTATGCAAAGCCACCCTTTAATATTTAAAAAATAATAAAGGAAAGTGGTAGAAGACCAGGTGCTCATTGCAAAAGACCCAGGGCCGCCCCCTAACAATGTTCCTTGAAGACCAGCTCTCTGGCACAGGGAAGTTGAGATGATTTCCAACAGCAGCTTGAAATATGTGTCTTTCTTTGCGGAATGCAAACCAAATTAGCTTTTTCTGTGTGTGATTCACGTAAACCTTTTCTCACCCCCCACCCACCCTCACATTTGTTCATAAAGTGTCAATATAAATTCTGATCATCTGACAATGATTTTGGGTTTTCTTACTGAAATATATATTTGGTAAATTGTGGAGCACTGATTGCAAATTCATTATTCATCATGTAAGTCATGTAAGGTTGATGAACCACCATTTTAGGAATTGCACCTGCAGCAATAAGCTTCATGTGACAAATGGAATCTATTTTAGTTTTAGCCTTGGCTATTTATGCCGGCATTTGTTTTAAAGGCTTTGATTTAGATATGTATATAACATAGCAGCTATGACAACGATGTGAAGATGTTGTAAAAGATTGTAAAAGACGTTGTGGAGTTTGAGACTAGCATCTAGAGAAACAAGATTCTAATTACAGTAGCAGATTCAAAGTATAAGGCGAGAAATGCCATGGGATTAAAAAAAAACCACCTGCCTATGTAGTGTCCCATCCCACCCATGGTCTGGGAAGAGAATCTTTGTGTTTTTCTTGGAGGGCCAGCCCTACTGTTAGCAGAGTGGGATAGCTGTTTCAGGCAGCTGTTTTTGCATGCCATGAAAGGACAGCACATTGTTTCCTTTTTAAGTTGTTATTATAATATTTTTACTGCCCCCATGTTCTCATTGTAATTCACACACTTCATAGCAGAAAACCAAAAATAAAACAATTTTCCCTAAGTGGATTAAAACGAGAGAATACGTAAATACATTTATTTGCATTAATGTTGAGGGACACAGTTTATTCTGAGGCCAGATTTGGGTGTGGTTGATGGCAGAACTTTGTATGTCCGTTGCAGAAATCTAGACTCCTTCATGGTGTGACAACTGTCTTTATTTTCCTTGTGGTTAATTAACAAGGGCAGTTCCCCTGAACTTTTCATCCTGTCAGATGTTGCCCTCTCTGTGGCGTAAAGACACTAATGCTTTAAATGATGAATAATAGATGGAGGTTGTGTGTACACCATGGAAGAAAATTAACTTTCAGCTGATGGTGGGAAGCAGTGCAATCCTTTGCATTCCTACTCAGAACCAAGAAAGGGTTGAGTTCAGGGGGACTTGCACCCCTGTTGCCCAGGATTGCACCCCGACTCTTTGGCATGCGCAAGCATCATGCTTTGGTGCGACTGTGGAGGTGGTGGAGAAGTAGTAGTGGCAGTGAGTGACGAAACATCTTTGGGGCACTGGTTTTTACAGCTCTCTGCTCCTTGTCCAGCATCCACAGTTCCCGTGGGCAGCTCATTTGTCTGCAGGATCAAAAGACACAGATTGCCCTAGGAGTGTTCTTGGCCGGGCGGGCGGTGGTGGAAATGTGTTGCTTGCCTCAGCCCTGTGCTGTCAGGGCTCTGGCGAACTGTCATGCTGGCACCGCTCAAGTGCCACCTGATTGGCTGCTGGCAAGGGCTGATTAAGAATACTGATGCTGGCTCAGCTGCTCTGTGGCTCCGTTCTCTCCCCCCCCCAACCACTCCTCAACTCCTCCCCCACCCCCCCTCCACATCATATCTCCAAATAGCAAGTAATTGTGAGCATATGAAGACAGCAAGGGGGTGGGGGAATCCACATCGCGTAGCCTGAGTCTCTCTCTCTCTCTCTGTGTGAGGGAGGGAGACACAGAGGGGGAAAACAACGGTCTGTTTTAGCTGCAGTGCTACAGCAGAGTCAGACTTCTTCCCTGCCCCAGGTTTTGTGCCAGCACGCAAACTGCTTACAGGTTTGACAAGCTGTGAAAAGACTTGCCTGTTGTTGTTGTTGCTCCTGCTGCTGCTGCTGTGTGTAAATTGAGCATCCTCTGCCTTGCCTTTTGCTGGACCGGCGGATCTCTTGCTCTTGAGAAAGGTGTTTCGGAAGGGCCCCCTACTAAAGTGGTTCTCTTCAGTTCTTTCTATTTTTATGGTGAGTACTGGCATGTGCACAGACAATGTTTGCTGCAGTGCTCGCTAGCTCTCTTCCATCCCCCCTCTCTCTCTCTCTCTCTCTCTCTCTCTCTCTCTCTCTCCACCCCCCCCCCCCAGTGGATCACAGCTAAGCCTCTTGACCTTCATTTACTGTCTCATTTTCTCTACCCTCCTCCTGCACTGGCATGTGTTTTATGAAGTAAATGCAAGTTGCTCTTTGGTCGGGCTCCTGCGCCTCAACGCCCCTCGCTTGAAATCCCCTTTTGTCCTTGAATGAGGGAGCAAGCATGCTGCTGGCTGACAGCTTACAGCAGTCTGGAGGAATCCTGAAGAAGTGGAAGAGGGGGACTTAGGGAAAGACATAGGTCTGCCGCACCACAAAAATAAGCTGCATGCTTTACAGGAGAGGGAGGGAGGAAAAGCCACCCCTGGGTGGGAGCTCATGTCTTTCCTACCAGCATTTTATCATCTCTCTTCAGGAGGGCCTCTTGAGGCACCAGCTTTCTAAGTGAAAATATCTGAGAAGATTAATTGGGCATTATAATGAGCTCTCCTTTGTGCTGAGGAAAGCCAACCTGCACTGCTTCTAGAGGAGGGAGGTGGGGGGAAAGAGATAACTTTAGTGAGCAGGACTTAGACACCTCTCCTCTCTTGTCCTGAGAAGCCTCAAAACTTAAGTGTTTTACAACGCTTCAAGGAGAAGGAAAAGTGCACATATTTCCAAACAGAAATTATAATTGTTTGGGCTGTACTTTGTCCTGTGTTAACAAAAATTTGATTTGAATATGCCTGCTGTCAGTTGATAACATAGCACATACTTAGTATATAATGGAATATAGCAGTCTCCTTAGTGTCTTTCCAACTTACCTTTCTAAAGGGAAGAATGCTTGTACTGCAGATTAGTTACTGTGAGCTCATCCTCCACAATATGTTTTTCAGTATGAATTTTATTAATACATATGATGCCCAGCTTAAATTATTCCCTTGGATCATTATTTCACTGTAATCATAACCTCAAGCCCCAAACCTACATAAAAATTTGAAATGAGGCGACCTGTACAAGGAGAGGAACCCATGTGGTTTAATACAAGAAGAGACAGATTCCTTAGCATAGATCAGGTTTGCGACCAGCATAAATGGCTGCTGGGGGGCAGCTCAGGGTCATGTTGTGCAATACACTGCCAAGGTGGTCAGGGTGACCAGCTTTGACAGCACTGGTCACGTCTTGTGAAGAGCAAGTGTCCATAAACACATTAGTTGGTGTATAACCTTCTGTTCTTTCTTAATGCTCCCTGACTTCACCTTGGATAAGAGCCAGGGCATTTCTTTTACCTGCCCCAGGCTATAATCCTATAAACATTTTCCTTTGAGTAAGCCTATTGAACTAAATTGTGCTTACATATGAGTAGACATGCATAGGAGTGTGCTGTTGGTGTCCTTTGTTTCCTCCCCAAGATCAGAACAGAGATGGAGTGTCATTTTAAGCTACATATTTTTAATATGTGATTTTTATAACACGGTCCCTTGGACCTTTAATATTGATTCAAGCAATTTAATCCCTTGGAAACTGATGGGACAAACTGGACTTTCTGGCTTAACTAGAGCGCAGATTCGACTGCTAATAAGAAAATCTCAATTAGTGATTTGACCTGTGATGTGAGTAGTACAGGAAGTAGTACAGGAAGGAGCTATATTATTTTTCTGATAATAATGGGCATGCCTGCAATAGTGAAAAAATACCAAGATTACCATTAATGGGTTTTGGGTTTGTTTGTTTTTAAGAAAAAAGAAGCAGTAACACTGCAAAGTTCTTCACATTTAGTGTGACAGCAAATCTGGTGCACAGACATGGGCACTTGCGACCAACTATAACTTTGGCATAGTGGAAATAGTGATCTGTTGGAGCGGTGCTGGAGAATCTGAGCTACAGTGGTGATGTCAACATCTGAGTAAGAAAAAAGTGCAGTGAGGTGAGATGCTTCTTCAAAACAAAGGAGGGGTCTTCCTCAGACCAGTACAAACCAGGTTTCTTATAACTCAGGACACACTACTTGTCTTACTTTGTGTTCCCAGCGGAATTGCATGAGACTGCCCTGTGTTAACAGCAACAGAGAGCAAAAAGGGACAGAAAGCCATTCAGTTCCATCCTTCCTACATGAGAACGCACACATGCCTAAATACAAAGGGAGCAGATGCACTGCAGAAAGATTACTGCAGAGCAAATTGTTCCAAATGACTGAGCGAGTGAACCAGTTCAAACAATGCAGGAGGAACTGTTGGGGTTTAAGCCCAAACCAGCTTCCCCCAGTCTGGTGTCCTACAAATGTTTTGGGACTGCAGCTCCAGCCAGCACAAACATGCTGGCTGGAGCTGATGTGAGTTGCAGTTCAAAACATCAGGAGGGCACCAGGTTGGGAAAAGCTGGTCTAAACTTTAGGCATCTAAGTTTTCTCCCTACACTGCAGATCTGAGAATCTTTGAAGCTTGCTGCACAGGGTTGCTAAGCCTTAACTAGTAGGTTCCTTGACTCTTCAACTCAGTGTTTTCTGGTTATAGCGTAGGTTTGCAATTTATGACGTATTTCTTTATTAAAGTACTTGCACAGTGGATAATTCTTTTTTGCACTGTAAACATGTTGTGTGTTGCAAAAATCCCTCTTTAGTCATCACTGCTGAAGTGTTTGGGTGCTGCACAGCGACGTAAATATGTGATGCTTCTAAAACTCTCAAGATTTGTTTCAGGCTCACTTGAACTAATAATATAGCATTGATGCAATTGCATTGTATCACTAAACTTTACATTGGGTTACTGAAGCCCAGAGGAATCTCAATGCATTCCATCAAAATGACACCTCAAAATTATAGCAGGTAACTAGGATGCTTTTTCAGACCCAGTTCACACCACTGTTCATATGTAGCACATGCTGCATGAAATTAGCTAGCAGCTCTGAATATATGGAAATTACATTTGTGCAGGCTATTTCCCCCTAGAACCTTTCTTAGAAAGTTATTTTGAGCATGGGATGTTCTAAAGGCTATTATATGCTAGATACATAGGACAAAAATTGTGTATTAATTTAATCATTGGTTGATGAACAATAGTTTATTTGACAAGTTATATCCTTACAACCAGGCTACAATTGACTAGGGTTCAATTAAAATAGGAGCAATACATGCATAAACAAGGAATGGCTTGCTTGCATTATAACAGCCAGTTCCTGGGGTCCCTCTGTCACATTCTAGCATTACCAAGAAAGGCAGCCCAGGACAGGTAAGTCACATGAAGCATCAGGGCAATGCAGTTATGAGCAAGTGTGGTTATTGGTGGTTCCCATTGAGCTTCTAGGGAATAAAGTAAATAAGTTGCTTTCTGGCACACAGTTTAGGAGGCAAATGCTGCCTAGTGCCCCTAATTGGAATTTCACTGGTAGGGAATTCCACTTAACTTCCTTTCAGTTCTCTGTGGTTTCTATCACCTGCCTCATGACAGGTGTTAATACAATAAACTTCGTAATTATCACTAACTTGGAAAGGTTAAAGATGTGCCTTCTGAAGATATAAAGGTAAAGGTAAAGGTACCCCTGCCCGTACGGGCCAGTCTTGCCAGACTCTAGGGTTGTGCGCCCATCTCACTCAAGAGGCTGGGGGCCAGCGCTGTCCGGAGACACTTCCAGGTCACGTGGCCAGCGTGACATCGCTGCTCTGGCAAGCCAGAGCCGCACACGGAAACACCATTTACCTTCCCGCTAGTAAGCGGTCCCTATTTATCTACTTGCACCCGGGAGTGCTTTCGAACTGCTAGGTTGGCAGGCGCTGGGACCGAACAACGGGAGCGCACCCCGCCGCGGGGATTCGAACCGCGACCTTTCGATTGGCAAGCCCTAGGCGCTGAGGCTTTTACCCACAGCGCCACCCGCGTCCCCTCTGAAGATATATTTCAGCTCTAATTATCACTGTCTGTAATTTTTGCATCTCATTGCCACACAACTCCCACCTTACAACTTTCCACTTTGTTTGTTTGTTTTATTTCATGCATTTATGTCCCACCTTATACTAAATGCATTCTGAGGAAGAGGGTTTGAATCCACAAAAGCCAGCTCTCAAGGTGCCACAAGCCTCTTTGGTTGTCTTAGTTGTTTCCTAGAGCAGATGGCATAAGATAAGTGGCTTGGATCCTAGCTATGGTTCCATGAGCAAAAGAGCTCAACCTGTTCATGGATAGGGCTGAGATCCAGTAGAGCAGGCATGTCCAAAGTCAGTTTCGGGGGCCCTAATCTGGACTGCTGGTCAGTTTAATCCGGCCCCTGTAGCAGTTTATTTCCTGGGTTAAAATCCCTCAAAAACCCTCCACAACCTTAATCCTAAAAAAAAAAAAGCTCAACAACTTCAACCCTCAAAAAACTTCAGTCTTAAAAAAGCTCAACAACACTGGGGTACAATCATAAAAAAGCTCAACTACTTCACTTCAATCCTAAAGAAAGGTCAACAACTTTGGTTGGCCCTCACGGCCCTTCACTTCATCAAATCAGGCCCTCTTTAAAAACAGTTTGGACACCACTGCAGTAGAGGATCCCACTGGTAGACCAGGGGGAGACAATTGTCAGAGATTTCCCTGCTCTAGTCCTTTGTGTGGCCTTTCCTGATGTCACACCCTTCAGTATTCCGCCGATTAAAAGTGAGATGCGTATCTTTAAGTGCTGTGCTCCTGTGCAAGCCAACTCAGGTTTCGCAGCCCCTGTCTCCATTACTGGCAGCAGTTCCCTCTGTGAGCACCACACCAGCTCGTCCTCCTTGTCCTCCTTGGCTTCTTTTCCTCCTCCAGTGGGCAGAGGAGGCATGGCTTCTGGGCCCAGCGTGGTTGGTCTAGCCTGCACAAGCAGCGGCTCCCCCACCTCCACCTCCATGGGCTCTGGCATGGGCGCCCTCACAAAGTGAGGATCGGCATGGAAAATGAGACATCCAATCAGAAGCTGGGATGGCTTCTGTAATTCCGGTATGTCCTGGTCAAATTGGGACTATTGATGGGTATGTGATGTTCCAGAGGCTTCCTAATTAGGCACAAGGGGCTGCAGGAGGAAAGAGCCATCAGCAATAGCTCCCCCCTCCGATTTTCTCCTGGCGGTAGCATTCCGTAACAGAATACTGTATGTATTACATATTTTCTATTAGAACCTAGATTTCACAGGGGAGATGGTAGCACGGACCTCTATATACACAACCAATTTAACTGATACCAGCAATACTTATGCTGCTGTCCCTTTGCACCACTAGGAGCTGTTGAGCCCAATGCACCTAGTAAAATCAGCCTTGCTGTAGTTTCGTAGCCTTCTGTAGATGCCCAAGTATGCACACAAGTTTAAACAAAAGGTCAGCCTTCGGTCAGTGTTGCAGGCTCTATTATCTACTAGGCAACAGCAGTAAATGCACTCTGCCAGTTCGGGGGCCCAGCCATGCTAACTGACCACTGACACCAGCCCTGCAGCAGTTCTCACAGAAAGATCAGTGTGCATTAAATCTAAAAGCCAGAGCAAAAAAGCGGCGAGTGTTATTTTAACAGCATCGTTTAACTATTCATGAGTATCAGTGCTTTTAATTGACAGATAGCTTCAGAAGGACCACTGTAGGTTTTGGCTCTGGCTGCATGTAGAGTATTTCTTTTTCTCGCAGCATGGTGTCATGTTAATTTATTTGCAGGGTGTCTGAATCCTGCATAGAAAACAACTGCAGAAAGAACATTAAAAAAAAATCCATTCTGTTCTTCATTCAGTGAGCCAACAACACGAACTGGACTGATTAGGTCATGGCAATGTACACTTGCACTGTGGCTGAATGACCACAGGACTGTTTCATTTAAAAGAGTTTTATATAGCTTATTTTTGTCCTATCTCTGCAAGAATACTGGATACTACATCCAGTATTCATGTTCTGCTTCCACTTTATTGTGGCTCATATTTTTACCTGTATCCATTTCCTGTGTACATGACTAGCCTTTTGACATTGTTACCTAGGTTGGCAATTCAGCCCTCAAATTAACTATATCTGGATCTGAAACACTTATGTATGGATATAAGTCAAATCAAGATCATAGAAAGGGTGCCTAGTTTTGAGATTTTGAACTGTATTGAAGTTTAGAGATGTGCAATGCAATTAGATGCAGGTTTACTTGGAAGTGAGCCTCTCTGGATTCTGCTAGCATAACCTTCAGAGAAAGAACTAGGTGCAATTTCACTCGTTAAACTTATTGAATATTAAAAAATACATCCTCAAAATAAGTCTGATTAGTCATAATTATCATTCAGCAACATCTTAAATCTGTAGGTAGTATGGTTCGAATGACTAAACTGAAAAAGCTTTGTGTGGGGGAAAATGGACCATTTTCACATTTAAAGCACAAAGGGTCTTGTAACAAATTTACCAGGTCATATCCTTTCATGGGGTAAATTCCATTTGACAGGTACTCTGGTCCATAAAGTGTATACCATAGTAAAAGAGTTACTCTTTAAGGTACTGCAAAATGCTATTTGTTTTTGTTGCTACAGGCATGGCTACTACTATGGAATTTGTCGGTTTTCCATACATGGAGGAAAATATGTTTTGGGTACAATTGTTAAAGTTTTGTCTTTTTAACTTTTTATTTATGTGTAAATTGCCATGAGACAGTGGATTAGAAGAAGATTATTAAAATAATAATAATAATAATAATAATAATAATAATAATAATAATAATAATGCTAATTTAAATACCAGTGGTTCATATTTTCTGTAATCTTGGCACTAATTTTTTTTATAGTTCCCTTGGTGCTTCAAAGAAGATGTAACTAAAACATTTCTCACTTCAACCTGCAGATGTAACGGAAGAAGTAATAAAGTGTTCTAGATGAAGGCTCCAATTGTAAATGCATTTACGATGGATTAAGCCCAATTGATCATGGTAGAACTTAGTTTTGAGTAAATATTATATAAATGTCATTGTTGACTCTACAATCCTGTCCATAAACACATATATGTGAGTAAATCCCATTGAACTCAGTGGGCTTTGCTTCTGAGTAGACATACACAGGCTTTCTAAGTGTGTGGTGTTGTGGTTAGAGTGTTGGACTAGGACCTGGAAGGCTAGGATTCAAATCTCCACTCAACCATGAACCTCACAGGGCTAGTACTTCCTCTCAGCCTACCTACTTCACAAGGTTGTTACAGAAATTAACTTGGGGGGGGGGGGGAGAGAGACCATGTACTTCATCTTGAGCTCCTTGGAGAAAAATATGAGATATAAGTGCAATAAATATATTACAAATGTTCCATCTTCAAGAATAAAACCAATACAGACAAATACAGACAACTTAATTGCACATTTTTATTCTCATCAGATAGGTGGATTTAAAGTGATGTGAGCACAAACTGTTGCCTAGGTAGGAATTATATAGATGTACCCTTAAAAATAAGGGACGCGGGTGGCGCTGTGGGTAAAACCTCAGCGCCTACGGCTTGCCCATCGCATAGTCGGCGGTTCGAATCCCCGTGGCGGGGTGAGCTCCCATCTTTGGGTCCCAGCTCCTGCCCACCTAGCAGTTCGAAAGCACCCTTAAGTGCAAGTAGATAAATAGGTACCGCTTTATAGCGGGAAGGTAAACGGCGTTTCCTTGTGCTGCGCTGGTGCTGGCTCACCAGAGCAGCTTCGTCACGCTGGCCACGTGACCCGGAAGTGTCTCCGGACAGCGCAGGCCCCCGGCCTCTTAAGTGAGATGGGCGCACAACCCTAGAGTCGGACACGACTGGCCCGTACGGGCAGGGGTACCTTTACCTTTACCTTTTTTACCCTTAAAATGATGCCTATGAACTGACTTGCTGTACCATGTATTCCATTATATGGCCGTACCAAACATACTCAAAAAATGTTTCTGTAATAAGTTCTGTAATAGGGGGCGAACATAGGATTTTTATGTTCCCAGCAGAATACTCTGACTGGTTCCCAACTGAATACTCTGACTGTTTAACAGCTGTGACTCAGTTTTGTGATGTGTCTGGTCTTCTATCTCACACCTTTAATCTCTGTTATGTATGAGGGCCAGCTCTGATCAGGCCTATTAAATGTCACTTGGCTTGTCATCACACTTGTGTGTCATCGGGCAAAGAATGGGGGGGTGATTGTAGACTGCAGTTCTTGATCACTTACCAGTTTATTGGGGTTTTCTGTTTACCTGTGCACCTTGAGGGACATACAACAAATACACTCATTCTCACTGGGACTGGTGGCTGCCCCAGTCTATACTTCATTACCAGTTTCCATGTATGCATTGCATCCGCCCCCCCCCCCCCAGTTTCCCTCTTTTTGTCAGCTGCTACCCTGAGTCCTTTGCCTTCTCCAGCAATGGTCACTTGCCCTCCCCCTTTGTCTCGATACCCAGGAAATGCAGGATTTTGCACACCCTTTGGCCTTTCCCACCCACCTCCTTTGACTCCCATAAGACTTCTGACATCACAGAGGTCAGCCATAGTTATTTGATGAATTGTTGTTGTTGTTTAGTCGTTTAGTCGTGTCCGACTCTTCGTGACCCCATGGACCAGAGCACGCCAGGCCCTCCTGTCTTCCACTGCCTCCTACAGTTTGGTCAAACTCATGCTGGTAGCTTCGAGAACACTGTCCAACCATCTCGTCCTCTGTCGTCCCCTTCTCCTTGTGCCCTCCATCTTTCCCAACATCAGGGTCTTTTCCAGGGAGTCTTTTCTTCTCATGAGGTGGCCAAAGTATTGGAGCCTCAGCTTCAGGATCTGTCCTTCCAGTGAGCACTTAGGGTTGATTTCCTTAAGAATGGATAGGTTTGTTCTTCTTGCAGTCCATGAGACTCTTAAGAGTCTCCTCCAGCACCATAATTCAAAAGCATCAATTCTTCAGCGACCAGCCTTCTTTATGGTCCAGATCTGACTTCCATACATCACTACTGGGAAAACCATAGCTTTGACTATATGGACCTTTGTCGGCAAGGTGATATTCTCTGCTTTTTAAGATGCTGTCTAGGTTTGTCATTGCTTTCCTCCCAAGAAGCAGGTGTCTTTTAATTTCGTGACTGCTGTCACCATCTGCAGTGATCATGGAGTCCAAGAAAGTAAAATCTCTCACAGCCTCCATTTCTTCCCCTTCTATTTGCCTGGAGGTGATGGGACCAGTGGCCATGATCTTCGTTTTTTTGATGTTGAGCTTCAAACCATATTTTTCGCTCTCCTCTTTCACCCTCATTTGATGAATATCTAAAACAAATGGACCATTTTGTGCTGACAGTGCTGCTTCATTTTTGCATTTTCACATTCTCAGAAAGTTTTGCCAGGAATATGGTCTTCACACAACAATAGAGTCCTTGCGAACGCAGATATTTACAGTATTCTTACTTGGCTCAATACATTTACTAATGGAACAAAGA
This sequence comes from Podarcis muralis, assembly GCF_964188315.1. Taxonomy (NCBI): domain Eukaryota; kingdom Metazoa; phylum Chordata; class Lepidosauria; order Squamata; family Lacertidae; genus Podarcis; species Podarcis muralis. The sequence goes on from NC_135664.1 coordinate 43,123,621, forward strand.
GGCAGAATTAAATTTGGCTGCTTCTTAACTTTTGCATCTGTGGCCAAGGGCCTGTTCCAAAGGACTTGCTTTAACGTTGCTGCAGTGCAAAGACAGGTAGTGGCCTGGTTTGTTTGCTAGTGGCAGAGACATTAATCTTTTTTTCCACCTCACATCAAGAATCCCAAAACCATTTGTAAAAAACTCCTCTGAATCAGTTGCGAGCACAGCAGGCTACCCCCTCTGCTCCACATTCTTTCCTACCCTGTTGTACACCTATCAAATACACCCCTAGCAGGGAAAGGCTTCATCAGAACTAGAGTTAGGATTGACTCAAAGGCTGTGTACACATTAATGGTTAAAACCCAGCAAAGTTGCACACACACCCTGCTGTTTTTCAAATCACATTTGTGGTTTGATGTGTTTCCAAGTTGTGTGCTGTCTGTTTGCACCTCTGTGTGTGAAGGGTGGGTGGGTGTCTTCCTATGACATTTCTAAATTTTTAAACCAGTGATGGGAACATATTGCAGAATAAATAGGAGCATTACACAGCCAAAGTCTTCTCAGTGATATTGGTTGTTCCTTTGTACTAGTGCTGGTCCCAAAGTGCCTAAAATTATTATCTAAGATTAGATACTCATAAGTTCCATCTTGAAATTATTAATGCCTTAATAGCAACATGAGGGGTTCATAGTTTTAGTTTTCTTTTTAAAAATGTACACATGGGTGAAATAGGAGACTATTCCTCCAACTATATTTTCCCAGTAATTTTAAACCATCTTTCCTCTTTTATATTATGCCCCCCCCGTCTACTTTATCACCACCCTAATTAATTAATTGCTTCATCTGGTAGCATGGCTTCTTCACCCATTGAAATGTATTCTATGAACCAAGCCCAAAATTTACAAAATAAAATTAACTGAGTAAGCTGGCTTTGGAGAAGTTGGCTGGCTGATTATCTAGAACTTGCTTACTTGCAATTCCCAGAGGACATGACCCTCTTTTGGATCATTCCAAGCAGGGAAATCACCTTTCATACACAATCATTTTTGTCCTTTAAACATGACAGCATTCTGGATGCTTTTCCAAACTAAGCTGTCTTTGGATAGAGATGGCACCAAAGATAAGCAGAGTTCAGGGTCTCAGACCTTGACTGTGTTTACATTCCCTTTGTATGTGTTTGTGCGCTCACTGCATTTCCAATGTTGGGTTTTTAATCCTTATTCACACAATATTATTTAAGATGCATACGTAGTACCCAGTACTACAGTTTGATGCATTGTTTCTCAAACCAGCTTCAAACCTATTGAGGTCTTTAAGCTATTCCTAATTTGTTTTACTGGGTAAAGACATCCCCACCTGGTGTAGAAACAAAAAGAAGCAGCTGCGGACTCAGTTATACAGCAGCAAATAAAATGTTTTAAGTGTGTTGTAAAGTGCAATATACAATTGTCACACTAGATGACAACTGTGAGCTGTAGCAAATTCAATGCATTTTTCAAAACGATTTAAAAAAAACCAACACAACATTTTCATAATGTTTTTAACATGTCTGTAGATTCTGCCTAGATTCCTCCCGAGTTGATATGATCAGTCAGGGAGAAAATAGCTGTGAAATGCATTGCATAGCAGTAAGGGGAAACAACTTTCCTGCACTCTAAGGTGTAAAGCAAATACACCCTTGGTCAGCTCAAGATTCTAATCTCATGTAAAACAATGACCTTTCTGTAAAAAAAAGGTATTTTATTATTCCAAAAAGGAAACCTTCCTCTGCTTGTCCACATTGAGAGGATGCCAGCAAGGCTGAATCTTTCTGTAAAGAAAGGCTTTTATTATCCCCAAAAGAAAACCTTCTTTGGTGCCCAAACCCCCTGTAAGAGTGCCCCTCCGACCCAATTTTGATTTTTTTTTATACATTTTGAATGTTTTCCTTAAATACCATCTGCCATTGTGTTCAATTTTGTGTTAAATACCATCTGTTAAACATCTTTATCCCATTTTCCTTTATCACCTCGCAAGCCGCAAATCTCCAACTCTCCATCCATAACTTCCCCTCATGATGATAATCGAATCGGTTTACCGATATCCGTAGCCCATTGGATCATTACCTCTTTTACATCCCATTGCAATAAAATTCCTTTTTTGGGGGGGGGGGGGAGAAACAATGGATACTATTATGCTTTTCTCCATTTCTGACAATCCCATCTCTCTGGGGAGGGACAGCTTGCTCTTGCCAGAGGTGCGACCTTCTTGTAAAGGGTTCCTGAAGTTAGACCGGGTAACCAGATGCAAAAAGAGACAGCGATCCTGAACCTTTAATAGTTGTGTGGCAGTTGAAACTTCAGTGAGTGTAGCCTGTGTGGGGCACCTGCTCAACTATTAAAGGTACAGAAGTCCTGCCCTGCCTTGCATCTGGCCACTCAACCAAGGGGAGCAGATTGCTCACTCTTGTTGTACCGGCACAGTACTTGTGGCATTTGCTGGTAATGACATTTGGTGCAATGGCTCATGTGGAAATGTCAGGAGTTAATTTTAAAGTTTATATTTTGTTGACAATCAGAAAAGGAACTTTTCTTTGCCTTTATTTCCACAAAACAAATTAAATGTCTCTATTAAAGGCCATATTTTCAAACTGATATCATGCACTACTAACTCCATCTCAGATAATATCTCTGTTTGTCAAAGTAGAAGAATTGCATTGAATCATCTACTTCAGTGGAAAAACAAATTTTGGGTCAGAACATTGAGCATTTCAAAACTTACCCTGGCTTATTATTAGTATCTACATATCTGCAAATTACTTGGAGATCTGCTTAGGCATTGGAACATTAACTGGCAAAATATTGTACATGTATATGTGTGCTGTAAATAAAAGTACGGTACCTAGCAGAATGAGTATCTGTCAGTTTTTCAGCCATGTTTACTTAGAAGTAAACCCAATCAGTTTAATGGGATTTACTCAAAGTAGGTTTCATTTTAGGATTGCAGCCTTAGTTTAAAAAGTGATTAGTTAACCATTCTGAAAATGAGGATACACTTCAGGGTATCAGAGCTTTGGTACTGAACATCATTTGCTTCTTATTGAGAAACTTGAGAGTTTCAGAAAATACATTGCCATCCCTCTTGTCAGTGTTCTCTGAAGCATAGAGAACTGGAAGTTGATTTGATTGGGCTGAATCCTAGGCCACCGCTCACATCCTGTCCTAAGGCAGGATATTTGGTGGCAATTTCTTATCTCGTATGGTGCTGTGGGTTAAACCACAGAGCCTAGGACTTGCTGATCAGAAGGTCGGCGGTTTGAATCCCCGCGACAGGGTGAGTTCCTGTTGCTTGGTCCCTGCTCCTGCCAACCTAGCAGTTCGAAAGCACCTCAAAGTGCAAGTAGATAAATAGGTACCACTACAGCGGGAAGGTAAACGGCATTTCCGTGCGCTGCTCTGGTTCGCCAGAAGCGGCTTAGTCATGTTGGCCACATGACCTGGAAGCTGTATGTCGGCTCCCTTGGCCAATAAAGCGAGATGAGCGCCGCAACCCCAGAGTTGGACCTAATGGTCAGGGGTCCCTTTACTCTTTACCTTTATACCTATTTCAAATAAATGAGACATAGCGGATGGCTTTTGCAGTTGCATCTGGACCATCACACCCCTCCAAATATATCAGGAGAGTCGAGAATTGCCTTGTTTCTTTTGAGGATAATTTACATGTGATAGTTGGCCTCACAATTGCAGCCTTGGTCACTGACCTGGCCAAGGTGATCTTGCCCTTCCTTCTTCCTTTTGGCAAGTGGCCTTATCTGTCAGGAAGAGCTCGCTGCTCAAAGCATATGAAGTTACAGTAAAAGTGCAAGCTGACATTGCCGCCTCCCCCAGCAGTACAGCACAATGCCAGAATATGGTCTTCATCAGGGAGAAGTTGCCCATCCATCATTATGGTTGCCTTGCATTATTCAGTGCTGAACAGATAATTATGAAATGATGTTGTGTTTGAATGGGTGCTCCATTGAGAAGGGAATGGGGAACACGTGGCTCCTTGACCACTGACCACACTTGCTGGGGCCTCTGGAAGTCAGAGTCCAGCAATATCTGGAGAACCACAGGTTCCCCATCCTTTCCATAATATAAGGCTTCAATTCTGTGCACACTTACTTGGAGGGAAAGGGAGAGAAAAAGGACAGGCACACCTGGACTGTCTCCTTTCTACTTTCTCATCATTGCTGCTCCTTTCATACTCTTCTCCTCATACCAGGAGTAGAAATGGCTCTGTGTGCAGGTCTGAGATGATGGATGTCAACAGGAAAGGAGCATTATGTCAGCCACTAAGAGGAAAAGTAAGGATGCAATTCTATTTAGACCTTGTTTGCTGGCTGGCTTTGTATCTTTACTTAAGGAGGCTTTCTTCTGAGTAGGCATGCTTCTGAGTAGGTTGTCTCAGTTTGGTGGGATTTTATTGAACACATAAAAAAAAGAGAGAAAATTTACATTTGCCTCTTCCACATCTCTCAATAAATTTGGGATAAGTGACACCAAACTGGTTGAAATTTTTTCTTGATGTAATATAGAGCCTTTTATTCTTAGTATTCCTTGTGCCACTGGTGGTTTCAGCCATAAATTTATGTTTCTGTATATCTTGCAAGTAATGTGCACCACACCTCTTGTTCTCTCATTTCTTATGGCAGTCCACTCAGTATTTTTTTTAATAAAATACTATTAAAAAGAAAGGAAGGGACGCGGGTGGCGCTGTGGGTAAAAGCCTCAGCGCCTAGGGCTTGCCGATCGAAAGGTCGGCGGTTCGAATCCCCGCGGCGGGGTGCGCTCCCGTTGCTCGGTCCCAGCGCCTGCCAACCTAGCAGTTCGAAAGCACCCCCTGGGTGCAAGTAGATAGATAGGTACCGCTTACTGGCGGGAAGGTAAACGGCGTTTCCGTGTGCGGCTCTGGCTTGCCAGAGCAGCGATGTCACGCTGGCCACGTGACCCGGAAGTGTCTCCGGACAGCGCTGGCCCCCGGCCTCTAGAGTGAGATGGGCGCACAACCCTAGAGTCTGTCAAGACTGGCCCGTACAGGCAGGGGTACCTTTACCTTCACCTTATTAAAAAGAAAAGGAGTATGTTAAATTTATCATTTGATTTATCAACATTTTAATGTTTTGTTTTTATGTTTTATGAACAAGTCACTTTGAGCATATTGGAAAGATGGATTATAAAAAATCAATAAGAATACCAAGTGAAAGCAGAAGATTAGCTGGGATAGACTATATATTTTCATGTATTTTTGCTTGAGTGCTTTCAGTGGCGGGGGGGAACCTTTCAGCTCAGTAGGACTTCTTTCAAAGTAAACATGCATAGGATTGCATGGGAAATATTTTAAGGCTTGAAGCAGCAAGCTTGAGGGACATCAGTGCTTATGGGTACATAATGGAGTATGATAGGACTGGCACTCCCATGACACCGGATTCAAAAATAATTTTGCTGCGGTTTCCTTTTGGAACAGACACATGGCATTGATGTATTGTCTTCTTTCTTTCCAAGATAAACCACTGCTGCATTTCACCATAATGGTATTTCATTCAACTGTAACAACATTAGGATTTGAGTTTGTTATATAAATATACAACAAATTGAAATCCTAATGTCATTATCATTAAACAAAGCAGAAGTGGTTAGATTCTGTACTGTATTGTAGACTGAGAAAACCTTTAGTAAAAAGGCTGTTAGCTAATAGAAATATTGTCACATTATCAAAATTCAGTCTCAGTAAGTATAGGTGTGTGTCTATGTGTACATCTATCGATCCACAATTGTCCAGTGTTAATTCTAGTTTCAATAATTTTATGTTTTTGCAGAATATGTGCTGATAACTGAGATGAAAGTGTTTAGAATTAAGTTTTTTTCTGATAATCGAAGGGCTGAATAACAGAGGGGGTTTCTTACGCTCTCACACGTGTAAGACTATTAAGTCCAGGGTCTAAAAATCACCTAAGTGGGTTTCATTAGGATTGCACTAGAACCACATTGTGCCAGGAAATCAACTAAAGTGTAAAGCTTGAACAGAGGTTATCATTATTTCATTAGCTTGGTGCTGATCTGACTCATTTATCTTACCTCTCGTACTGCAAGCAAGAAAGAAATTATGTCAAGTGTTGCTAACTTGAAATGGTTTTTTTAAAAAAGTTTTAAACGGTATACTCTTTTTATCTTTTAAGTGTAACCTGCTTTCAATGGGCATTTTTTCAGAAATGCAGCCTAAAGCTATTTTAAATAATATATTTTAAAAATGTATTTAAAAGAAAATGGGAAGGAGTCAGGGCAACAACCCAGGCACATACCTCTGACCTCCTTTTAGAAGAATGTTTGAATGGTGACCATACTCCTTTTTTTCTGCTATAGTATTTTAATATGGGTATAGTACCTGCAAAATGCATTAGAATCCATCTCTCCAAGCCTGATCATCAGGAAGGGAGCATTCTCAATCTGTGCCCCTGTTGCGTGTAAGCACTGAGCAGATTGGGATTCCCACTCCCGGTGCTGACGCAAAATATTAGTGCTTCTGCCAGGGTTTGAGAGGAGAAAGCTAAGGGGAATGGAAAGGAGCATAACAGAGGCCACATTCTCACACCAGTAACTTGTCCAAGTTGCATGCAACCTTTGCCCATCTGGAGGACCTAATGGTGTGTCATCTGTCTCTATTCCATCCTGCAGTGATTCACGAGGAATCCCTAATTAGCTAGCCCATATTATCAGGTTGTCAAGCCCTGAGCTAATTTTAGACCTGTTTGTACGCCAGATATGAGTCTGTATGGGCTGACTATGAGAATCCTGTCGTGTACAAATGCTCTCATGCTGGATTTTTTTTCTGTATCACTTTCTGAGCGTTGGTGGTAACATGGCAGCGCCTGAATCATACAGGTATTGACAAATGCATAGACATCTTGCCAAATGTTGGGAACCAGCACAAAGACTGCTATTAGGCATCCCAGTGTCATGTCTCTGCCTCTGCCAAAGGAATTGACGTATCCCCAGAAATACTGTTGTCTGGGTCAAGGCTGTCACAGTGTGCTTTGATTAGCTTTACTCTCTCATTCTGCAGTGCTGGAGTCAATGCCTCCACTTCCAACGGAGTCTTGTACATTTAATAGTAAAATGACAAAGCTTCTCATTTTCATTGCTTCCCGGAACGAAGGCCAATAACCTTGATGAATGAATGAATGAATCTTTATTTGCGTCAGCCATCGGCCATAGCAATAAAACAACAATACAATATACAAAGAATAGAAAGAAAATGTCAATTATATAAAATACATTTTAGGGTTTTGAATCAATAGTCAAATAGCGGATCTTATTCTGATTGCCCCAGCTAAAAACCTTGCAACCTTTGCTGTCACCTGCTCATCTTGATCTGCCAAGAGAAAGGACACTGTGGCAGTGGTTGGGCGACCCGGAATGGACAATAAAAGAAGGGTAATAATCTCATTACTCAAGTCTTTATAAAGAGTGCAAGCCAGAAGGGCATGCACCACCAATTCGGTACTGCCATCTCCAGATAGGGTGCCAGAGAGTCAAAATGGGAAGATGGAAAATAGTCATACCATGGGCAAAATTTCTTTATTGTGGCCAAATTGTTCTGACGCTTGATATCATTTAGGCGCTGACAAATTAGACTGTTTGCTTTACTAAAACCCAAAGTGAGTAGCTGGTGTGGTGATAAACCACAAGAGTGAAATTTTTGATAGACAATTTTAGTCAAGGCGCTCTTATGACAATCTTGCAGCACTAGGGATATTAGACCTGGGGGATTTGAGTTTAAGCGAAGCCAAAAGTTAAGTGTCTTATGCCAGATCCGTAATTCTACTGAGGGAAGATTAGCCTCTAGGCGCAATGATGCGTTTGGGACACAAGGTGGTACAGATAAAATTTGCCTTAAAGACTTTGATTGGACAGCTTCCGTAGATCCAAGGTCCAAATCTGTCCAAATCTGAGCCCCATATAATAACTGGGCTAGGGGTTTAGCTTGGAACACTTCCAGGACTGGTGGTATATGTTTACCACCTTTTGTGTGGAAAAAATGTGTCAGAATTCTGGCACTTTTGGACGCTTTTTCTTTTGCACATTTCTGGTGTGCTTCCCAGAAAGACTGGAAAATAAGGCCAATATATTTGTAAACTTTGACCTGTTCAATTAGCTGGTTGTCCATGTGCCATCTATGGGCCCTATAGTTTCTTGAGAAAACCATGACTTTGGTTTTCTTGTAATTCACGGCCAGCTGCTCTCTCTGGCAATATCCTGAAAATGCTCTGGTCAGTTTTTTTAGGCCTACTTTTGTTTGGAATAGAATAACCGCACCATCTGCATATAATAGAACTGAGATGAGTTTTGTGGCCATGATACTCTGGAGATGTTAGACACTGGACAATATAACCTTGATGTATAAATTGAGAACCAGTGACTTGTAAGGGAATGTTAATGTGTCTAGTGTTTCTTGTACAATGCAAAGCAATTGCCGTGTTTTTTGAATGGAAAAACTGTAGAAAAGGCTAAGCACCCTTCCCTTTCCCCCTGCTCCTGTTTGCTTAAGATTGCAGCCATACTGAGGTTGCTTTGCATTTTTTTTAACAAAAAAAAAGGTTGGAAGAAAGTCGCAGAATCTAGGTTGAGCCAGACACAGGGACAGAGAACTTTTTTCAGCCCAATGGGTGAAAAAGCAAAAGCACTTGAGAGGGCATGGAGGAGAGTTGATGTGACCTGCCTCTATAGAGACATTTGTAGAACTGCATTTGGGCCTGAGGGTTCCTTACTCCTCTGTGAGGCCATGTACAGCTTCTCCCAGAGAGTTACTAGAATTCAGTGGAATCTTTGTATCTTGGTGACAGTGATTCCCTCTCTCCATCTATCAGTGGAACACAAACAAGGGCTTAAAGGGAATACACTTTGGTCCAGACCATTCACTCCCTGGGTGCTCTTGAGCTTCTTGTGGCATGTCCGTTGAAAACCTAGGCAAAGATTTATGGGAGAGCAATAAAGCCTTGGACAATCTGTGTTTTCTGGATGACTTAAAGTTCTCAGGTAGCACATATTAAGAAGTTCGTAGGCTTGTCTCAGTAGTAGATCTTCTTCCACAATAAGATCCATAGAGTGCTCCTGTTCAGATGGAACTATCATCTATTTCCTTTCATGTAAATTTATTTTTCTGGGTCAGGAACCAAGCTGCTACTGAAGCCTAGGGACACAGCAAAACCTTGTCTAGAAACTGGTAAAATGATGTTAATATTCCTTTTGAGGATACATTGAGAAAGTCTCATGTGAGGATACGGGGGAGCTTTGGAGACAAAGACTATTATTATAGAGCTTTAGATAGAGCATTGGCTATCATTTTGAGATTATGGGTGGAAGCACTGCTGTTCTATTGTGTGTGAATCCCCCTCTACTCAAATGATATCTGGGCCACTAATTATGAGCTTCCTCTGAGAGATATTGAAAAAATACATACCTTTTTTTAAAGACTCTAATTTGGCACATAATGTTTCAGTGCATGTGAGTTTTTGCAATGCCACTAGGGAATTGCAGGATGAGGACCGGCAGGCGGCAACTGTGCAGAGCTCTTCTCTATTGTGCACCATGACACCTATTTTATTTTATTTCTTTTAAATGGGCTTCTGGAATGTGTGAGAGGAGGAGGAGCTATCAGCAGCTCATGTGGAAGCAGCTAACTTGTCCCGGCAGGTGTCTGTTAACAGAGATGGTGCCTGCTCTGCGGTGCACATCCTCCTCTCTCTACAGCCACTTGTCTTCCTCTGGAACGTAGTGCTGGAAAGTGATAGCTTGGGAATTTAGACTGGAGAGCCACCCCACCCCTAGCACTGAGTCTAAAGCCCTGTTCAGACACAAGTGCTCATGCATTCATGGAAGGTATGAGGAGGGAGCAGGGCTGCGACAGCTCATAACTCCCCTGACATTGATCTGTGTCCCTTTGGCTGTGTATCCTGCGGAATACATGAAAATGTGCCTTTACAGTGGTACCTCTAGATACGAACAGGATCCGTTCCGGAGCCCCGTTTGCATCTAGAGGTAAACGTATCTAGCGATGGCACGTCTGCGCACGTTTGCGTCGTTTTTTGCTGTTTCTGCGCATACGTGTGATGTCATTTTGAGCGTCTGCGCATGCGCAAGTGGCGAAACCCAGAAGTAACGCACTCCGTTATTTCCGGGTTGCTGCGGAGCGTAACTTGAACGCGCTCAACTTGAAGCGTCTTTAACCCGAGGTATGACTGTATAAGCAACCAGCCCATAGGTGTTGGTGTTGTGTCTGTTGGGAAACTGTGTACGTGCAGCTACTCACACAGAGTCAATTAAGGTTTGGCAGACAGCCAGAAGGCAATCTGAAGGAGTAAGTCTGCCTGTTGATAACAGAGACATGGAGACCGCTCCCTGATTGGTCAAGCTCTCTCAAGGGAGTGATAATTAATGGCCTACTAACTGGGAGTTCAGTGTTCAGTGTTCGTGAGTTCAGAGTTCAGTGTGTCAGTGTAGGAGTTGTGAGTCGCGTCAGAGAGAGCAAGCTATAGATCCGTGTTCTGTTCCTGTAAATAGTCCACTGTATATAATAAAGGGGACGCGGGTGGTGCTGTGGGTAAAAGCCTCAGCGCCTAGGGCTTGCCGATTGAAAGGTCGGCGGTTCGAATCCCCGTGGCGGGGTGCGCTCCCGTTGCTCGGTCCCAGCGCCTGCCAACCTAGCAGTTCGAAAGCACCTCCGAGTGCAAGTAGATAAATAGGGACCGCTTACTAGCGGGAAGGTAAACGGCATTTCCGTGTGCGGCTCTGGCTCGCCAGAGCAGCGATGTCACACTGGCCACGTGACCCGGAAGTGTCTCCGGACAGCGCTGGCCCCCGGCCTCTTGAGTGAGATGGGCGCACAACCCTAGAGTCTGTCAAGACTGGCCCGTACGGGCAGGGGTACCTTTGCCTTTATATAATAAAGACCTAACTACAAGTTCCTGGTTCCTGCTTCATCTATCCTGTCTGCAGCCAAGTCGCCAATTGCTTCCGTGGATTCTGCATTTACTCTGCTAGGTCTGGCTAAGGTCCTGCAACTAGTCAGAAAATTGTGAAACACCAATAGGTTTTGCCAATAGTGTCCAGACAGAGCAGTCCCACTTATATATCACGTGAATGTGCAAGTGTTCTTGAATCTCGGTAAAAGGTATCAGATTCTGAGCATTCTGAGCATGTGCTAGCAGTAAAATCAGGACATCAACTTGAAGCAAGTCTCATTGTTAATGACAAACAGAATAAGAATGTCAAGATAAGGGTGCCTGCCTTGCAATAACTACTGCTGGCAGAAAATGCATGTGCTTTCACTGCCTGTTATTTGTGAATTTCATTGGTGCTATTTAATAATCTATCTACATGCTCAGCTGTCTGCATTTAAATTTCCTTATGCGAACAAACTGCCTGAGGCAGGTTGGGTGAGAGCAAACTTTCCAAAGTGCAGTCCTTTTTACTTTAAGATGGGATGTTACCTCTCCATCGACAATGGCACTTGAAAGATAACTGTGCTCAGGCTTAGAAGAGTGAAGGTCATTTCTACAGATCAGCAGGTTTATTGGTAATTCCCTGCAGTCCACTAAATTGACCATGTGCTCTGCATCAGCAGCACCTTATTCACTGACACATCAATGCACATTTGAAAACCAGCCCACAAGGCCAGCTGTAGGGCTTTCAGCACTGCAGGTGAAGTATTAAAATGGTGACTGACTTCTTACGTCTTTTTATGCACTCACCTCATTTCACAAAATATAGATATAAATATATATTTCCTGAAATTGAAGTATTAGAAAGAATATATAGGCTCTGGATGTAAGATCTATTAGCTTATTTTTATATCAGTATCTTTAAGACAAGTTAGAAGAACAAAACAACGTTTTTAAGATTTATAAACTGGTAAGTATTCTGACAGACTTTAAGTTAGTTTCCAGGGTTCACAAAGCTGTTGTTGGTTTGTCAGTTGCAGCTATTAAGGCGTACCTATTGGGGAAATGTCTTCTCTGGCAGAAGCACAATCCTAACAGACATGTGTACTTCATAGCTGTCAACCTTCCCTTTTTTTGTGGGAAATTCCCTTATTCCAGGGTTGTTTCCCACTGCTTCCCGCTGCTATCCCGGATTGTTAGATATCCCATAGACTGTCCCCGGGACAGGTGAGGCCGCTGATCCCTTATTTTCGAGGCTGCTGATCCCTTATTTTCAAATCTGAAAGTTGATAGCTATGGTGTATTTTTCTTTAAATGAGGAATTGCAATTAATGTTCTAAAAAATGTGCATGTGAAAAAGGCCTACTCAGTACATGTTTACTGAGAAGTAAGAAGTAAGGCCCATTGAGTTCAGTGAGATATCTTAGAAATGTGACTATAAATAATGAATTGCCATTTTTGTATTCTAGTATTTTAGTTTGCTGCACTGTTTCCACTCTTCAGTTCTCCTACTCTCCAGTTTAAGTAAGTGGAGGCTGGTCTATTAGGGCAGGGGGTTTCTAACCCAGCACCCATGAAAGCCTTCATTGGTGCCCCACTTTTATTCAGTGGGTCTAACACCCAGGTATCCTTACTTGGGATTACAGCATTGGTCACAAAAACTAGCTGCTTGTACACATCCACTGTTTAGCATTATTAGACCAAAGTTTTCTTAGGGATAATTTTGTCTTAAATTTGGTCTAATTGAAATCAATATTTGGAAGTTTTATATTGCAATATAATTGAAATCAATAACATTGACTCCTGAGTAAGTTTTAGGACTGTAGCCTAAGGACTCTGGTATTGTTCCATTGCCCGTTGCAGGACAACAATTCTGCAGGCAGCTTCTGTTTTTGCATGCCTTTCTGATTTCTTTGGAGTCCGTGTTCTTTTACTTAATTGACTAGACTTGTGCCAAAATCTGTTTACTTTGGAGGATACTTAAACAAGCTAAAATTCTGTACATTTTTACTAGGGCATTGCTTTGTGATGTTATAAATCTAATTGGATAGCCTTCCGTGTACTGTACTGTTAATGTGAAGCATTATTTGAGGATCTTCACCAGTATTTTGCCACTTAGGCATTTGTTGCTGGCTGTGCAAAGATTTAAGTACTTTGACTGGCTTGGACCATAAGCATCACCCAATAATATTTAGTTACACCCTTAAGTGCCTAACCAGGAGTAAGACCCATTGAATTCTGTGGCTATTATTTCCAAGTAGACTTGCATAGGGGTATACAGTTAGGATTATGGGGAGCTTTAGGTGAAACCACCATCCTCATGTTGTCTGCTTCCCCATTTCACAATGGATTACGTTCGAAAACCAAGGTTCCCACTGTATTGTGTACTAACACCTTTGTCATCACATCAAGATGTTGTGCGTTATCTGGGGTATGGAAATGTGCAATATTATGGCAAGGTTACTACAGGTTATGGAGGAGACAAGAAAAGTTGACATATCAATACTCTTTGGGGAGTGCAAGCTTATGCCCCCTATAACACTGGCCTTCTATAACACTGATCCAAGGTGGGTTGCAACAGGAACACTGCAATCATATGGTAAAATAAATATATGGTGAAAGTAACATATGGTAAAGATTAAGAAATGGGTCCCCAAATGCACTGTACTGCATTTGAGCCTGGGTGTGCTATAATGCAGCACATAAAGATTGCTTCTGTCATTGTAAACCTAAAATCTGTAGAGTGCAGGAATCTCTGCGATCTATAGTATTTAGTATATTTATCTCATGCACTCCCTTCCAGCAAAAATGCTCTTTTATATACAGTCGTAGACTCATTAAAGGGCATGTGCATGGGGGAAACCCACCTACACACTATACCACATGTGCACAACCAAATGGGCATTGTTGCTGGTCTTTACAACACCACTCGGCTGGTAGGGTGTGATAGTGGGCATCCCATCTCTCTCCAGCTGGTGAGCCATACGCTCAAGTCTGTCTGCCAACCATCTGTTAAGCAGTGGAGATTTTTTTTTACATACAAGAACGCATACAGCTTGGCATTGCAAGAAGGAGATCTGAACTGCAGTCAGGCGGAGATGCTGAGTAGGTAGCTACTATTGCATTTTGTTTTCCTGGTTTTCTGTGATTGCTCCCCTCGCTCCTTTAAGGCTCTCATGATCCAAGCCATCCATGTGTCCCTTAGGAGCCCTTTTCCTGGCTGGTTCAGCTGTAGCTAGATTAAAAAACATAGTGGAAAAATGAATGGAAGGTAATACAATGGACCACTTGGTGGGGAAGGCTTGGGAGGGTTGATTTAGTTATCAATAATGACACATAAAAGAGACAGTATAGGCCTTGTTTGGATTTATTGTAATGTACAGTGTGTGTGTGTGTGTGTGTGTGTGTGTGTGTGTGTGTGTGTGTGTATTTACAATGGTACAACTTTTGCAGATGTTTCAGTGTGTTATATCTGTGAATTAAATGATGCAACATCTCTTTTAAAAATCCTTCCAGTTTTGCATCTTAGACTGTAAATTGCTTGTCAATGTACACTAATAACTTATTCTGCATTTATTGACCTAATATTTCCACTGCTGCTTATGTTATCCTGATCAAAGAACCAAGCTAGCCATAACTCTTTGTGTGAAATCATTTTTGAAGCTCTTTTCATTTGTGCTGTCATAGTTTAGATACTGTTCTGATATTTCAAGCTATAGATTGAGAAGATTAAACTCCTGGCAGCTGCTGGAAACCCTAGCAATGGTCCAAGTTCTTAATCAGCAGTTTGCCACCTTAAGAATTAAGGTTGGTGCTTTATGTTTTGAAAAGTTGAAAAAATATCACTGACTTCAGCAACAGCTTCAAGCTTCTGGTTTTATTTGAGCAAAGAGCTGTTTTATTATCACTTTCAGGCACCCCTAAAATGCTACAACTTACTTGATTATTTACTTAAATGTACAACTGCTTGTGAGCTTTGATGAGCACTTTCTTCTTTAATAAATACTGGACAGCCACAAATGGCTACAAATAGTCATTCTACTTCCATAAGACCATCTGCAGAAGAAAGCCCAATTAATTAGCAATTTGGTGCTACACTGAATAGGTGCAGGAGTTGTGTGGTCTTGGCTTCATTATTATCACCAGAAAACACATTTTGTCTAATTCAGAAGTGAAGATGTCATATATAGGGAGGAGCCATCACACAGTTATAGGCTGTGTGCTTTATTGAAGGCCCTATATTCAATCTCTAGCATCTCCTGCAAAAGGATCTCAGCTAGCAGAGTTTGGAAGGGACTCTGTCTCAGTACTGGGCTGAGTGGACCAGTGTTCTGAAACGATCCCAATATCTAGTTTTCCGTAGTTCTGAATTTGGTTGTATGGTTTTTTGTTTTATACATATGCAATACACCAAGCACCGTATTATATTATACATACAGTGGTACCTCGGGTTACATACGCTTCAGGTTACAGACTCCGCTAACCCAGAAATAGTACCTCAGGTTAAGAACTTTGCTTCAGGATGAGAACAGAAATTGTGCTCTGGCAGCGTGGCGGCAGCAGGAGGCCCCATTAGCTAAAGTGGTGCTTCAGGTTAAGAACAGTTTCAGGTTAAGTACGGACCTCCGGAACGAATTAAGTACTTAACCCGAGGTACCTCTGTACTACATACTACACCCTGGGTTTACACTAAAGTGGGATTATCCTGGGCATGACTTGTAACTGTTACCAGTAAGGTTGAACTCCACACCTCAAGTATGAACTTCCCTTTAATGCAGGCACCCCCAAACTTGGCCCTCCAGATGTTTTGGGACTATAACTCCCATCATCCCTAGCTAACAGAACCAGTGGTCAGGGATGATGGGAACTGTAGTCCCAAAACAGCTGAAGGGCCGAGCTTGGGGATGCCTGCTTTAACATAACAAAAAATCAAGCAAATTGTTAGTTCAGTATATTCACAATACAAAAGTATAGATGCACACCAAAGGCATATTGCTTTTTTGTTCTTCTTTTACAATTTCTTTCAACATAGTCTTCACACCAATGCATTTTTGAAGCTCACTATGTAAACCCAGAAACCTCCTGGCCACAGCATTTAAAATGCTTAATAAAAAAAGATTAACTTGAAGTATATGAATCAATCCAACAGTGACTGGAGAAATTTAGGTCAAATCCTGAATTAGTGTTGAGCTTTCTGCTGATTACCTTCATGCTTCTCTGCTTATCCATTGCAACTTGCCTTTGTTATTTAAGCCCCATATTTCTCTTATTAAGAGATACAGAATATTTCCCTGGCAGCACTTACTGCACTGCATTCTTCTGATGCATTTTTGAACATACTGTTAAATAACCATTTTACAGGGCAAAACATTTCTTCTATTTAGAGGAACCTATGTAACAGGTGTTTCTGTCAGGAGTACTGAATAGAGAAGGGATTGAAATGTCATGCCCGATTGGGCACCGAGAATGGTCTGTGGTAAGCAGAATTTGAAGAAGAAGAAAAACTTATATGGGCCTTTTAGGAGTCCTGGACCTGTTCTAAGTCTTCCTGGGGTCTGCATTATCCAACTTCTACCTGCAGTATGCATCTGTAAAGTAAACTTCAGAAAGAGTCAAAATATTTATCTCCTCTGTTTGTCCACTCATGTGCACAGATGTAGCACATCTTCTTTCTCTCCAGTATCAAATCCTAGAGACAAGCTGCAGGAGACTGCTGTTATCCTTACGTTCTGCTTGACAGTTTCCCAGATGCCTTTGGCATTCTTGCAAATTGAGTGCTTGACTAAAATGGAGACAAATTGCCCAAGGCCCCAAACTCAAATACAATGCAATCTTACCCCCCAAACACTGCACCTCACCTTTGCTCAGAAAGATTTGCAATTACCGTATTTTTCGCTCTATAACACGTACCCGACCGTAACACACACGTAGTTTTTAGAGGAGGAAAATCCGTAGGCATGCCACCCTTAGGCATTTCCTCCATAACACGCACAGACATTTCCCCTTACTTTCTAGGACAGGGGTCTGCAACCTTTAAGACAAAAAGAGCCACTTGGACCCGTTTCCGAAGGGAAAAAAACTGGGAGCTGCAAAACCATTGCAACATTTAAAACAAATATAACACTGCATATATTGTTTCTTACCTTAATGTCCGATCTGACAGCGGGCGGGAAGGTGACGTCAGGACGGTGCGTGACTAACACACGCACCGCCCCCATGCAATGTCACAGCCAGTACAGCGCCCGCCACAGTGGGGAGTGTCGGGGCGCACAATGCGCCTCCTCCCCTCGCTAGTATCCGCCCCAGAGCAAAGGTGTAAAAGAGCCACATGCGGCTCCGGAGCCGCGGGTTGCAGACCCCTGTTCTAGGAGGAAAAAAGTGAGTGTTATGGTGCAAAAAATACGGTAAATATTGCTTCCCTGTCAATTCACACAATGAAACTTTTAGCTGAGCTGAAAGCTTTGAATGTTCAGATAATACTGAAACTATACACGCTGCCTTTACCCCGCACCCAGTATGAAGAGTTTGGCATTAAATGTCAGAGGGGGATTTTCACTGGTGGCAGATGACAGAGAACTGTGACTCCATGAGACAGGTGTAAAACCAACTTAAATAAAGCTTTTATTTAAAAACAACAAACAGCAAAGCTTGTGGGTGTTTTTCCTGCAGGCAGAGTTCAAACTGCAGCTTTTCTCCTTTTGTAGCCATGGCCAGCTGCAATCAATCAGCCCAGAGCTCACAAAAACTGTTCTTAAAGGTACAAACATATTTCTGTGCAGAATGACTCCCAACATTAAAATCCGGACTACAATTGCAGTGCTGCCTAATATGACAGGCACTCTGATCCAGGAACTTCATCTAATTAATTAATTTCTATACCGCCCTATACCCGAAGGTCTCTGGGCTGCTCACATAAAATATCAGATACATAAAATCAAAACAAAACCAACAACCCAATAACTCCCTCCCCCCCAAAAAAGAGCCAGCATTTTTAAAAAGGGTATAGGATGTAGATCAACTCAGGCAAAGGCTTGATTGAAAAGGAATGTTTTTGCCTGGCACCTAAAGGTGTATAGTGAAGGCGCCAGGCGAACTTCCCTGGGGAGAGCATTCTACAGACAGGGAGCAACTGCAGAGAAGGCCCGTTCTCGTGTTGCCACCCTCCTGACCTCTCATGGAGGAGGCACACGAAGAAGGCCTCAGAAGATGATCTCAGGGTCTGGGTTGGTTCATATGGGAAGAGGCGGTCCTTGAGGTATTGTGGTCCTGAGCCATTTCTATAGGAACATCCCTAACTGGATGAGGACTCATTCATCCTAATGGGTGCTAGACAGTGGCCAACCAGATACCTATGGGAAGCCTGCAAGCTAGACATGAATTAAACAGCACTCTGCCCACCTGCAATTCCCAGAAGCTGGAATTCAGAGGCATTATGCCTCTGGAGGTAGAACTTAGTAATTGTGGCTACTTGCCAGTGATAGCCTTGTCTTCCACAATAGCACTGACATCGAACAGGGGCTGCATTAAATCTAGCTTTCTGGTGAGCAAATGATTTATTTAACAAAATGCTGTTTAACTGTAAATAAAACTGAGCGGTTTACAAAAAAAGTTGACCAAATTAGCAACGTTATTGCAGGCATCAAACTAGGGCTAGTTATGTGTAGTCCCAGATGCTGTAGGCATGTAGCATTAGAATGGGGGCATTTTGGGCGGCAAAAAAAAGTAAAATGGCCACAGCTTTGATTTCCAGAGGATTAAAATGGTGGGTCAATTAAAAATGGAAGTCATAAAATCAAAAATGTCTTTGTAAGTGAAAGCACCTTCCTGTATCTTGTACCCTTCCATTTTTAAACTGGCAGACACTAATAGCATGAGTATGTTTTGTGTTTGTCATATTTTTTCGAACATTTCCTTGAGTTGCTGAGAAAGCTGCAATAGGAAATGCAACACTTTCAGTTTTTTGGTTTGGCTTTTTATTACTCTGTTAAAATAAGCAACTCCACATTACCCCATTAATTTTCTGGGAGAGACAGATAATACCCGTGCCAAGCAAGTCACTTGTTGATCATTGCATAAATTGAAGTCTAGGAGCACCTTGTGTTATATGTTTGCCTAGATTTACAGAAAGTACTTCTTAATCTGCACTGCCACTTCTTTTTTGGATTGTTTCCATCAAAATTAGCTGCCAAATGACGATGGATTTTTCACTGTCAATGTAAAGGGGAAAGAACAACTTGAGTATCTTCCAGGGGAAATAGCATCTTTACTTTCTAACCATATCTGTTTTTATATCTGTAACACCCAAGAAAACAAGAACATGACAGAGACAAGGCAATTGAAGTGTTAAAAAATGTTCATCCCCACACCCATGCCATACATTCAAGGTGCATTTAAACCACATGACTCCCCCCCCCCCCCCCAAGAATCCTGAGTACTGTAGGTGATGGGAACTGTAGCTCTGTGAGCTCTCTGGTGGGATACCTGCCAGAATTTTGAAAAGGTTTTTTCCAGCAGGCTATAGCTTTAGAGGGGAAATTAATATCCTAATTCAAATGTGGGCAGGATTGTTCCTACAAGGGCACAGTGTCTGCAGATTAATCGATCTGCATAAGATTCAACAGAGCCCTGTTTTATCCCTTACCCCTCAGTCCATGCACATAGATGCAGATGGCAACAAGGGCAAGCCATTTAACGGGTGGTCTGGGGACATCTTGCATACCCTGCCCTCTTTCAGCCCTTTCCTGTGCAATCGGGTTCCACATTCAAGAATAAGGAAGGTTGAAAAATGCAGATTAGGAGGACAAAAATGTGAGCGTGCAAAAATAGGAGGGAATTGCTTAAGAAATTTGCCTGTGAATTTTTCAGCTCTAGTTCAGCCAGCTTCAGATATTTAAAGGGCCAGTTTGCTTGCATACTTTATATTCCAGAAACACTGCAGAGTGTTGAAAAGTTTAAGTTTCATTGTTTTATTTACATTGATAGTTTCATTTGAAAACATATTTGGACATTCCTCTTTTGGTTTTTAGTCACTTTTAAAGGATTTAAAAACAAAGATATGCTTTCACAAAACCACTTTACTCCTTCATAAGCTGAGAAAGCTTTATACTGTACTCTAAATCAGTGTTTCCAAACTTGGGTCCCCAGCTGTCATTTATACTACAACTCTCATCATCCCTAGCTATCAGGAGCAGTGGTCAGTGATGATGGGAGTTGTTGTCCAACAACAGCTGAGGACCCAAGTTTGAGAAACAGTGCTAAATAGTAGTAAAATATAGAATAAACAGGAAGCAAAGCTAAGATCTCTGCAACTACTCCTAGTGCTGCCTCTTTTATGCATCACTTAACATGCTCTGACACCAAAGGAGGCCGGGTTTTGAATTACAGCATCGCCAACAGGCAACATGAATAAGGAGCAGCAATGTATTAGTTTTATTCAAGCATGATCTTTAAAAATCATGGTACTGTGGCCCAAGGTGTAAAATGAATGTATGCATTATGCTCTCGGGTCATACAAGTTAGGGAAACTGGAAACAGATGCAATGGAGCAGTGGTTGAATTAAAGAAGGGGTCCTTAATAAATTCCACATGTAGGGCTCCAGGTCTCTCCTTAGTTTTTAGCCAAATTGTGATCCCTCTCTGTACCTTCTAAAACGGGGGGCCATAAGAGGATTGAACGCCTTATGTAATTTAAGTACTGTTAATGAAGACAGGGCTCCTGTGCCTTTAATAAGGTCGTGGAAGCAGGAATCTTTGCAGCAGCTGGTGAAGATTGCACTGAAGGAGTTAGAAAATCTGCAGCTGCTGAAATTCTCACTTCCACACAACTATCGGAGGTACAGGTAATGAAATACTGTGCTGCATTCCTTTTCTTTATTTTTCTTTATATTTGTAGGCTGTCCTTTGAGAACTCTAAGAAACCCCAAAACCATTGTAGATTTAAAATTGGTGCAGTTTGAAAAGTTTGGTTTGGCACTGTGATTCAAAATGGCACCCAGTCAAACAGGCAAAGAAAAACAAAAAACAAAACCCACTGCTTGATTTCAGGAACCATAACAAGGGTCATAGGAATAATAAATGATACAAATAAATAGACCAAGTCTTTTCATATCATTTATATATCACAAAAATAAATTTGAAGTAAATTGCATTAAGTATGAAACTTAATGTAATATTTGAAGATACCTGGGCTCTGCTGTCGCCCACCTCATGTTACACTTTGGTTCTGGCTGGAAAAAGCACATTCCTGCTGTGGGATATGTCCTTACAGTACAGTATTTCAGAATTAAGGGTACTGGTGAAAGACCTTATTCCTTAGTTCCTTCCCTCCCTATATTGGAGCATTAGAATTCGCTTCAAAGAGTCAATTTGACAGCAGTAAAATCATTTTTATTTTGTCATGACAAAATAATGGTACAGACACGCGTTGCCCGATGTCTGCCCCCCTCTCTGGGCTTGCCAGCCCTTTTTATACCCTCTGGGACAGATAATAATTTGATTTCCGAGAAAACATGTGATTTACGGGAAATGGTACAGAATTTAGCTTTCGTTTCTCCATATTTGGACTTCCTTGTTTCATGTACAGTCCCTCCCTCTGGGGTTACAATAACATCCATTCAACCTTGCTCTTTATCTTTTACCCGCCCAAGCCAGACATTCCTGAGATAGGCCTATTTTCACTGTAACATCTAAGCAAGAAAAAGCCTTGTTCTTCTGGCTGGTGAAAAACCTCCCCCCTTTGGAAAAACCTCCCCCCTTTGGGATAACATATGAGAGAGGAGAAAATGCCTTAAACAGTTTTTGGGATCATATAGAGAACAATATTCTAATGGCCCCTTCACTGGTATGATTTAATCTAGTGCCCTATAGAATAGTATGGCTTGAAGGATAGAAAAACAGAATTCCTTCTTTGCAAAAGGGGTAGCTGGGGAGGATAGCAGGAAAGGGAGGCAACAGCTGAATGGAATGTGGAAGTGGGAGAGAAGGACTGGGATGTTGGAAGTTGTTTTTCTGGGCCTTAGAGCAGAGCTTAGAGTTTAAGTGGCCACCTTCTTTCCTTCATGGCCCCCTGGACACTGCCTTCACTTTTACTTTTACTGCATTCCATAGAATTTACCCTGGAGCCTTCGGTAAGGGATTGTTCTTAACTGTCAGTATTTACTATAAGCTGTCACTACTTAGTACACCATGGCTTGAGTCACTTTTAAGAATGGGAAATTTGCAGACTTAAGTCAACAATCCAGTTTACACACGTGTTGACTTCTTTCAAATGATTCATTTCAGACACCTTTAAATGTCAATCTATGTTTGTAATATACATAAGCAAAATTTGCCTCCTACATCCAACTTGGTTTTTTTTTAATCTTTCTGGTAGGTAGAAGCTTATCTATTCATGGGGCTGAAAAGCGTGTGCAGATCTACCAGAGAAGAAGCACGGCAAGCCATCGCTTATCACAGCGCCCGTCTGTGGTTAGGCATTCTTCAGTCCCGCAAGTCAGAAGGTCAATAAAAATGGAGGCTTCATCTTCTGGATCTGATGGGAAGCCAATCACTCATCAGCCAGGTAACAATGTTTTCCTGATTGCTTTACACAAATGATACATGCTATGAAATGAATTCATAGCATCTGATCAAGCTTGCATGGAAATCAATCTATAAGCCAACATCCATAGATTGATGTTCACTTCGGCCTTTCTCCGTGTGCTTGTTCATAGCTGCGGTGGTTATCAGTAGTGTAGAGCAAGTTTGGGAATTTTAGAAAAGAAGAGATATTTCACAGCTTTTAAGATTTCTGCTCATAAAATCACCATCAAGCATACTTACCCAATCTGCTACTTGCTATTTTTAGACACTTAAAGTATGCCAGTATCAGAGTTACCACTGTAGTGTTACTTTCTCCAAACTCTCTTTTCAGTACAAACAAAATACTTTATTTCCTGCATACCAGGAAAAGCCTGCATTTATCAAAAGTACTAATAGAATCAGCTCTCTTTGTGAGTTCTTGCATAAGCTAATGTCAGCTTGGCAGTGTAGGTGTTTCAAAAGGGCCTGTTGATACATTTTCACAATATAGGGCAGCAAGCAGCAACTTCCTGAGATGCTGACACCCAGTTTTTGTTTTTAAATGTCATTTAGCATACCTGTCTATTTTATAAGCTACCGGGCAGCAAGGGTGACTCTTTCATGTGTGTTTTTCTTCATGACCCAATGTGTAGCAAGCTGTTTTCATTCAGCTGGCCAGTGTAAGTTATGCACAGGAACTCCTGCACTTCTGTCCCTTTGTCACTTCCTCAGTTCTCATTACCAGCCACCGCGCACGCAGACCAGGGTGGCATAGTGGTTACAGTGTTGGACTAGGACCTTGGAGAGCAGGGTTCAAATCCCCCGCTCTCCCTTGAAGCTCGCTGGGTGACCTTGGGCCAGTCACCAACTATCAGTCTAACTTATCTCACAGGGTTGCTGAGAAAATAAAAGGCAGAGGGGAAGAAGTGTGCACAACACTTTGAGCTACTGGGAGAGAAAGGTGAGATATACATATGAAAATGTAGGTAATTTCCTGACATTTAGTTTCAGGGCAGTTTTTTTTTAAAAAAAGGGTCACTGTATCCGCATTCTAGCTGGCTGAAGCTGGCAGTGTTTTGGACGTGGCAGATTGTCCATCTCTTCACTCTACACTCTCCCCACCCCCTCCATTTAGGATTCCTTTTTCAGTAATTAGTTTTTCTCTCTTTTCTCTCAATAAAAATAAAATAAAATATCTTCCTCTGACACAAACACACACAGGCACACAGTTCAAAATTACCAACAGAATTGGTTCATTTCCCCCCTTCATTGTTAAATACATAAATAAATAAAAATAAAACAGATCTTTTTGAGTTATGGTGTTGCACATGCATTTGTCTGTCTGTCACATACAGTATTCTGAAATGGCTATTGCTCCCTGTTTCCCATCAAAGGTTCAGGGAGGCAGCAGATGGTTTATGGATAGGGCCAGTGCTATTGCTCTGAGCTGCTCCTGGCAAACTGAAGAGAAACTCTCGGCTGGTTGGCCTCAATTTCTGCGGGGATCATGCTCCAT
This sequence comes from Podarcis muralis, assembly GCF_964188315.1. Classification (NCBI taxonomy): domain Eukaryota; kingdom Metazoa; phylum Chordata; class Lepidosauria; order Squamata; family Lacertidae; genus Podarcis; species Podarcis muralis. Next base: position 43,147,635 of record NC_135664.1, read on the forward strand.
TGAAGTTAAGTGCAATTCACCACCAGGAAAGACAGAGAGCTTTCGTTTATAGGACAGAAGGAGTTTCCATTTAAACAAAGCTGCAATAAGATCAGAGCAGCAAGCCTGAAGGAAACCTAGGGTTGGAACTTGAGGCTGGGAGACCAAATTAAACCTTCTCACACACGAGCACAAAGCCCCTGGTGCCGGATTAAACCCTGTGGAGGCCCCATGGCTGTCAAAACCTTGTTTGCACTCAGGTGGGATAACATTGAAATAAGAAAGCTTGATTGTAATTTTCTTTCAAGGTCAAAGCAATATTATTTTGATCCGTTGTTGCGGGGCCCCTAAAAGGCCCATTGGCCAGTGCCTACTCTGCCTATTTGGTAATTTGGCACTGAAAGCTCCTAAAAAGGCAGGATTATTACCCATCTTTTCACCTCTTATGAAATCTGTTGGGCATAACTCCATTTTCTGAAGAGACAAGCCTCAGGGGGAAAATGTGTTCATGTGGATATAGGATTTTATACATATAGCGGTTTTGTTGTCCATATGAGCTATTTCCAATAGTTCAGCTACTCATGCTGTTTGTTCATTACTTAAATCAAACGACTGGTTTTAATGTTTATTCAGTATACAGGACACAGATTGACTTGGGAAACAATCTCCTTCCCATTCAGGTACTCTACTTAGAAACTTGGTATATTAATCTCTTGAGTTGTTCTTCTATTATAAAAAAAAGTTTGTGAGTTGGAACTTCCAAAAGCTAAGATGATGATTTTTTCCTAAGAAATGCAGCACTGATCAGGAAAGTATATTGGCAGCAGTACATCTCTGTCCACTTGCTGCTACTTATTTACATATCAGATTTGCACCATTTAAAGGAAATCATGAGATTTCCTATTTGTATTAGCCTGTCACCTTTTTTGTGACTCAATTTTTTTTTTGAGGGTGAAAGAAACCTGCATGTACAATTGCATATTAAAGTCTAAGGAACATAAATTACACATTTACACTCACATTGGTGTGTGTGTGTGTGTGTGTGTGTGTAGAGATTAGGAACTGAGAGCATAAATCAGATGTCGGTCTGAATGTGGAAAACACCTGTCCTCACTGCATTATTTATTGATTGTTTATATTTATAGGCATTCTTGACCAAGTGGTGCTCGGATGGGTTACAAAAATATTACAATTACTTTAAATGTGAGCATTTGGATGTGGAAGGGATACCTATTCAAGCACTCACTGGAATGTATATGCCATTAAAAATCATGCAATGTGTAGCTGATTCGATTCCGGCTTTTGGATGCACGTTCAAGTTGCAGTTCCTGATACTCAAGTGGAAGGCTGCTTCCACATGCAGATCTCTTTCTCTGAATTTGGATGTTGGTATCTAGAGCATGATAAATATGACAATATCTTTTTCGAAACTCTGTTAACACTCTATTCCACGGTGAAATTAAAGCAAAAACTGGAAAGCTGAAGCAGTCACTGCAGGATGCAGACGTCTGTATTTATCTGGTCACTTCCAGATTGCCTGTCTATTGAACATTAATTATGCTTCATTTGCAGGGAAGTTGTATGATGTCTTATCAAGCACTTGCCATGCCACATTTTCTAGTACATTTTCCTTCCACTTCCCTTGCTGAAAAAAGTCGTGATTTTTATTTTCTTTTGGGAAGTGCATTTGTTGCACAAGAGCTGCAAATCCACTTTAACTGCACAGCATGAATTTGCCATTGTGCTATTGAATCCCAGTTGCAAAATAACAAATCTGCAAGCACCCTTTATCATTACTTACATTGCATATAATCCATCAATGCAAAAAAGGACTTGTTTTTAAAAAACCTGCCCATTCCATTACAAATTAGGGTTGATATTTAGTATCTAAAGAGGCAGTGGAGTTCAGAATAAGCTGTGTGAACTGACAAGTACCTGGTCCAAATTCTACCCCATGAATGTAGAGGACCTTAACCAATCCACTGTCTCTCAAGCTCAATCTACTCCATCTTCAATAAGGTGGTGATAATACTGAGATACTGCATAGGGTTGTTTTAAAGATTACTGAGAGGCAAGGTATGCTGAATGTTCTGAGCACTCAAAAAAGAATATAAATGCTACCTATTAATTTACAAAATGTAGTAGGTGTTATCATCACAGCTTCTCGTAACTGATTTGAGTCAAAAGGTTCCAGTGCATGTTCTGTAAATGGCACTGAATTATACAATACAAAGAAATCATCATAAACAACAACTGTTCTTTTCACTGGAAATTGCTTGTGAGTATATTGTTATTGTTGTTGCTACCATTGTTGTTAGTCCATCCATCCATGTTTGCTTTTATGTAGATTTTGGCCTAGTGTAATTAGGTGGGTTCACCTACTTCATACCATTTAGGAGGCGCAGATTGAGGGCAAAAAACAAAGATGCACTTTGTTTCTAATAGTTATTCTTTATTTTATTTTATTTTATTATTAATATTTACTAAATTTGTACACCACCCTTGATCCATAGATCACAGGGTGCTTCACAAGGTAGATCCTACAAAACTGAAGTCTAGCCACCCCTGGTTTACCCATTACTTTGGAGAATTGCAGTAAGATTTTCATGGCTTTCTATCTCATGAGATCTTTTGGAGATGTAGAGGAAGGTGTCATAGTATTTCTGCCTGTTTTCTGAGAGTTCTCTTCTTTGAACATAAGATTAATGCTGCTGGGATGGCCTAGGGTCCCTGCAGTCTACCAATGTCTTCTCAACAAGTGTCCAGCTAAATGTCTCTGGAAGCTTAGAAGGAGGGCAAGAAAGCAACAGTTCTCTCACATTGTTTGTCCTTGGCTTTAGGTTTCCTTTATCTGTCACGCTTGCTGGCTATTGACAGAAGTACCCTTCATGAATTTAAAGCCATCTAAGCTAGTGGTCATTGCTACATCCTGTGGTAGTGAATTTCATAAATTAATTATGTATTATGGGAAATAGCATTTCCTTTGTCCATTCTGAACCTGCTGCCGATCAATTTCATTGTGTAATCTGAGTTCAAGTATTATGAGAGAGGGAGAGAGAAATTCTCAGTCCACTCTTGGCCTTCCATTCATAATTTTATAAAAACTTAAATCATGTCCTCTTTAGTCATCATCCCTAAAGGTAAAGGTACCCCTGCCCATACGGGCCAGTCTTGACAGACTCTAGGGTTGTGCGCTCATCTCACTCTAGAGGCCGGGAGCTAGCGCTGTCCGCAGACACTTCCAGGTCACGTGGCCAGCGTGACAAAGCTGCTCTGGCGAGCCAGCGCAGCACACGGAAACGCCGTTTACCTTCCCGCTAGTAAGCGGTCCCTATTTATCTGCTTGCACCCGGGGGTGCTTTCGAACTGCTAGGTTGGCAGGCGCTGGGACCGAGCAACGGGAGCGCACCCCGCCGTGGGGATTCGAACCGCCGACCATGCGATCGGCAAGTCCTAGGCGCTGAGGTTTTACCCACAGCGCCACCCGTGTCCCAAGTCATCATCCCTATACTTCAATAATAATATTGATAGTTTTATTATTTATACCCTGCTCATCCGGCTGGGATTCCCCAGCCCAGCCACTCTGGGCGGCTTACAACATATCTTAAAACATAATAAAAACATCAATCCTTAAAAACCTCCCTAAACATGGCTGCCTTCAGATGTCTTCTAAAAATTGTTTACTTCCTTGACATCTGAAGGGAGGGCATTCCACAGGAGGGTGCCAATCTTTGGCCTCAATTCAGGTAGGTGATCCACCTCTTGGTGGTTTTGTTGCCTTTTCAGTACTTTCCCCAGTGCTATAATGCTCCTTTAGAGATGGACAACTGCACTAATCCCACCCCCATGACCTGTTCAGCAGGCAGATATTCATGTGTGAGACTGTCAGAAAAAAACATGTTTTTGAATTCTTTAATATGATTAAGGAAGTTATTTCTTGCTTGCTGCTTAACATCCATTTAGCTGCACGTCTTGAGGCCTAAACTCAGATGGGATGTCTAGAGTGTCTGGGCTTAGCAAAAATGGCCTGCATTGTCCTGGTCCTTCATTGCCTTATGAAGCATCTGAGCATGACTATTAATTCTATATAGTCTCCCATGTGACTAGTTGGTATTTAGGATTCTTACAAGTATTAGCTCTGGCATAGTATATACAATAGTTTTTCAGTATAGTATTATGGTTTATTGGGTGATTCCGAGAAAAGCAAAGCACAAACCAGTCATTAATTATCTTGGTGTGTAGTTCTGTGATTGCATAAAGAGGATGTTGCTGTTTGGTTGAAAGTTCTCTGTGTTGTGCAGAGGTGTGTGTCATAGCATAGGTGGGGAGGTGTACTTGTGTGCTTGCAGTTGATCGGCATAGTTGTGTATTGTGTGAGTACTTGTGATTGCAGGGTGGTTATGTGGTGCCCACAACAGATTGAGCTTCAGAATGTCCCAGTGGGCTCAAAAGTGTTGGTAACCACAGCTGCAGTCAGACAATATCTGAAGGTCACCATGTTAACTACTGCAGTGTTAAAGTCATTTCACATGTTATGGCAAGGAGTTGTTCTCCATCATCCTGCTGATATATGTAGTGTATTCTGCAGCTACCAGCCTCTAATTTTGCTGGCTAGAGTTGCTAGACTATTTAGGCTCAATTTAAAGATTGAATGCCTTTATTTGGAATTAACAGCAAACCATCAAATTATGTTTACCCTCTTCCTGCCCATATAATATATGACAATATTTTTTTGTTTGTTTAATTTGCACTGTGCAGAAAGGCAATTTAGGAATATTGTGTTGTGCATCACGATTAGATTTTGAAAATGGGTTCTTTTGCTTCTGTCAGGTTTTTTTTCTAAATACACTTTACAGTTCACACACAATAAATCTTTGCATCAAGGTATCCATCCTTTTTAGTGCATCCCATAGCGTTGCAGCATTTTATAGATGCTTTCAGCTGGCATGCTGAAGCTTGCCTTTTACAGTACTAGCTGGGTGAAGTGATGTGCTTTGGCTTCCTGCTGCTTTCATCTTCATATTTGTCACAGGCTGTATTGGATTTCGACATTTTCTCTGCTTATTTGCTTGTTCTGTTTTAGAGTCGGAACTTGTTATAGTTGAAATTGTTATTTCACTGTTATGCTTCCCATATCCATACATACTGGAATGAGCTTGATGTTGCCATGGTGAAAGAAAATGTGTGATCTAGTCAGGTGTTCCAAGAGCAATCCACAATCCAGTAAAGCCAATGTGATTGGGATTAAGCCCCATTTCATTACAACTTTCTACAGACAGCAAATTCAGCAGGTAAAGCTCCAGTGGTGAGGCTGACTGTATTCTACTGCCAGCTATTCACGTCCCTTTTTGTATCCTCCCCCCCCCCAAACTCAAAACAAAATACAGTGGTACCTCAGAAGTTGAATGGAATCCGTTCCGGAAGTCCATTCGACTTCCAAAACGTTCAGAAACCAATGCACGACTTCTGGTTGGCTACAGGAAGTTCCTGCAGCCAATTGGAAGCTGTGTCAGATGTTCGGGTTCCAAAGAACGTTTGCAAACCAGAACACTCACTTCTGGGTTTGCGGCGTTCGGGAGCCAAAACGTTCAACTCGCAGTATGTTCACGAACCAAGGTACGACTGTACCCATCAGAGTACAAAAAGAATTCAAAACAGAGTCAAGATCTTAAACATTTTAACAGATGGGACATCCATGCCCAGAAGCTATTCACATCCTTATGAGGTTACTTCAGCACCAGCGTCAAGCCCTGGGGTGTGAGTTGTTTCATTGTATGGATCTTTGCGACTGAGAGGTATAGTGAGGTGTGAATCAGAGAAGAGTCAGTACTGATGATAGCTATGTTTTTGACCCAGTGTGTCCTTGACTTAGAGGAACAGTTAGTTTTGGATTGGAAAATAAATTCATCTCCCTACTCAATTATGTGGCAGCCCTAAACATGCATATTAGGGAGGAATCTCAGTGAGCACATTGAGGCTTACTTCAGAGTGAGCATGCATTGGAATATGCTGTACTCTGCAGATGCTTTGAACCACAACTTCCACCAGCCTCCACCAGCATGGAGAGCAACATCTGGAGGACACCGGATTAGGGAAGTCTGTGTTAGAGAATTTACAGAACGTCTGAAATTTCAGAATTACACAGGGTTCATTCTCTGCTTTCTGCCTGCTTCTAGCCCAGCTGGACACCACTCCAGCTATTGTCCTTCTTGCTGCCAGTGAGGGAGAGGGACCACCTATTTGCTCTCAGGCTCAGAGCAACATCCTTTGTCAAACTATGGACCATACTTAGGCCCAAGAAGCTGGCTTGGCTACTTCAACAATTGAATCCTCCAAACTAACAGCAATATATATTATTAATACACAAATTTAATAAAGGGGAATGTCTGATCAAATAATGTAAAGTTCAATATTTCCAAATGGAAAATTCAATTCATAGAATCATAGAACTGTAAACAGAGGCGGTTTTAGGGTAGTGGTTCAGCTGCACTGGGCACCACAACAATGCTGTAGAATGGAGCGTGAGAGGTGGTGGGCGTCAAATTTTAATGTTGCACAAGGTACAGTTGTACCTCTGGTTACGAACTTAATTTGTTCTGGAGGTCCGTTCATAACCTGAAACTGTTCTTAACCTGAGGTACTGCTTTAGCTAATGGGGCCTCCTGCTGCCGCCACTGCGCGATTTCTGTTCTCATCCTGAGGTAAAGTTCTTAACCTGAGGTACTGCTTCCAGGTTGCAGAGTCTGTAACCTGAAGTGTTTGTAACCCGAGGTGTTTGTAACCTGAGGTACCACTGTACTGCTGAAATTTGAGAGTCCCAAGTCCAGCACTGTTGTAGAGTTGGAAGAGACCCAATGGATAATCTAGTCCAACTCACTGCAATGTAGAAATCGTAGCTAAAGAACCCCTGACAGAGGTTTGCATTAAGCAGGAGCTCCATCTTCCTTGTGCAATTGTTTTGGAAGCAACATACAGAATATTTGAGCAAACAGAAAAACAGATTTAATGTTACAAAGATCATAAAATACCTTGGATTCCCAGAGATAGTTTAGTATAGAATCGTTAATAGATTTATAATATTTAAAGCAAATAAATTTACATCTGTGTTGGTTTAGTTGAGTCTACCCAGGAGAAAACTGGCTTACACCCAACTCCTCTGGCTTTTCATTTAAGGATTGTGTTGCTGTTAAGGGTCAAACTAGGCATGATATGATTGTACTAATGCATGTTTTCTCTTGTGTAAATTGCAGCCAAAAATGCAATGGATGGTTTTGTTATGTCAACAGTAACTATGGGGAAGAGAATTTTAACTCTTTCACTCCTGGCCAAAAATCTCCTCTCTGAGGCTGTTATTTGCGGGGGTGAGTGTAGGTAGCTGAAGGTCTGTTTCTTTATGGGGAGGAGGGCATCAGCAGCATGCTGTGGGTGTTACGATTCAATAAATGCATTCTCAAACTGGCTTTCCCTGCGCTGCACAGCAAAAGTAATTATTCCAGGCAGCTTTAGTGTTTGCAACCGTTGTTTCTTTCCCACCCATCTTCACTGGAGTCACTACTAAACTATTGCAAACTCCGCCAATCTCTTCAATTTCTTTAGAAGGAAGAGAGCATTGTCAAGGTCGTCACCTGGAAACACAAATATCAATAAGACTTGACGCTCAGAAGAGAGATGTGGACTTTTCAGAAATACTTAATGCAATACAAGAAAGTAAGTTACTCTGTGGGGCTCAGATTCTTAACATTGTAGAAATGTTAATGGAAATGAATATATACTTGATTAGTTGAAAGGGGGAGGTGGGAAAGGAACAACAACGCATACAAGTGTGATTCAGATAAGGTGGCTTAATGAAAATCATTGTATTAAGCGGTGGATTCAGATCTACAGAGTTCAGTGTAAAAGGACTAATGAAGAAATTTTCAGTAAATCTTTATTAGCTTTTATTTATTTCTTAGTGGGATCTGCATGCAGAACAGGTAGAAACATTCTTTGGAATATTTATGTACTGCTTTTCAACAAAAGAAAAAGGTTCTCAAAGATTTCACGTAGAAAAGGGTTGCTTCCAAACATGTGTTGGGCTTTCACATGTAGAATTTCCACCCTTCAGCAAAGGTACGGAGTCTCACAATGTGTCTGATTGCCTGCAGAGGATCTCACTTGGAGAGCAATACATGCCTGGAAGCACCTGCCTCCTCCCACCAACCACATATGAGAACAGATTTGATAATGTCTAGTGCCAGGAGGAGAGGGCTGCTCCACTGTTGAACAGCTCTTACAGCCAGGGGCTTAGTATAGCAAATGAATCATTCAGGTATCACAAATGGGGCTTTGACAGCAAGTTATTTTCCATGGAAAGTAAATCCTTAATAAATTGGGGGGGGGGGAGAGAATATGGATGGGGAATGTCTTGTTTATGCTGAGAAGAGCTTGCATGCATGACGAGCAAACAATCCCAATAAAGACCAATCTGGAAGCATCTGAGCCTTGAAGAAGGTAGAAGGAATGGTTGTTAACAAGTTGTCTTCTGTGATGGATTGCAGAGGTGAAATTACACATATTTATGATGAAAAAAGGCTCTGAAAACAAATAAAGAGAAGCGCTTCTCAGGATTTCTGACCAGATCATTTGTTCAAAAACTTTTACATTTTTTAATGTGATTTCCCCAGGAAAACTGTGCACATAGAGGGAGTTTTTTTCAATGTTGGGGTGCATACACTGTTCCATGTGCACAGATACTCATATATTTTTATGAGAAGGCCACCATGCTTACTTCCCTAACTATACAGCGGGGGGGGGGGAGCACCTGTGGCATCTTGGCTGAATGTGACCATTAGCCTAATTTCATGAGTGTGCCAAGGAAGGGGTGGCAGAAAGAGAGAGAAAATGGGGTACTTTGCCCCCAACATAGTGTATCTTGAAAGAGAATGCAGCGTTGCAGAAAAATGGTTTCCCAGCCCTGCTATTGCATAGAGAGTTGTGCACTTTAAGTAGCACTAAAAATAAGACATTATCATGCCTACGTTTTTCTCAATTGTAAAAAGTTCTCAACTGCGTCTTACTCTTTCTTTCTTTTCCCAAGTGACCCACCCTTTGTAATTAGATATTTAACCAAATGTGAGCAACAAGTAGGAAATATTTATAAGAAAAGAGCAAAAAGTGAGCTGGTCTATTGGTTGTTGAAACATGTTGCATTTTTATATTACGTACTACTAGACATTTAGAAAGCCTGGCATTGTTTTTCAGACTAATTAGAATTTTAAAACCAAAATATTAGTTCAGAAAGCCATAATTATTTCACTCCAGTTCTCAAGACAGGTTTAAAGGTGTGTTGGTATATGACAGGCATAGGTATCCCTGGTGTTAATAGAGTTTACCACTGTTTCACAATTCAAAGGTTTCTTTTTGTGTTTAGTTTTAACTTTACAGGTGTAGTTCCTAAAAGTCTGGTTCAAAATATTTGTTATTAGATGTGATGTGTTCCTATTCTATATGCATTTCATTTTGATATTGTTTATTTTGATAGATATTTAGAACAAAATGTTAATGGTTTAGATTGCTGTTGTTTTTCAATTGTTTACCTTAGTTTTGTAAGACGCACTGTCCTTTTACTGTATAATGTTTATGGGTAGCTAGTTTACTGTAATCACGTGTTTTTGTTTTGCTTTGTACATGAGCTGCCTTGGGAGGCCCTAAAAAGTGGCATGGAGACATTTTTAATACATTTGTCTGGAAAGAGCCAGCCAAATAATCTAATTTACCAAAGCAGCTCACATTAATTAAAAGTGAACACAGTGCTTAAAATAACACTTTGTTTACAAATGAAAAGTCACATAAAGAAGAAGCAATGAAGCATTTCACTCCTTTGATCAAAAATTCTCCATTTTGGTCCTTGGCTTTCCAGGCTGTGTAGTGTGATGGCACACATGGCAATAAGTTCAACAAGGCTGCTGAGAACTAGTCAGTATTCACACTCTTGGAATGGAGTTATTTATTAGTTTAGGAATTCCAAGGAACAAGAGGAATTTATTTATTTGCAGCTGCTCCAAACTGCAAAAACAGATTTTTGTGTTATGTACACAACTTCCAGATAAGTATGCATAGTATTGAGCAGCAAATTCAAATGTGCTCTCCTTCATAGGGTTGTAGCCTTTATGTGTCAAAATAAAAGTGGCATAGCAAGTGTACACCCCTTAAAAAAAAGTAGGCACAAAATGCTTACATTTGTGGTCCCTACTTGTTACTTAGAAACCACATTTTCATGCTGCTTTTTTTAAAACATGGATTTGTTTCCCTATTCTTGCATTATATTATCTCACAATCTTAACTTTAGCATTGTTAGATGCTGAACAATAAAAACCATGGCAAGCCAGCAGCCATTGCATTTCCCCCCTTAATCTTGGTGAAAAACAGATTTCTTTTCAACATGTTATTCTGTTGAACTTTTGGCTGCCATCCTCTCTAGAATGAAAACTAAGCAACGAAAGATCACACAAATGATACCAGAAGCTATTTCAAACATTTCCCATTAGTACTTGTGCCCTTGTGAACTCTAGCTCATGTAATAGTGTGTCTGTCTATTATAATGAAAAGGGTTTAACAATATTCTGCATTCAACTTGAACGTTACATTTTCCCAGTAAGCACCGTTTGCATGAACCTGTTTAAAATGCAGTCTTACAGAATGCAGCCACCAAAAACCATACCAAGTCATAAAAACCATAGTCAGAGTCCTGTCTGTGGATACAGTGAGTGATGTATCCACACACAGAACAGTTGGTGTGGGAACCAACCCGAGTGGTGGCAACCCTGGACTTAATCAAGATTGGGTCCTGTACTTTGTAACTTGTTCATAAATGAACTAGAATGAGCAGTGAGGTAGCCAAGTTTGCTGATGATACTAAATTGCTCAAAGCTGTTAAAACAAAAAGAATCATAGAATTGTAAAGTTGGAAGGGACCCTGAGGATCATCTAGTCCAACCCCCTGAGACTGTGAAGAGCTTGAAAAGGACCTCTCCAAACTGAGCAGAATGGGTGCTTCCCCATTTTCCCACTCCTACCTCCTGAATTACTTATAGCAGTGTATTCATAATTAAACATTCTCTCTTGATCTTCCCAGTGCCTTACTCAGATATTATTAGTATCAAAACTGAATTTAGCATTCTGGTGCATAGAGTCAGTGCTGTAGAATGGGTGGCTTAATTACAACTAATGGCACAGGTGAATTTCCAGAAAAGAAGACCACAACATTAAAATAATCCAAGTAAAAAAAGGAAAAGTATGCCATCTCCTTTTAAAGTTCTTTTTTTCTGAAAAAAATATATATAATCAAATATTCTTTTTTTAAAAATGTTGAAAGGTTAGCTATGCTTTCTGTTGAAATTGCCACACCAGGGTGCAAACGGATATGGATTCTGTTCTACAACCTTTTTAATGTTCCTGGACATTCTTAGAAGATAAGGTGGAGTGAGGAAGAGAAGAGATGTGTTGCTGACTCACTCACTGTGTGTAAGATGTCACACTGTGAGGATAGTCATTGGCAGTCTGGTGAATGAACCACCCAGACTAAATGCTTACCTGACGTTGGTGGGTGTATTTTCAGCAGCCTCTGAATAAAAGGGAACAGATTTGGTAATGGAATTCTTCCTAAAAATCTGTAGGGAGGGAAAGGGATGCTGTGCTCTTCACATCAGTTTTGTGCTTCTCCTGTGCAGTGCGTCCAAATGCACATATGTAAAAGTTGGATTTATGAGATTATAAAACGGCAATGAGAAGCTTTTGCTGGAACAAGCTGGAACACAGCCTATTTGCTCATTCAAAATGTGTGTAGTAATTGCACTGCTTTTGACTGCATGCAGTTTTCTAATTGTATGTGTGACGTTTGTCGGTCTCCACGTAAACTGAAATACGATGGCATATTTGAAAATAGTAGGAAAATCCGTTTAACAAATAAATTAAAAAATAACTGGGGGCGGGGGGGATCTCAGCAGATGCAATAAGTAGAAAGCAATCTTCCATTTAGTCGTGAGCTGTTTGGAGGCACTTGCCCCATGACTGAAGATGTACTGTGCTTGTGGCAGTGAAATTTTGAACCTGATTGGCTGTGCTGCTGTGAAGGGGCGGAGTCTTTTTTCTGGACATTCCACGCTGAGGGGAAAAACAATAAGGGAAGAGCAAGTTCAACGTTTTTCATTTCAAACGAGGATTAAAACCTTCCACAACTTTAACGATGAAGACTCCTAAAGTCCAGGTTTCAAATGAAAAGGTAGAGGTGCAAGTACATCCCTGGGTGGGTGCATGGGATGTAGACTGCTGCCTCTCTCCTGCTGCTGGCTGCCATTTTTATTTCCCTGTAAATATCTGGAATGACACTTTGTATATTGTATTGAATAGATAATGGAAAACCTATAAATCTTCCAAGTACTACGTATGACTTTGCTCTGGATTTGTTTCCCCCAGCCTTTTTTCTTTCTTTTTTAAAGGAAAAATATAAACATACTGAGATTTGACTTTTTATACAGCGCAAACAGGGATATTTTTAAAAAACCTGTATGCTATATTTAGCCAGGCACAAGTGTCAGATGCTATTTGGAGTCATGTTTTGCCATTTTTAAAGCAGGGCTTTCTCTCAGAAAACTTTGATGAATAAATTTGGGTGGAATTCCATCCAGAGGTTACAAATCTACAAGATTCAACTGAGGGCTGGAAACTCTTTGTGGAGGGAGACATGCACACCAGTCACCACTGCCTTGAAGCTGCTGTGGTCATTCAGCACCACCTTTGACCTGTTGGCTACATTATATCATTGTTTTGGATTTACTTATTAGCACTATGAAACAGATAATTTGTGACAGGCAAATTATTTATGTTGACTTTGATGTCTGAAACATACACAAGGTTGAGATCTTATTTCATGTTTGTGGGCAAAGCCAGTATTACTTTCAACGTTGATGTATTATTTTTTATTATTGCTTTTTAGTAGCCAAGGATGTCAATATTTTCTTTGATGAATTAGAAGGCATAGCCAGCCCTTCCAAGGATGATGAATCTTTGCTTCACCATGGTAATTTGACCAGTACTTCAGAGGATACTAGCAGATTGGAGGCAGTGGGAGAGGTAAGAAGCTTTATATCTCTAATTTATTTGTGGGTTTCCATTGCTGAAATTCAGGTCGTCTCTGATTTTACAAAGGTTTGCTTCGCAGACCCACCCAGTCATAAAGTTAACACTAAAATCAAAGTTAACCATGATTTCATTAATCTGCAGACAATGGAAGAGAGGTTCCAGACATTTGGCACACCTTATTCTTGACTATTTGAAATAAAGCAAGCAGATTTAACTACCGTATTTTTCGCTCTATAAGACGCACCAGACCACAAGACGCACCTAGTTTTTGGAGGAGGAAAACAAGAAAAAAAATATTCTGAATCTCAGAAGCCAGAACAGCAAGAGGGATCGCTGCACAGTGAAAGCTGCAATCCCTCTTGCTGTTCTGGCTTCTGTGATAGCTGCGCAGCCTGCATTCACTCCATAAGACGCACACACATTTCCCCTTACTTTTTAGGAGGGAAAAAGTGAGTCTTATAGAGCAAAAAATACGGTATTTCTTACATATAGCATACATTGTGCATGAAGGTGCAAACATCAATTTTTTTCAAATGGACTTGTAGAAAATAATTATAAGTAAATTATGCTCATTTGGCATATAGATTTGTCAGTATTTGAGATATGACACTGCTTCCCTTTTCTCCTTTCCTTATCGGGTTTGCAGCCTGCCTAAAACATCCCCTAAATGTGCCAATATTTGCTAGTTGGCTTGTTTGTTTGAGAACTGTTGTGGTCACCCCATTGATTGCCAGGGTTGATTCGGCTGACCTGGCTGGCTAGGCGGGTGTCCCCTTCCTCCCTCACCACTCCATGTGCGTCCCTCCTGAAGCTGCGTGCTCGGTGGAAGAGGACGACCATCCCAGATAGAAGGAGTGTACCGTTCTTCGGTCAAGGGTATACAATAGCTGCGCTCCCCTGCTAGAACCTCCAAGCTCTCTCTCAGCCTACCTCATAAGATTGTTGTAGAGGAAAGAACTATGCATGCCATTCTTGTGGAAGGTCATATTATGAATATCATATTTATTCTATCTTGCCTTTCTGTCCTGCACAGTAGGTAGGTAGCAAACAAAATTAAAAACATAACAGTGCTAATAATTAAAAAGGTAATAACAGCAACAACAACAAAAAATTAAGTTGCTATTTATTCCAAAAGCATGGGTATCTAAATGTCAATGGGTCACATGAGTCTCCTGAGGCAGGGAGTTCCACAGTTGAGTTCTGCAACTGATGGGACCCTGTCCTGCATACCTACCTGCTGAGCTTCTGCCATGGATGAGATCTGGCAGACTGGTTCATATGGGAGATTCTGATGAGGTGTCATTCATCTAGCTGTATGATGCAATGTTAATCTGACAACTGTAGTGATTATCATGTAATAGTTTTATATATCAGACCTTTATAATGAAATCCTTTTGCTTGCGTGAATAGTGTTAAATCAAATACTAATATAAAGAATGGAACAAATGATCTGATTTTTCTTCGCAGGGAGTACCAGAAAAAAATAAAACCAGTGGACTGTATTTTAGGGATGGAAAATGTCGGATTGACTACCTCTTGGTATACAGAAAATCCAACCCACAGAATGAGAAAAGAGAAGTTTTTGAAAGAAATATCAGAGCAGAAGGACTTCAAATGGAGAAAGAGGTAAGAAGGATTCCCTAAGGAACATTTTCAAAATTCAAATCTGCTTGTAAACTTTATGCAAACAAGGATATTCCCATGCAATTAATGATTTAACACATTTGATCCATGACCCCTTTTCATTTTTTTGTAGTTATACTAACCAGCTTGGCATGTCAGCTCTAAACATTTCAGTTGCCAGACCTGCTCCCACTATTCCTGACTATTGGCCAGGCTTGCTGGGGCTGATGGGACTTGTGATCCAAAACATCTGGAAGAAATCAGGTTGGGGGTGGCTGACTTAGGACACAATGGAGTTGTAAGAAACTTGCAAAGCCTTAAGCACTTTGCACAGGTCATTCTTTATGAACCTGCCACAATACATTTCTCTCTCTCTATTTGCTTAGCTATATACTTTCTTTCTTAAAGTATATATGACAAACTCAGCATGTAAAAATTACTCCATTGTTGCATACTGTGAACACTCATGAATTCTACTGCTTGCTGCCAAAGACTGCATTTTGATGGTTTTTCTTTAGCTGCGTAGCCCATAATTCTAATATACATTTATTGCATAGAATCAAAGGGAAAGTTTTACAATATTGTTTCTCAGTTTTTACAACCCAGAGTCTTCACTACTGAAATACACATTGTTAAACAATTCCACTTGAAGACTATTGGAACAGGCTTTTGTGTCTGCAAGTTATAATGAAATAATACACTGCTATGCAATATTGACTGCAATGATAGAAGAAAGTTAAAAGCATTACTGTTTCCGAAGCTAGGGTGCATTTTTTCTTGGAACGGTCCTTTCTCAAGCTAATGTTCTTCTACAGTGCAACATATACATCTCAAACAAAACTCGTGACATTTCATTATTCACTTCCTTTCATTTTATTGTCTCACTGATATCCAGCTTTATTTCTCATTTATTCCATTTGATTTGGTGTGTGACTTCTTTTGTAGTTCGGCATCACTCAACATTTCTAAACTTCAGGATGATCAAAATGAGGTTTTGTTGTTTTGATGTGGATTTTAAGCACGGGTGTGGATCTCAGCAAAACACTGTTATCTGTGTGTAAGTAAGTCTGTTGGCTAGAGGAAGAAGAAAAAGGGATTTCCACAGAATAGGAACCTTTGAGCTCTGTTAGGGTGTCAGGCTCTCTAATGCACTAATAGATCTGATTTTATTTTTTTATTTACTTATTCGTTTAATTAGATATTTGTAGACTGGACTTTGCAGTAAAATACAGCAAGGCAGCATTCAATATACAGAATTACAGTAACTTTGCTAACAGCAACAGTTATAAGCATCAAAGCATATTAAAGGCACGCACATGATAATGCCTTCAGAGCTAATGTTAAAAGATGTCCAGGTTCAGATAGGTGTAGATACTCGTCCAAATGACCAGGATCCAAACCATTTAGCATAGGATAGTCTTCAAACTTTTGCAGTCTGAGACTCATCTTTAAGCCAAACATGTGTTTGAGTACTCATTTCTTACTCACTTTTTGAAAAACCATATATTTATATGTTGGTAATACTGCTGTTGCACCCCACCTTAGATCATACTGTTTCAAAAGCCAAAACCAGCTGTTTGGACTGTGCCCAGAAATGTAATATGATCTGATTGTCTAGCAGCCCCAACAAGGAGTCTAGTGGAGAATTTCTCAGGCAGCCATGTTCTGTACCACCTCTACTTTCCTCCTTACTCAGCACTGCTAGAATGTTTTGAAGAAACTCAGCGATGTAGAGGCACTATTGAAGTGCAGGAACTGAACACAAGAGTCCCAAAAGTCACACTCCCAAGCAAGAGTCCAAAAAGTTAACCAATCTATTTTGCACACATGCAGATACACAGAGTACATAGCAAAATAACCTATGTATTAGGATGAGCTGGCAGTCATAGAATAGTGCAAGTAGATAAATAGGTGGCGGGAAGGTAAACAGTGTTTCTGTGCTCTCTGGCACTCATCACAGTCCCCTGTGGCGCCAGAAGCGGTTTAGCCATGACATGGAAAGCTGTCTCCTGGCTCCCTCGGCCTGAAAAGTGAGAGGAGCGCCACACCGCATAGTCGCCTTTGACTGGACTTAATCGTCCTTTTACCTTACCATAGAATAGTGTTTGGTATCATTCTCTACTAGGTGTGGGAAACCTTTAGCACTCTAGATGCTTCTAAACTACAGCTTGCATCATCCCTGGCCCTTGACCATGCTTTCTGGAGCTGATGGGAGTTGTAGTTCTGCAACATCTGGAAGCCAGATGCTCTACGCTGCAAACATAGTAAACTTAGAAGTTTTGTTATTGCCTCATTCACTTGCAAGGTCTATCCTGGCACTTTGGCAGATGATGGCATGACTCCTGCTCTGGAAAAAAAGTTCTCAAGCCGCACTCTTATAC
The DNA here is from genome assembly GCF_964188315.1 of Podarcis muralis. Classification (NCBI taxonomy): domain Eukaryota; kingdom Metazoa; phylum Chordata; class Lepidosauria; order Squamata; family Lacertidae; genus Podarcis; species Podarcis muralis. Next base: position 43,164,737 of record NC_135664.1, read on the forward strand.
TTTACCTCTCTACTACGCTACTGAGAATGCTTCAGGACAGTGCCAGTTCTGCCACAGCCATGCCACTATTTCCCAGGGTAGCTGCTTTGATTATAGCTGGAGTGAATTATTGGGAAAGGAAGTCATTTTCAGCCATATCCTTTTTTCATAATGTTTTGGCTTGCAAATAAAAAGATGATTTGCAAAATGTAGCCTGGGGAAAAAGATCAATATGAAATATGACTTAGACTAACTGGGAACAGTCCAGAGAATTAAGTGCACGTAAAAGCCTTTTTTCAGAGAGGCACTTACTGATCGGCTTTTAAAAGGTGATCATATGAGCACCTACGTATAGAGTGGTCATTTGTTTAAACCTTTCCAGATAAATGGGCCCCAAAATAATGTAGAATCTCATTCATGGTTCCATATGGAAATATCTTACTAACCCTAAGTAACCTTCCGGCATACATTTCCATATGATCCCCTTGAAGTCTATTGAAATTGATCCCTTTCTGTAGAACAGGTGCAGTGACGTGGCTAAGGAAACTATGACTCAGGGAATCTCTCTTTCAAATTTCACCTCTGCCATGAACTCACTAGAAAAGTTACTCTCGCCAAACATAAGTTTTTCCATAATAGAGATAATAATACCCACTTGCCTTTTAGGATTGCTCATATTATAGCTAGTTAAGACATGGGAAGTACTACACATGACAATAAAAGAAAATTGCTGTAAATTGGTGAGTAGGTGGTATATGACACCTGTTAGAATACAGGGAAATTAATAAGGACTACTCATCAAGATGCTGGAAATGCAGAAAGAATTAGAGGATTTATATCACTTGTTGTGGGAATGAAATATGGCAAAAGAAAAAGAAAGGAAGAAGATTATAATTAAAATATTAGGGTATGAAATTCCTTGTCAGTTCTTGTTGAACTATGGGAAGGAATCAGTAAGACCACAACATAAAGAATTAATTAATATATGATAACAGCTGCTAAGATTGCATGTGCTAAGAGGAGGAGCCAACCATGCATACTGTCTGTAACTGATATGAAAAACTGGTATGAAAAACTATGGAAATATGCTACTATGGCAAAATTGACTGATTTAAGTAGTAAGCAAGGTCAAAGGCCAGATTTATATATGAATAATTGGATAGATTCTATTCAGTGTGGTAGATGTAGAGAATATGTTTCTAAAATGTGTTATGGTTTTTTGCTCTCTTGAGTTGTTAAAGTGCTGTTTGTTATATAAACTGCAAGTTGGTTAAAGGACATTTTATCCCAGTATATACTTGATTTCCCTCATAAGACCCAATGGTTCAACAGAATTTTTTATGTACTTTTGAATTGTATTTTGCTTTTTCTTCCCATGTTATGCTGAAAACTATAATAATGTTTAATCAAAAGGGGGGGGGGGAAGAGTGAAGTACTTTGAACACTTGAAGGCACTATGGCAGTGTTAAGTGTTGTTATTATTTTAGTTCAGTGAGATTAAAACACACTTAAATGATTTGTGGATTGCATCCGTTGTTTGTTGAGCAGGATGAATTAGATTACTTGCTATGAATATTGTTCATGCTTCTAACATGGTGAGCCTACGTTATACCAAGACAGATAATTGGTCCACCTAGGTCAGGACCATCTGCCTTGACTAGCAGTGGATTTCCAATGTATTCTAGTCTTGTTTGAAGATGCCAGGGATAGAATAGAGCCTATAGAATAATAGGGCGTATTACAGATGCATGCCTGTGGCCTGTTTAGCAGGGTTTTTAACCCACTTAGCATTTTCTTTCTGAACATTGTACTTCTGCTAACCTTGACATTCTGCCCAAGTATTCTGTGCGGATGGTATTCTTTTGGCTAGATAGGGCACCCAAAGAATAAATTTGCTATTAGTAGAACTCAGATCGTGCAGATGAATTGCTCAAAGAGAAATTTTACATTGCCAGGGCAGATTCTCAGAATGTATTTAAAAGCTAAAAACATAAAAGAGAAATTCACCTTAGCATGAATAGCAGAGAGCAAATAATTTCAAATGAAATTTATTTCAGCTGAAAAATGAATAGATAATCCTGGAAGGATTTGAACAGTGCATGATTTTTTAATAAATATGAGATCTGGGATATGTTGCATATTTTGTGCTTATATGTTCCAGCCATTCTTTCAAAAGTCTTTTGAAAATCCATTCTTTTTCACTTAAGCTTTAGGCTTCAAAAAAATGATCAAGAGATGTACAGTTATGACTGCATCTTACATCCATTTAACATGTGCGATTTCAATTTTACGTGGTTGGTTGAAATCACACAAATTTAATGCAAAGAAGGCAGAAGCTTGAAAGCTCTTTTGGGGCAGGGTTTTCCTGGTGTGGAACGAGCTTTTAAGCTCTCAGACTTATTTACTGGACTCCAGGAAACTCTTGCATGGGCTCTGGGCGGCTCTTGTGATAACTCAGGTGGCCTTGCGAGATCTCATGAGAATCTCCCAGAGCCCGGTAAGCAATGCAGAGAGCTTATAAGGTATGATTGCTCAAGCGAGGGTAGTTCCAAGAGGGTGGTTCGAGTATACACGTTTTTGCATACACATGCCATTCCCACAACGTAACCCCAGTGCAAGATGCAATTACATTGTATGTGTAAGTGGGGACAGAATTGGATTTTTAAAACAGAGCCTGAGACAGGAAACATCCCAAGAAACATAATAAATTTTGACACAAGAATTTTTATTTGTCCCAGCCAGTACTAATGTATTGGGATAAAAAAAAAAATGCATCGGCTTTAAAAAAAAAAACAGATTCAGGGAAGCAGACCTGAGTGTTTTTCTTATGACACAACACACATGGCTTTGTTTGGGGATATTTTACTATCCTGAGATTCATTGTAGTTCATCTTGAAGTAGGATAATGTTCACCCAAACAATTTGTGTTATATTTTTCAAGGGTCTGGGTTACTGAGGAACAAAATTTCTCCTCTAATTCTTTGTATCGAGCCATTTCTCATAGTTTCAGTAATATCTTAGCTTTATCTCATGTTAATGTGATGAATGGAAGGAGAAATTACAGCTGTAACAAGTGCACATCCTTGAGTGATTTCTGATAACAGTCCACCAAAGGGAAGAGAGAGGCTATAAATAATAGTTAAGGACAACAACAACAACAACAACAACAACAACAACAACAACAACAACAACATACCTTCACATATGATTACACTGAAGAAAATGATTTTGTGAAAAGGTTTGCTCACTTTATTTTGGCACATTAAACCCACTTCCTTGCTTTTGTAACAAGCTACTTAATCCTCTTGTTAACCCTGCAGAAGCCAAGGCAGTTATGATGATGATGATGTTGTTAGTAATCATAATCATAATCATAATCATAGCTCTCCCATCTGGCTGGGTTTCCCTAGCCACTCTGGGTGGCTCCCAACAGAATATTAAACAGAATAAAACTTTAAAACTTCTTCTAAAAGTCAGGTAGTTGTTTATTTCCTTGACATCTGGTAGGAGGGCCTTCCACAGGGTGGGTGCCACTACCGAGAAGGCCCTCTTCCTGGTTCCCTGTAACCTCACTTCTCTCAGTGAGGGAACCATCAGAAGGCCCTTGGAGCTGGATCTCAGTGTCCGGGCTGAACGCTGGGGGTAGATGCATCCCATTTCATTGCACTTCACACACCAGATGGCAGAATTATTGTTGATGTTTTAGCCATAGCATACTTAATGCAGCATTGAAATGATTGTTGGAAAGAGTAAGTTGATTTTCTGAATCTAAGTTTCGTTTGCAAAGCTGGCAGTTAGAAAAAATATATATTGTAAACTCTGCAAATGTGAAATGAGCCACAGGGAAGGAATAAACATTGAGTCACCGATGCCACTCTTAGCATTTCTTGTGTTGCCTTTCTTAAATAATTCTCATATCCACTGGCAGAGGAAGAGGAGTGAAGGGGGAGCACACACACCCCGGCAGCGGGATCCTGGTGGGATGCCATCACGGTTGCCCCCCGCCCGTACTGGGTACTACGCCCCCTCAGGCAGCCCACCATGCCCCCAGGACATGTGCCACGCCCCTGTGGGCGGCCTGCCAGGCTCCAGGGATGCTCGCCCCCGCCTGCTCTCTGCCCCCACCCCCCGCTGCTGGAGCATGAAGCTCTGCCACTGCTCATATCACTGACTTCTAGTTAGCACTTTTTTTGCTCACATTGGACACAATTAAAAATATTTTAGAGAAAGGGGGCGGCCACTAAGAAACTGGCTAAATCATCCTATTTATGTTTTACATACTTCTCCACATTTGTTTAATAACATGCAGCTTGTTGAACTCCTCTACAAAATTCCTTCTGTTCAGATAATGGTGTCTCTGGCATTGACTTCAAAGGATCAGTGTGATGTCACCCTGCATGTTTAGATATTTTAAACTATTAGATACTCATCCAAATTTGAAAGGCATATCCCTCCTCATTCTATTTTGGAGTTTTGGTGATAGTGACACTCCAGACAGAAGGCAGAAAGCTTGTTCCCAAATAGATACAAGGGATGGATGAACACCCCTCTGCTTGCCATTGGGGATTATGAGCATTCCATGTGCACAATTCAGAGACTTCAAAGGATTTTGCAAGTGCTCCAAAAAAAAGAAAGAAAGAAAGAAAGAAAGAAAGAAAGAAAGAAAGAAAGAAGAAGTTGCAGACAAATCCTCCATCATTATCCTAGGTAAACAGTGGTAAAAAGAAATAAGTCACTCAAGAATTATTAAACGCTCATATGTGAAATTGCTGATTGTCCAACAATATGGTCTCCATACTAAAGAGCTAGGAAGCAGCCAATACAATTCCTTTCTCTAAAATGGGATCCTGGGAATTAGAGGCTAGTAAATTGTTGGAAGGCATGTTTAAGCATATAGGAAAAGCCTATACATAAAACATATAGAAAAAGAATAAACATGGTTTCTGCAATGGTAAGTCCTGTCTCACTGACCTTTTAGTGTTATTTCAGAGTGGGGACAAGCATCTGGATGGGAATTATCCAGTAGACATTATATATTTGGACTTTGAAAAAGATTTTGACTAAGTCTCTCACCAAATGGTCCTTGGGAAACTTGGGTGTCTGATCCAGCAGGGCTTTTATATTCTTACAATTCTAACACTGTGGGAGAAGAAAACAATAATAAATTGTTATTATACACAATAAGGCATGTTCCATGTTATTTCACAGAGCTAGTTTGTGTTAAACCGGGGCGGTCAACGATAAGAAATGCAATTGTTAACAAATAAAGCAAAGAAATATTATAAATATTCACAACAATCATACTGTTATGAGTTATGGGGGACAGACCACCCCATAACCTCTATATTCAGTGAAGGGTTATAATTTGAGGGAACTCATAAATTCATGAATTCAGCAAGGATGAAAATAATACCAGCCAACTTCCTCATGAGGTCAGCCTGGAAACGGTTTACTGGGGGGCGAAACAAAATGGTAAACCATCAGCAAAACATCAGACTTTTGAGGCAGGGTTACTAAGGTAGGGCTACTGTTGGCCTGATGTAAGCAACAGGGGGAAATTGCCTTTTGCAATGGGCTTGAGAAGCAGATATTTCCAGGATGAGCTGCAGTCCTCCCAGACATTTGTTCTTTAATTACCTTTGAGATTTTCATCTTGTGAAGTGGCAGGTAATCCATGAGGGCTTAACTTTTAGAAGACATCCAAAGATCAGTCACCCTAGGCAAAGGTTTCTTCTAGTTTGAAATGCAAATCCATTAACAGAGTAAATGTAAGTAGTCCCTTATGGGATTTAATAAAGTCCTTGTTTCAATAATGATATACAAACTAATGAATACCTATTGAGCAGGTGTGGGTTCACTGCCAGCTATCCTTTTCATAGACTTCGCAATGACTTGTCAGCCAAAAATGAGGCATTAGAATGCAGTTGTCTGTGATCTTTCATAACTTTATCTCACTCTTCCTTGAATCTTCTGGGGAATGCCATTTCTTCCCACCCAACCAAAAGAGGCTACAATGCCACCCTTTAAATGAAGGGCCCCCAAAAGAAAAGTCCTTGCCTGGTGCTTAAAAATAAAGGTGGCACCAGGCATGCCTCCCTGGGCAGAACATCCCACAGGTGGGGTGCCACTATTGACAAAATCAAACCCTGTGGAACCTCACATAGAGTCTCCATGGGGCTGAACAGTGCTAAGTACCACCCTCTCAAAATGGCCACCACAAAGCAGTGCCACAAACTTGCAACTCGGATAGCTGTTCCAGAAGAATACCATGGTTGATGGTACTGAAAGCAATTGATAGACCAATGGGTCTTCTGAATATATTTTTTATCATATCAGCAGACACCTGCCCAGCTTGATAAACTGCTTTTGAAATTATCATGTGTGGAGTTGCTATGGTTGGAGGGAGGGGAGTCAGAAGTGTGCCTCCCTTGAGGATGTGAGACTAAAAGCCCCTCTATCTCTGGAAAGTGGAATCCATCCCAATGCCAACTATAGCTTTTGTAGTTCAACATGTCCCTGCTGGGAACATGCTTTACCTAATTACATCAGTGTCTACAGCTCCCTGCAGCACGATGAACTATTTTAACATCCATTTCCAGAGGCATGAATCTATTACACTAATTATATTCCTGTATACTTCAAACCCTTCTAAATGGTATTTTTCCTCCATGAATTAAGATGTCTTTGAAAACAAAAAAAGAAGCAACCATAAAATGCCCTAAAGTGGTTGCCTACTTTGTCCTATAAATTTAAAATTTCTGCTTTAGGTAAATTCTGTGCTACGGTGCCAAGATGCCTCACTGTGAGGAGAAGCAGTAAAAGGGTTGAGGCATATAATTTTTTTAAAAAAATACTCTGTATCTACCACAAATATGCATATGTGATGTTACATGTATGTGTACCTGCCAAAGAGATATGTGTGCACTTGTCAATCTTCTCTGACGTTGCTTATCCATTAGGCATGTTGGACAACTGAATCTTCTTGCAACCTGTGGACTTGCAACCAGTATCTGGTGCTGTTAAAACTGATTGTGTCCTCCATCTCTCTTGTGGCTAAGAGCATGCCCATTCCCTAAAATTAGCTTGCTAGCCTACTAGATAGTGTTTGGGTTTTTATGTTGGGGTGGCAGTCAATTAACAAACTTTTTGTTTATGATCTGTCTGATAAGTATGTGTAGATACATTCAAATTTGTCATCTGAGATTTTAAAGAACCCAGGCTTGAACACTATTGCAAGGATAGCAAACGGAGAACATCATAGAAATGCATGTGCAGTTTGCAGCACTGAAGTGACCTCCCCATGGTGCAAGCCTGGCCTGGGCAGTGTCTATGGAGGTCCTGGCCTCCCAGATAACAAGACCCCATTCTTGGCCTTTCTGATGTGGTCCAAAGGAAAGCAGAGCAATACATTTGGCACCAGCTTGGCTTGCAGGAATTGCCAGAAGGAGACATACCATGTGTGGAATGTGCAGTGCCATATATCAGCTTCTTTGTAGAAGTCTGCACATGTGGATTATCAGAAGGGGAATGGCACCAAATATTTTAGTTTGTCCCAAGTTGCGACATCTGTAGTTCTACAACAATATGTTTCTAAACCATAGGGATTTTCTAAGCATTGCATTGCATGGTCCATTAGTTAAATTCTGGGGGTGGGGCACATGGAAAAACTAAATTGAGAAAGCTAAATATAAAGAACCTTATAATGTAGTTCCTTCTGAAGTCACGGTCCTGCAAGCTACATAATGTACCTACAAGCGAGCAAGGACTTGCGCACTTCCATGTGTATGTGGTGAACCTGCAAATTGTTAGAGGGACTGAGCCTCTAAAGAAGAAATAAATGTGTACCCATCAGAATCTTGTTTTGTTTAACTTTTCTATTGCAATAATCAAATCTGCTTGCAATGAAATGTGGGTGAGGCAGAATGTTCTGTGTAACTTTCACAACAACAGACACTTGACAGTTAGCTAGCAATTGTACTATACTAAAACAAGTCATGTGATTTATTTATTTTTGTTCTCAAGAGCCATAGCAAATATATCTTAATTTGTTTTGCTTTGATGTTTTATGTACTTCTCATGTTCTAAAAGATGAATGTCATGGTTTCTAAAGTGAACATTCTTTGAAGAACTGACTAAATGTTGTCTGTTTTGATCCTCGTGTCTTTAAAGATGCTTTGTTACAGCAAGTCACTGTTATGGCAGGGCTCAAAGCCCCAAAGATGTTAATTTCATGAAGCAAAAGTATTTTGTTTTTTACTTGGATGCATAATGATATGCTGGCAACCCAGGCTTTGAATTTAAAACCTCACACTATACAACTAAAGAATCCAAATTATCCCAGTATAATGCAGAAGGCATTGCATACATTTACACAATTTGCAACCTTTGTCAGTCCAATTTATTTAGGGTTTTCTTACAGAATTTAGCGGGGGAGGAGATTCAGTTTTTATAAAGGACTGACAGGGGTGGACCAGGGTGGCTAGATGCAAAACAGGAAGTGGAAAGTGCAGCAGATGCATTAGAATTTCACTTGTTGCTGAAATTCCCTCTCCTACACAGCAGGCACAGAAGCCCTCTCCTCTTTTTTACCTGCCCACACTAGTGAAAAGCCACATAGCAGAGTGCAGCCACACGCTGGCAGCAGTGAGGTTGATGGTTGTAGCTTTATAGAGACAACACGAGATGGAATGGGATGCTTCTGGGCTTCTAGGTCATGTGGCCACTATGATTACACTTAACTGGATGGAACCGATGACTCTTAGGCTCTTTTTCTTCTATTGCAGCAGTCTGTAGTTTCTAAAAGGAAGACTGGGATAAGGTGGGGAAATGGAAACACTTTTTCTTTCTCAGGAGTGAGATGCAAGGACATGGGGAATATCCACAGGGGATTTCAGGAGTCTTAAAAGGTAAAGGTACCCCTGACCGTTCGGTCCAGTCGCAGACAACTCTGGGGAATCTCCACAGGAGATTTCAGGAGTCTTAGCTTTTCTCAAAAGTGGAAAAATAGACTCAATGAGCTGAAAGGATGATGAGGTAACATAGGTGTGGAGGCAGACAGAAATTGGGGAAGCTTAACCAAATGGAAATATTCACTCAGTATCTGAAGTCCCCACAGACTTTCCTTGATACATTAGCAGATATTGCAAATATGTTCTCAGTTTTTTCTCCACAATTTTATGTACTAAGAATTTGTTATTTTGGGGGTTTTTTAAAGTCATGCTTAAAGCTGAATTATTTATTTCAGCTATTAGATTTCTCGGCTTGCTTAACAGTTAGATCCTATGCATGCTTTCTCAGAAGCTCCACTGTGTTCCATGGGACTTGAGTCCTGTGGCTTGCAAACTATTTACAGTGGTACCTCGGGTTAAGTACTTAATTCGTTCCGGAGGTCCGTGCTTAACCTGAAACTGTTCTTAACCTGAAGCACCACTTTAGCTAATGGGGCCTCCTGCTGCTGCTGCACCACCGGAGCACAATTTCTGTTCTCATCCTGAAGCAAAGTTCTTAACCTGAAGCAATATTTCTGGGTTAGCGGAGTCTGTAACCTGAAGCGTATGTAACCTGGAGCATATGTAACCCGAGGTACCACTGTATTCTGATTACAGGCTAATAAAATATCTCAGCTTCAAACTTCAAAATAATACTTTACCAATAAGATAACTCCACATATTGGTAGGATAACTTGTAAAATCAATTTGTAAAATATATTTGGAAAATGTGTCATTCTTTTTAGCAAGTGATCTCCCTATACCCAACAGTTGTTTCAAAGCCTGAATATTTTCAGGTCTTACAAGCAAGCCAAGACTATTTTCCTCTTCTTGACTGCATAATTTAACTGCTGCTTAAGTGGGAGTGTCATTTGAGTGTGACAAAACCTTTTTTTATTTTTGTTATTCTAAGAGAAAGTATGATGAAATATACTGTTGATAAATACCTTCCCTTGGTACAACTTGATTTAGTCTTATAAGGAACGGGGGGCGGGGGGGAATCCTATCTGAAGTTCATAAATCTATTGTGAGCACTGCAGTTTTAACTAGCGCAGAGCTGAAAATTTATGTGGTTTTTGAAGAGTGCAAAAATCTCATTGTTGCAGTGGTGAGAAGAATGTGGTTCTTTCTTGTGTGGTGTGGGGAGCTGTTTGTTATAAGCACGTAGGGATTGGCCAGGCGCAGGCCTTCCAAGGGCGCAGACCCAGGTGGGTACAAAAATCGGGCCTCTCCACACCTGTACAGCTCCTTGCCAATGGTGCAAAGGAGCCTGGGTACGCTTCTGGTTCTAAGTAATAGACGCTTATCTTTGAAGATGGTTTGTAAGCTTATATGCAGAGTGCAGCACCCTATCTCTCGACCCAGACTGAAGTGACTTGGCTGCTACCTACTTTTCACCTGTGCTCCATCATGATCACCAGAATATGCTGAGAGCACTTGCCTATTCGTAGCGTCAATAAATCAAACGTGAATGAAGGAGTGTGCTCAGTGACCTGTTTCCACCTATGGAATACCCTGCTTTTGGCAGAGCTCGTGCCTAAAATACTAGAGGAAACAAATACATGGTTTTAGTTTAACCGAAGAAGAAGAAGAAGAAGAAGAAGAAGAAGAAGAAGAAGAAGACGACGACGACACAAAAAGAACACCTATGCCTGTAAATAATAGCTAGAACTTACAGGTACAAAAAACAAATGCAATGTCTCAGTTTTAATATAAATTTGCATAGACCTTATTGTAGTTGCAGAAAGACTCTATTATAGTTTCTCTTCTGTGTGCCTTGCAAATGCTGTAGGAATATTGCAGGTGAAGTGGATAATTAATTTCACCAATGTGCATCTCCTGAAGACTCCAGAAACTAATACATGAGCATCATTTCAGTCTCATCAGCATCCTACATCTCTGCAACAGTTATAATAACAAAATACTGTAATGATAGTTTTATCCAGTGAGGTGTTTATCCAGTTTGTGATTGCCTATTGATGAAAGGGATGCCATAGGTCTTAGAAGATACAAATTGGTCAACATATTTCCTGGAAAATGTTTTGGGCCAGCAATTCTTCTGAATAGCTACAGTTTACTTTTTTTAAAAGTCTAGAGTTAATTCTGCAGATGGGAGTACCATGGAGGAGGACTTGACTGCCTGCCTGAACAGGTGCACTCCACACTAGAGCATTTTGTTGCAGATCTTGCTTTTTAATGCCATTTACTTGAACAATGCATGCTTGATGATGATATATTGCCAAGACCTGAAAATACATTGAAGTTGCTTATATAACAATTACATTGAACCTTGAGGTATAGGCAGCATCTGAAAGAAAGTACAACTGTGTTCATGAAAGAGTTAACCAGAGATACTACCTACTGCTACATTCCAATGCGCCTGATGTTGGTGTCAGGGGAGGCAAGGATGGCATCTGAAGTGCTCTTTCCTTGCCTCTATCAGTGGATGGAGAAAGTAGTTCCATGCAAGCCAACATCAACTACTGCCTCTGCTCCTCCTGCTGATGGTATCCAAGGAAAAGACTCTGAAATTTGGTGTTTTGGGGTGAGGAAGGGTGCTGGAGGTTTGGGATTCAATTAATCGAGGAGTTGAGGGAGGCAGGAAGCCGTCCTCCCCACCTTCTGCTGTTTACCTTGTTAGTTAAAGGTAAAGGGACCCCTGACCATTAGGTCCAGTCGTGGCCGACTCTGGGGTTGCGGCACTCATCTTGCTTTATTGGCCGAGGGAGCTGGCGTACAGCTTCCAGGTCATGTGGCCAGCATGACTAAGCCATTTCTGGCGAACCAGAGCAGCGCACGGAAATGCTGTTTACCTTCCCGCCGGAGAGGTACCTATTTATCTTCTTGCACTTTGACGTGCTTTTGAACTGCTAGGTTGGCAGGAGCAGGGACCGAACAACGGGAGCTCACCCCGTCGCAGGGATTCGAACCGCCGACCCTAGGCTCTGTGGTTTAACCCACAGCGCCACCCGCGTCCCCTACCTCGTTAGTTACTTCACCCAATTTTCTTTCATTTGAATTAGACATTCATTTATGAAGAAATATATTCAGTGGTACCTCAGGTTAAGAACTTAATTCATTCCGAAGGTCCATTCTTAACCTGAAACTGTTCTTAACCTGAGGTACCACTTTAGCTAATGGGGTCTCCCACTGCCGCGTTTCTGTTCTCATGCTGAAGCAAAGTTCTTAACCCGAGGTACTATTTCTGGGTTAGCGGAGTCTGTAACCTGAAACGTCTGTAACCTGAAGCATCTGTAACCTGAGGTACCACTGTAGTTCTTAAGAAAGTTGCAAAAGTTCTTTGTAACTTTCTTTATTCACTCTAAGCTGCTTGACCTTTAAAACGTTAAAGACAGCAAGGAACTTGAGCAAGCTTGTAAAATATATTTATCTGGATTCCTTTCTGCTGAAGATATTGTTGCTGGCTGGATTTTAGGATCCTTTGATCCTTCGTAGTGTACATGGCGAACAAGAACATAGTGTTACAATGAGATGATCTTATTCTACACATCTTGAAGAAATAATGCCGCTTCTCCCCTGCATTGTGAGGGCAATGCATTTACTTGTCTTCATATTCATATAAGGAAAACAGTTGCATCACATCTATACTACGTTTGTTTGTTTGGTTGATTTATATACCACCCTTCATCAGAAGATCTCAAGGCAGTTCACATGATAAAAATACAGGATAACAACACAAAATAAATAGTTAAAACAAAAACAAAACAATAACACCCACCCACCACCCACACAAACACATTTAACATGTTGTAGAATATTAATCAGTCAAAGGCCTGGTTGAAGAGGAATGTTTTTACTTGACACCTAAAGATGTGTGATGAAGGCGCCAGAGAAACTTCCCTGGGGAGAGCATTCCAGAAACAGGGAGTCACCACAGAAAAGGCCCATTCTCATGTTGCCACCCCCCAGACCCCTCATAGAGGAGGCACACAAGGAAGGGCCTAAGATGATGATCACAGAGTCTGAGTTGGTTCATATAGAAAGAGGCGGTGTCAGAGCTGCCTCAGGTCCCAGCTCACAGAGGACCAACGCCAGTCCGTTGTTATATAAAATAGTCTTTATTGAAGTTCAATTTCTCATTTACAGCCACGGCGCGCAGCTCTACGTCTTAAACCCTAGACCGCCGAAGCTCCGTCTGAGTCTCCTCCCCCCAGACACCAGTTTAAGACCCTAGCCTTGCTCCACCTCTTCCTCTGCTCCCTCCTCCTCTGGGTCCGCTTGTCCGCCGAGGTCCTGCCCTTCCTAGACTCTTCTGACGCTGAGTCCCCTGAGTCTTCCCCCTCCCTCCGGCGAGCTTTAGGACCTGGTTCCCAATCCGGGTTTTCTGCTGTCCCGCGCGCCTGTACATTTGAACTTGGCGCGCGCGCCCAGCCTGCCACCTTCCTTCTGACCGTTATACTGCTCCTGTCGCTGCTTCCCTCTTCGGGGATGCTAGCTGGGTCTGACTCCTCCTCCCTGCTTGCCGGAGGAGACGCTGACTCTGACCTATGGGGCTCTTCCCCCCCACTACGCTCTGGTGGGGAAGCTGGTCCTGATTTCCAGCTACTGCTTTGGGAGTCTCCGCTGGCCCCCTGCTTCTGGTGTGTCCCCCCTGGGACCCCCCTTGCCCTGGCCATCGGCGCCCCCTTCTGGGAATCTTCTGATTCACTGGAGAGGCTTATGGAATCTCTCGGGTCACTGTCATTCTGCCCTCCGCTGCCCTCAGATTCTTCCCCTTCGCTCTCCATTTCCTCTCTCCCCTGTGCCTCTGCTCCTGAGCCCCTGACAGGCGGGTTTTGAGGTATTGTGGTCCTGAGCTGTTTAAGGCTTTATAGGTCAAAACTAGCACTTTGAATTAGGCCCAGCAGCTAATTTGCAGCCAGTGCAGTCAGGCCCAGATCGTTGTAATATGCTCAAACAATCTTGCTGAATTCTGCACCAGCTGAAGTTTCCAAACCATCTTCAGAGCCAGCCGTATGTATAACTCACTGCAGTAATCTAACCTAGAGTTTACCAAAGCATAGATAACAGAAGATTGAGCAGCTCTTATTGTTTATTGTCTTCTGTGATACAGTCACTTTTATAAACTCATTCAGTGTCATGCAGACATAGAAATTCTCACATTAAGAAAGGCTTCAATTTAGATGCACAGGAAAAGAAAAAGTTGATTTCCCTATTAGGAAAGGCAGCAATAGCCCCTCCCCTATTTTCAAGGTACCTGTCATTATAAATATTCAAACAACTTCAACAGCAACTGAATATATGAGACTGCAGAACACATGAATCTGTGGTATTTTCTCTGACTGGTAGCAGCATCTGAGATCCTTGCCAGGAACTGAACCTCAGGTCTTACGCACAGATTTTGTGTGCTCTTCCAGTGCACAGCAGCCACTACCAATTTCTTGCAAATCCAGTATTCTCTCGACAATAGCAAATAGCATGGCTAAGAATCATGAGAACATTTCATTGAGCAATGCTTCCCTGCCCCAGCCATTTTATTACAGCCCTCATATGAACACATACTGCCACTGTGCCACTTTTAAGTATTAGGCACAGTAATTGCAAGAAATGCAGTTTTTCCACTTCTTTTTCATGACATTTTTATTTCACTCTTTTATCAGTGGTGCCAACAAAGGCTTTTTCCATACTCCCAGTTCATGTCAAGCAGTCCTCATTTGCTGGCCTTATTGTGTGTGATGTCCTGAAATATCGTGTGGTGTACATTCTTGTATGAATAACATCACACGTTCCTGTCATGTCTAATCAGCAGTAAGTCCTCTTGAATTTTGTGGGGCTTATGATCAGGTAAGTGAGGTTCTGATTGCAGCCTATGTCCTTATCTCTACCTGAATGTATTTTAATTTAGGAACACTCTAAGTGTGTGTGTGTGTGTGTGTGTGCGCGCGCGCGTGCGCGTGCCTGTGCGTGCGTATTCTTTATTATTTCTGTGACCAAGTCTTCATTTAACCCATTTTCTGTTGCAGTCATCGTTATCAAACAGCGATATCATCTTTGTGAAGCTGCATGCCCCATGGGAAGTACTAGGAAAATATGCAGAACTTATGAATGTAAGAATGCCTTTCAGGTAGGTCTAGTTATATCTTTGGGCTTGCCATTCTGTTTTTTAAAGCTAATGTAAACCATGAAAGTGAAATGCAAGTGATTGTTATTTTCTTTTTAATGGGCTACAATTTTGACTCAGTTTCAATTTTAAATTTAGGTGGTATATAGCAGTGCCACTATTTTCATGGGGGTGTTCTGTCCTTAGGCCCTTTAACCCCTTCAATGCTGGAGCCCCCTGCATACTCGTGCCCTGCTGTTTTTTAAATGGACATTTCTTTGAAAACAATGGAAAATCGAGAAGATCCAGGTACGTACGGCAGCACAGAAAAGTGCATGCCTGTTGAACGTATCTGGCATATCCAACACCTGTAGCCTGCCAGTATGTATGCTGCCTTGCTAGAGGGGGGAAAAGCACCTTAATACTTAAGCATCTACTACAAAGAAAAAAAGTGTTCAAATGAAGAAGATAAATACATTTCATGACTTTTACAAAAAAAAACACAACAACCACAGAGCTAAAATATTGTATATTACAAAAAACAAAAAACAAAACCACAGAGCTAAAATATTGTATAATACTAATGGCCAAATTAACTTCAAAATGTCATTTAAGAAAATTTTGGTATATTTGGCTATATATGAACTTTAAATATATATAAACATGCATTTTAATGTATTTTTAAATCTTACGCCTGCTTTATATTAGATTGCTTAGAGAGAAAAAAACTTAAAATAATGTTTGTTTGGCTTATACTAATTAACATTCAAACAGCCTAACTTTTTTTTCACCTATATAGATTTACATTAGTGTAAGTCTGTAGAATGAAATGTTGGTGTTCTTAATTTGCAGAGTGCATACACTGAAAGAAAAATACAAGTTCAGAATTTGCTGAGCAATCACAATCTGTGACCAGCTTTCCCAGATTCTAAGCAACTCTTGATGTCTCCTTCAAGAGCTGTTATGAAAGTCTGCTCTTTTAGCTATTAACTCCCTCGCCAGAGCTTAACAAGTTGGAGAGATCAAAGCTATTTCAGTGTGGATTCAGTTTTCAAGATAAGGCACACTCTTCCGAAGTCGTCTTTATCCATATTTTAAATCTCAAAAGGAAAACTAAAATTTGTCAAACTGTACTATGATTATAAACACAATGCAGCTTGCCCAGGTGAGTGCAATTTGCCACTTTCCAGGCAAAGAAAATTTTGAGCCCCTCCTGTGACATCACAAAGGCTCCTCATATGGATGAGTTATGGCCATGAGCTCTGTCCTGCCACACTGCATCTTTTCTCTTGCAAAGGGTTCTCCAAAACAAAAACGCCCAGGTGCTTTCTGTTTGCTTTGAGGGTCTTACTGTGGCCACAGGTTTCATTATTGAAAGCATGGTGGGCACTCAATTTTGGGTAACATCTCATGGCACCCATAGCCACGGCTCTTTAAACAGCCATTATGAACTTTCTCTGCCAATATATTTTCTTTATTACTGGTGCTGCTGCATTTTGTAAATTAAATACATTATTGCATATTAAGCAAATCAGAATCACCTTGCTGGATTTGACCAAAGTCTATTGGATCCAGCATTCTGTTTCCAACAATGACCAGCCAGATAATTCTGGGCGAGATATCAAAAGGATACAAAAGTAATGGCTATACCCTACTGCTCCCTCACTCCGCCAACTCTGCTACTTGAAAGTATACCAGTTCTGAACATGGAGGTTTTGCTTAGTTACCATGGGGCAATACCCTTAATGAGATTGCCTAATCTTCTTAAAAAGATAAAAGTCACCTTGTATAGATGACCACATGTGGGGATAACCATTGCATGGAATGGATATATGGGAGTGTTCTCATTGATCTTCCTCCCAGCTTTTGCACATTGCTAGGCTCTTCTGCATAGAGCCTATGAAACTACATTCCATGTAGAGGGGCTGGTGGTCATATGAAGTTTCAGCAGGACCTATGGTTAGGATCCCAGCTCTCACC
Organism: Podarcis muralis; assembly: GCF_964188315.1. Taxonomy (NCBI): domain Eukaryota; kingdom Metazoa; phylum Chordata; class Lepidosauria; order Squamata; family Lacertidae; genus Podarcis; species Podarcis muralis. Next base: position 43,181,744 of record NC_135664.1, read on the forward strand.
CCCAGAATCGATTATCTCTGCATTTGGATACCATACATATTATGGTAGGGAATTACATAATTTATGAATAAGTACTGCCTTTCATTGACAAAAGACCAGAACTATCAAAAAGCAGAAGCACTTCACTCCCTACACCAGTGAGGGGAAACCTGTGCTCCCCCCAGATGTTGTTGGATTGCAACTCCCAATATCTTTGCCTCGTGTGCTGTTTGTACAATATTGTACAATAAAGCAGGATGGATATCAGGAAAGAGCCATTTTCAAATCAAATGTGCATTCTAGCCAATATAGCTTCACAATCACACAGATAAAACAAATGCAAAAACTAACTTATATTTCATTTGACTAATACCAGGGTGGGCAGACAGTAGAACTGGATCTACTGGTATGGCCAGGATAGATCAGCAAGAATTTCTGACTCCCAAGAGCAGCAACAAAATGACCACCTTCCTAGCTCTAAATTATAACTGCTGAAATGAAGATAGTTCAGAGTAACCAGGAATGGAATTTTTGTGTAGAAGGACCATGAGCTCTGTTTACTTCTGGTACTCAAGAATAATTCCTGGGTTCATATTTATCAAATCTAAGTATATGCCCTTTAAACCATGCTCCACTTGGTGTATCTTGGAGGTTCTGGTAAAAATTGAAGTAGATCCCACAAGCCTGAAGTCTGCCCACTCTTTTATCTAAGGGGAAAGCACTTACTAAACACTTAACTAATGCTTCTGTACCACATGCATGCCACTACTTAGAGAAGAACTGCATCACTGTCACTAACACTAGCACCACCTAGAGATGTGCTGCATGTAAAGTTATGGCAATTGCCCAGTGCCAGGGTTTGCCTAGCCTGAGTATTAATTGCTGTATGTTCCCCAGTTTGAAGCACATGCGGTTTATCAAATGCTGTCTTTAACCATTCAGTTATTGATGTTGAAATCACTGCGTTAAATTTATTTATATTTGCATTTGCCTCCCCAAAAGCTGTCATCAGTTTCCAGGATCCTTTTGAAAGAAAAAAGGCCCCTCTCTTCATGCATGAACATAAACGGAAGAAAGAAGATAAGGGGAACAAAAAAGTGTTTCCTCAAGTTCCATCATACCTGACACTTTTGTGGGTTTCTGTGATGGTTCTGTCTGTTAATCTCTCTCTTTAGTTTCTTCCTCCACCTCTTACAGGCTTCTATCTTCAATCTCCTTTCCTTCCTTGCTAGTTCATACTGTAACTGACGATGGGTTTTCTTCTCGACTGGCTTCATTTTTGCTGTTCTTCCAGGAGAAAAATCTATTACCTGCATCGCCGGTACAAGTTCCTGAACAGGTTAGTGATGTTTTTCCTTCATCAGAAGAGGCTAGCTGGCCATGGTTGATGTAAAAGTTCGACCACAGAAGCCGAAGCAAAATAATCAACTGTTGTTTCTGCAAATACAGTAGTTACAATGATTTTTGTGTGTGGATAGTTGAATTGTTGTTGGCTTCAAGGCATTACTGTCATCTCATGGTTTGTTCTAACATGTATATTCCACTTGAAAGGCTCTTAGGACCAAAGACACCATTTGTGCAATTGGAAAATTGAATTGAACAGATGTTTCGTTAGAGTAAAAAGCATGGGTATCCAATCCAGTCATACACACCATACATTTAAATCACATTTACACCCCCCCCCCAAAAAAGAGTTTACCTCTCATATAGCTATAATTCTGAGCACCCTTAACAAACTACAGGTCTCAGGATTCTTTGGGGATAATAATGGGCTTTAAATGTATGGTGTGTAGACAGCCCAGAACTCAAGAGTTTAGGGCACTTTAAACCCCAATGTGGTTGGAGGCCCCACAGCTTTTTGCCTTGTGAGAAAATATCCCCTTGGTACCTCTGCAAATGGATCTTGCATCTGGCAGTTCCCCCCACGGTTAGAGGATGAAAGGACCAGCAGATAAAAGCAGGATGAATCTTTGAAACCAAACAAAAGCAGGCAGAATAACTATAGAAAATGTAACTAAGTGCAAGATAAAGCTCATAATGAAGGCTCGTGAGCAGTCTGTTAACCATAAGCACACAAATCTTCCACAGTGATATGCATTAGGGAAGTAAATAATGATGGTTTTGTTCTCCATATTAATGAATCAGTAATCATCAGAACTTACTTCTTGTATGTATCATAGCTTGACCTTAATGGGACTATTTTATATTTATATTTATTAATCTTGGATGTATTGGGTTCCAGATTTTGAACTAACATTCCAGGGGGAGGTTTGAGAAATAGTTAGCTTAGAGAACAATTCAAAAGGCTTTTAACGTTGTGTGAAGTAACTATGTTTTAACATAATAAAAGTGTCATGATTCCCATGGAAGTGTCTTTAAGGGGGGGGGGACGTGTTTTCAGACCTGGAGAAAGAGTGGGAGGAACTTGGGGAGTTAGACCTGGAGGACCCTGGGGAGTGTCCCAGTGGAGTGGGGGGTAACAGATTCCAAACCGCAAGAGATGTCTCTTCCCAGGGAGGGTCCTAGCAAGTTAGGGCATGGAGATCTGTCCCCAATAGAGGCTTAGGCAAACTTTCAGAAGTGCCTCCCATTACCTCTTTTCCAGACACTTCCCCCACAGTTGCCTTCCCCCGTTACAGCTGGGAATAAATCTGAATCGGAACTGGCATTCACCCCACCATAGCTGTCAATGTTTCCCATTTTTTAAGGGAAATTCCCTTATTCCGAATAGGATTCCTCGCAAGAAAATGGAAAAGTTGACAGCCATGCACCCCACTTCTTTCTCCAACCTCACCTATTTAGCCCACATGGACTGCCCATTTGCTTGTCCACCTACCATGCTAAATGCTGTGCCTACCCCATTTTTTAAAAGGAAGGTGCAGGGGGCATGTTACTTTTTAGTTCAGTGTTTTAGCTTGTGCTTAGCTAATGTAACTTCTCATGTAACCACAGGTCCTTGCAACCTGTGGCTGCCTTATGTACTGTTCAAACCTGAAAATAAAAGGCTTTGACCTGTTTATTTAGTATTCATTCTGATTCCTTTGTAGGGAGGTTAGGCAAAATTGGCTGTATGAGTATTCATTTTTATTTGTTTTCAGGGAAGTTAGATGACATTGCCTCAAAGCAAGTGTTATCTCACATTTCCTAGTGCATTTTCCTGTGATTTTCCTTACTGCAAAAACCCAGCCTTTTGAGTAAGCAGGTTTGCACAAGACCTTCAAATCAACTACAACTGTGCAACCTGAATTGGCCAGTATGTGATTGAATTCCATCCCAAAATAGCGACAGCCTGAGAAAAAAAGAGATGACTATGGATGAGGTGAAAAAGCAATAGGTGGTCAGGCCTTCAAGGCAGCACCTCAGAGTGGCAGTGACAAGGCCAGACTTCTGATAACTAGTTTAAGCAGGATTAGATATGCTACCTAGGAACAACCAATCAAGGCAAGGTAATAGATACTAAAGCTTGAACAGTTACTAATGCAGGGACTAGCTTACAATATAACAACACAATACCCAAACTAAATAAGAAATCCACTGTGCATGCCAAAACCTATGGGTGCCCCTAGTTCTTTGAATCCCAGCCATTGCATTTCTGTTTTACAATTAATAATGGAAATAGCTAGTTGGGCTTGGTTGCCACATTACTTGAAGCCTATAAATGGCTCACAGTTTGATCTTAGTCCCTGACCTAGTTTAGATCAGGCATGTGGAAGCTTCTTTGGAGCCTTATTCATCCTACTACATTATTCACCCTTTGATTACATGGATATCATAAAGCAAAACTATATTTTGTTTATTTGCTCCAGGTAAAGTAGGGTTGCCATATATTTTTAAGGAAATTTGCCAAAAACAACACTGCTGACATGAGTTATCTTTTGTAGTATGCATAGTGCTATCTTTGTCATGCAGCAGAACTTGCTTCAGCCAGCCCCATGCTAAATGAAGGCACCTATAGTGTTTGAATGAAATATATAATAAGCTCAGGTCAGACTCTTGGCCTAGCACTGCTAACTCTGATGGGCATTAGCTGCCCAGGAGCTGAGTCAGAGGGGTTTTGGCTCATGTAGGCAAATCGGTTTGTACGTACATGTGGGAGTGCACAATTCTCCCTTTGTACCTACTTCTCCTTAAATTATTCAGTGAATGTTTTAGCTGAATATTCTTCGGCACATGAATATTGATTGGCACTTCATGATAGGCTACAATGCCTGCAATCCCTATTCACTGGCCATGTCTGCTGGGGTTGATGGAAGTTGCAGGCCACATTGACTAGGCCTGTCATAAGGTATAGGACAGGCATAGGCAAACTCGGCCCTCTAGATGTTTTGGGACTACAACTCCCATCATCCCTGACCACTGGTCCTGTTAGCTAGGGATGATGGGAGTTGTAATCCCAAAACATCTGGAGGGCTGAGTTTGCCTATGCCTGGTATAGGAGCTCTCAGCCCAGGGTGCGACATTACCAAGCTGAATGTTTTCCCACTCCTACTCTACATGAAAAGTGCCATCAGCAGGGAACTGTCATTGCAGAACTGAGGTACTGATGTGGGTGGGAGGGGGATTCTACACGAGGATGCTGTTTTCAGTGACATCTCCATATCATGTAGTGAATATTTTTTTTAAATTCATTTTCTTACTTATGTGTTCAGTTGCTTACCAGACTCACCCACATGAGGGGTTGCCTCATGTGGCTTCAGACCATGCCCTTATTAGAGCAATTTTACCAGAAAGTTAAGATGGTATTTTTAGCATCTTCTTCCCAGAACAATAGGAGATGTATCCAGCAAAGAACTTACCAGTGAATTGGTATTCTATGAATCATATGGAAGCAGTGGTGCTTTTTGCCCTATTACATCACAGCTATTTGCTTCCTGGCACCAACACCATTTCCTGTAGAGATCTTATTGACACTAGGAACAGTTTCCCACAAAAGAACCAATATCAACAGTGCATACTGGGTTATGTTGACTTAATGACTCAACGAGTTTGTGCAGGCTCAGTTTTGGCCAAACTAGACATTACTCAGGAATTTTGTAGTGGTTGGGATGGGAGATGCATGACCTCCCTCCCTGTTTTTACAGTGTCCCATACCTATTGCCCTATAAAAGGCCTTTACTTTGATGCAAACAAAATATCAAACTAGAAAACACCTATGGTTGCTTTTCATTTAAAGTAGATATATCAGTAAACTATTCGCATACTTGCTATTTGCATATTGCCTTAAACAGAAGCTGAAGACACTGATGGCCTTGTGCCAGATTCGGAATCCCTAAAGAAATCTCCATGTGGATACAATGCCTGTTTGTTTCTATTGCCATTATGTCGCCAGTCTTTGACTTCTGTTTGTTTCCACCTGTTGGAAAGGAGATTATTAAATCTAAGAACCAGCAGTGCTTCCAGCTCTTGCGGTGTATGATTTGTCTTCAGAGAGTCCATAAATTCTGCAGCGTATCAGGACAGTGTTGCTGAAACAAATTGACAGAGCAGCTTTTTAAAGGAGCACCCTCTGTGAGACATGAGTGGGTGGCAAATGGAAGCAAAACGATTAATTTCTCTAAAGTTCTGCTGCCAGAGCTTTCTACTGTGGTTTATGAAATCCTCATGCTTAAGCATCCTTAGTATAGTTTTGGCAATTGAGGTGTAAATTTAGATTAAACCAGCTAAAAATGAAATTGGCAAGAGCTTATTTGGCCTTCATTGATATTTGCTGCATTGTAGCAAGTGCTTCTGTTCTGTCAGGAAAGACATTAGAGACAAGAGCGGCAGGAAATACTGTTCTGTTGGCATCTTGCTTGTTCATAATAAGTCCCCTGAGTAGTATTTTGTGTGAAAGCAGACCCTCCTTCCTGGGCTAATAAAGGTTTAGGCTTTTGAGAAAGTTGTGTTCCTTGGAGAAAACAATTCTCATGGTCCAGGTTCTCTATTTCAATTCCCAGGAGTCAGTTACCACTTCCTTGCCGCAGTCTCCAGAGCCCTGAGCCTCTGATTCCAATTCTGGGGTGGTAAGGAGAGAGACATTTCACAGGTGTCCCTGCCTTTGATCCAGCACACAAAGGGAACCTCCTATTCCCTTCCCCTCCATTCTCAATCTGTTTGGCGAGGCAAATAAATGCTTTACGACCTTGAGACGTTGGTCCATGAAATCCTCTTTTGCTATCTGTAGTGAATCAAACAGGACTAAGCTAGTCTGATAGTGAGCACTCTGATTTTGTAGATCACACGCAATTAAAACTAATTGGTTCTACTGTAGTTTATACAATTCTGTTCTAGAAACTGCTTTAAAGCATTTTCACTTTTCTTTTCAACCAAAAGTGTTCCCAGAACAGCATATAGATCAATTAAAAAACACGACGCAACAAGCACTTTATACAAGTACTTTCTGAAAAATCCTTGTATGTAACTTCCCCATAAACTTGTGTTGTCCATACGAGTATGATTGTACGTATAAAGAAAGTACCCGCCTCGGTTTTAACATTTAGCTTTATGTTTCCTTTTGTCTTGCCTTTCACGTGCTACAGAATCGAGAAACAATTAAGCAGGTTTCGAGGATGGTTACCTAGAAAGCCAATGAGGTTGGACAAGGAAAGGCTGCCAGACCTGGAGGAGAATGACTGCTACACTGCCCCATTCAGTCAGCAAAGGATCCATCAGTGAGTGTTGTAAGGAAGACAAATTTTGAAATGAACTGCTACAGTTTGTTTTGGAGATAGCAGCATATTAGTAAGGATGGACCCCTACTGAACTGCTTGAAATTTTGCTCAAGTGCTGCAGTTGCAGCCCTTTGCATCATTTCCCTTGGCTCATCGGGTGAGGCACAGCCCTGTGGTAGGGGCCTCTGATGGACCCATTTGAACTTGGGTTGAGGCGGGCAGTTCACCTCTCAGCCCGGCCGTGGGAATTCCTGAACGGCTGGCTGCATGTGCACTCTGCTGCCAGGTAGGATTGCCGAACACAAGGGGCCACAACCACTGGGCCCCCTAGAAAGGGGTAAGCAGCCATTACAGCGATTGCAGCCGTTTCATCATTTCCTCAAGACTTCATTTTCTAGTTGACAAATTAAAAGGGGTATTGATGTGTTACGTGAATGCACCACAGCTTGAAATAGTTCATTATTTTTGTTTAATTCATTTCATTCTGTCCTGCTTTTCTGCATGAAATGTGCTCATAACTTTGTAGAAACATAACAATTCCAATTCATTTATAAAAACAATAAAATGGCATAAAAATAATTAAAACGGCAGCAGACTTGAGGATGCTTTTAAAGTTCGGATAAGAATAAGAATAATTTTATTATTTACACCCCGCACATCTGGGTTTGTATCACAGTCAAAATCTGTATTTTGTACTGCATCCCTAAACCAACTGTTTAAGACACAAACTTAATGTAACTCTTAGCATTGCCCAAACAGCATTTAAAGATCAATCTATCTTCATGTTGTATATGCACAAAGTCTGTTTACATGAACAGATAATGCTTATATGGAATTCTTTTGATATGGATGGAATTTTCTGAAAATCTTGATGTTGAGCTTTTCTGCATGGATTCTCTCCCCCCCCCCCCAATTCTCACCTCACTCCTTAATCTGAATGAGAATTTTCCCCAATACAATCCTTCCATATTATGTTCATCGTCATCATCATCATCGTATAGCTAAAAACATTAGGAAGAACTTTCTGACTGCAAGAGCTGTTTGACAGTGGAAGGGACTCCCTTGGGAGGCGATGGACTCTCCTTCCTTGGAGAATTTTAAGCAGAGGTTGGATGGCCACCTATCATGTATGATTTAATTGAGATTCCTGCATCCCAAGGAGTTGGGGTAGATGACCCTTGGGGTCCCTTCCAACTCTACAATTCTATGATTATATATATATATATATACATGAAGGAACAAAAATCAGCTGTAACACTAGATTGAGTTTTGAATTACTTTATCCCTGGAAGTTTTAGGGGTGCATGTGACTTTCAGAATGCTAATAATTAATAACAGAAAAAGAAGGTGGTGTGTTTTGTTTCCTAGTAGAATTTCTGGTACATTTATTGCATATGACATTAGATCCTTCGATGGGAATTATAAGGGACAAGATTTCCTTACAAATAGGTGGTGAGTGCATGAGACTGGTATCAGTGTATTTTAAATTGCTTGTCTCAAGGCTCACCTCTTCAGGCCAAACAAGACATAATGCCTCCCACACAACAGTGTGAGTGATTTTTATGAGTGAGGCAGATTTAGAACAACGTTTCCTAAACTCCTACCCACTCAAACCTCAATTGTACCTGCGATACATTGACGATATTTTTATCATCTGGACACATGGTCAACAGACCCTGGACACCTTCCACCAGAAATTCAATGATTTTCACCCCACAATCAACCTTACAATGAATCAATCTATGCAAGAAATACATTTTTTTGACACTACTATAAAAATACAGGATGGGCGCATAGACACCACCTTATACCGTAAACCAACTGACCGACAAACATATCTACATGCCTCTAGCTACCATCCCAAACATACCAAACAGTCCATTGTATATAGCCAGGCACTACATTACAGCCGTATCTGTTCTAATTCTACAGACAGAGACTCTCACCTAAGAGATCTACAGCAAACCTTTTTAGAACTAAAATACCCAGCAGATGAAGTTAGACAACAGATCAACAGAGCCAGACTGATACCCAGAGAGAACTTGCTGCAAGACAGACCCAAAAAAGAAAATAACAGAACACCTCTAGTCATCACATACAGCTCCCAAGTTAAAACAGTACAACGCATCATCAGAGATCTACAACCTCTCCTGGACAATGACAGTTGTCTTTCTCAAGCTCTGGGAGGAAGACCTTTCATTGCCTACAGACAGCCACCCAATCTTAAACAACTCCTAACCCACAATAATACTATAACCAGACTTAACACGGACACTGGCACCAGAGCCTGCAATAAACCCAGATGCCAACTTTGCTGCCACATACACCCGGACAACACTATTACTGGCCCCAACAACATCACACATACCATCTCGGGACTATTTAATTGCTCATCGTCTAACATTGTATATGCCATCAAATGCCAACAGTGTCCTTCAGCTCTCTATATTGGACAAACAGGCCAAACCTTACGCCAAAGAATAAACGGACATAAATCTGACATCAAGAATCACAAGACAGAGAAACCAGTAGGAGAACACTTCAATCTCCCAGGACATTCTATACAAGATCTCAAAGTAGCTGTTTTACTACAAAGGAATTTCAGAAATAGACTGGAAAGAGAAGCTGCTGAATTGCAACTTATTACCAAACTTAAAACCATGGAGAGACCTGGTCTGAACAAAGACATTGGATTCTTATCTCATTATACATGACAAAGCCATTTTTCACCTTCTCACCCCTTGCTTTTTCCTGTAAGACCTATTGCAGTCGTTAAGAGTCGTCAACAGGCTCATCATAGCTATCTGCCAATCACCCTTTCCCACCACCCTTCTGAGTAATACCCCTCCCCACCTTCTCACTATATAGAAGGATCTGGCAACTTCTGTTTCAGTGTATCTGAAGAAGTGTGCATGCACACGAAAGCTCATACCAAGAACTAACTTAGTTGGTCTTTAAGGTGCTACTGGAAGGAATTTTTTTTGTTTTGATTTTTAAAAGTAAATGGCAGGCACCTTTGCTTTGATCCAGATTGGGCCCCATGTGCCTGCTATTTGTATTGCGGGAGTGGGGGAGCCCCAGATTTACCTTTTAAAAACCACTTATGCAATTGTTAGTTGTGTGAATGGCCTGTCATCATGACCCTTAATGACCTTGCAATAAAGGCCAAAATCTACTCTTGTCCATCTGGAGACCTTCCTGTATATCAAGGAGTTGTTGCGTGGCCTTTTATGAAAGGGGAACATTACATTTGGCTTCAAGCTAAAGTTTGCAACCTGGAAAGTTTCCAACAGAGAATGTATCAAAAGAAATTAATTGGCTGGCTGGCTTTCAGCTGCAGTCCTGTTAGTTCAAGGCTATTCTTTAGATGACAGTTTGGTGCATTGCCTTTATTCTGCCTTGTTAAGCCATTGCAAGAACATTTTTAAATTTCCAAGTTTCCAGTTTTACTCATCTCTTAGGAAGTGCAATTAAAATAAATCCCCTGTCATTCAAAATACATTATCTGACTTTTGGATGTTTCACTGTATCCCTTGCATAAACATTGTTTATGTTGCATTAGGCATCTGAGAGCCCTTCATGGCACCCAGGAAGTGAGGTTGTACCCTAACCCCAAGATTTTTGGTAGGATCCATAATTTTCATGTTGGCTACTGTCATGTCTGAGTCGGTGATCACAAGTATGAATACCTATTGCGGGCATGTTTACTCAAAAAAATCCTGTTGCATTCAATTATGTTTACTCCTAAATAAGTGTACCTGGAACTTACATAGGGGTTGGGACCATCATTCAGTGACAGATCACATAGTTTGTATGCAGAAGGTCCCAGGTTCTGTCCCTGGCATCTCCACAGGTAGCAACAGATGATGGAACAGATCTCTCTGCCAGAGTTGATACCAGTCTGAGTAGGCAATACTGGGCAAAATGGAAAGGTAGCTTGACCTGGTATAATGCATCTCATTAAATTCCATAATTGTTGCATTTGACCACAGCCTTGGACAGGCAGAGGTCCAGTTCAATCTACCAATTTGTGAAGTCTGCTTTACTGAAGCTTATTTACTCTATTGAGATTAAACTCCACACGACCGGCCCACCCATGAGGCAACATGAGGCAGCTGCCCCAGGCAGCAGGATTCATAGTGGCAGCAGAAACTGTGTATACATTTATCCCCCAGCCCTTGTTCCTTATCTAGCTCTCACCCCTTTTTCCCTGGTGTGGCATTTTGTGGTTTGCCTCAGGTGCCAAAATGTCTTGGGCTGGCCCTGTTACCATAAGCTCATGTTATTATTATTTTTTTAAAAATCTTTCATATACAGTGTCCTTCAAATAACCCAACTTAGCAGAAATTTCATATTGTGTTTCAATTAATTCTTTTCTTACGTTCTACTGCTGATTTGTCAGAGATGTCAGTGACACCGCCTTCTATTGTCATCAGCAATAACTATCTTGCTTGTGCTTGTTTTCAAAAATAGCTTCATCATCCACAACAAAGACACGTTCTTCAACAACGCTACAAGAAGTAGAATTGTTCATCATATTTTACAGAGAGTGAAATACGAAGAAGGAAAAAATAAAATTGGTAAGTATGGGACAGCAACAGATTTTGCTGCTTATTAGCCTCTCCAAGTAGGATGGTAGCTTTAAACATCCATATGCATCCCAGTGCTTTAATGGGGAGGGAAATCACAACCTCACCTCTTTGGTCAATCAATCTGAAAAGTGAGGAGGATGCTCAAGATGGGGAAGAGATTTAACTGCATTTGCAAATGAATCTATTAAATTTGTGGTTTCTGAAACAATATGAGAACCATAACACAGCCATCCTCTGAAATTTGCACTTACCCAAATTTTGCGATGCAGTTTTCCAAACCGCGTTTACAATATTGCATATATTGGGTAAAGTGTATGAATATATTCACAAAACTAACAAGCAAAAACATGTTATTTTAGGAGAAATCGCTCACCAAAATGTGTACGTTAGTCAAAACTTCATACAAAAAAAAGTGTTTATTAGGAGAAAATTGAACTAAAATGCAGCTTTTCATGAGGATTTAAAAAATAAAATAAATCCGCAATCTGCTGCAGAAACGTGAACTGAATTTAAGTTTGGAAACTAAAAGAAATTAAATTCACAGAACCTTTCTACTCCTAAATGCTAATTCAGTTCCCACTGCAGCACTGGGATATGACACAAGGAAGAGGTAAATGGCACCCTCTCCACTCCTCAGAGGCAAAGAGGCAGGGCACCACAACAGCACCAGGACTTTTTGTCATCTGGACTTTTAAACTATTTTCCATAATAGTCAATTATTGTTTTATATATTTATATTTAGATATGTTTTTTTAAAAAATGAAATTGTAGTATACAAATATTTTAAATAAATGCAGCACTCAGTTATTGCATAAGTGATTGCAATTGCTGCTGAAGATCCTAGTACTGCAGTTTTAACTGCTATTGCTGTGGTGCAGAGAACATGCTGGAGCACTCTTCAAAATCCTAAAGAATGCCAGAGTTTATCTGGAGATAAACTGTGGCAGTTGTTGTTTGTTTTGTTCAATGTAACCCATACTGCTGTGGAATGTGGGAGGTGGTTGGCAGGCCATTTTGAAAAGACTTCAGGGGCCAGGTTCAGGCTGTGGGCATGCAGTTCCCTACCCTTATCTTAAGAGATGCCATGGCTGACACTCATATTATTCTTTGATAAGATTACTAGACAGATACCAGAACTTCTCAGGCACTTTAGGATAGGGTAGGATAGGATACATATAGGATACCTGAAAACTATCCTAGCAAAATTAAGAGCAATTCACAAGGAGCTCTGAGAAATGTGGGTGCTCAAAAGCACTTGTACCACTCTGCAACAGTTAAAGGTAAAGGTAAAGGTACCCCTGCCCGTACGGGCCAGTCTTGACAGACTCTAGGGTTGTGCGCCCATCTCACTCAAGAGGCCGGGGGCCAGCGCTGTCCGGAGACACTTCCGGGTCACGTGGCCAGCGTGACAAAGCTGCATCTGGCGAGCCAGCGCAGCACACAGAAACGCCGTTTACCTTCCCGCCAGTAAGCGGTCCCTATTTATCTACTTGCACCCGGGGGTGCTTTCGAACTGCTAGGTTGGCAGGCCATTTTGCAACAGTTACCACACCTTTATAAAGTGTTATAAAGAATTTGCTCTTCCTTTTCCAACATTCAGCTGTTTATTATTTCTAATGCATTATTGTCATTCCAACCCTGCATGCTATATATTGAATATTTTTGTTTTTTAGGTCTGAATCGATTGCTTACTAATGGCTCCTATGAAGCTGCATTTCCTCTTCATGAGGTATTATTTCCTATTATTTTTCTTAGCAAACACAATATAGTCTCTAATATCATCAGTAATATTAATCCTGTTTTTTGCTGGATTGGGTACAAGTATTTTGTAGAAATACTTGCCTTTGAGACTCAAGATATTTCCACACCATCGTTCTATTGTACAACAGAGTCTGACAAATCTACAAGAAGAGCTTTGTTAAAAGACTTCAGAGAACAGTTTGTATCAGGGATAGGCAACGATGTTCTCCCAAGATGGACTCCAGCTCCCATCAACCCTGACCACTGGCCAGTCACATCTGGAGAGCACCACATTTTGTGAAGTTGACAGATTCAGGAGAGGCCATGTGTGACTTAAGAGGTCAAAACAGATGTCATATTCCTTCTAGAGGAATCCTCCTCAGAGGAGGGCCTGGTACACCCTGAAGGGGACCATAGAGAACAAGAAGTTAGGCCAGGCAGCAGCAAGGCCAAATTAGAACCACCAGGCCTTATGGCACCCCACCTGATAGAAAGTCAGAGCTAGAAGCTGAGCCACGTCCAAGCCCAAGAGAGCACCAACTCAGCAAAGTGCAGAACCAGTGGAGTGCTCATCTGAAAGCCAAGACTTCCTTGAGAGTAACATGCTACTCATGAGGAGCTACTTCTTCATTAGTAGATCAAACTCCTCAGATAGCTGTGCCTAGAGTGGGGCTTAGCAGGCTCGTAGATAAATGCCTGCAGTTCCTTAGGAAAGTTTCTGGAGCAGCTTCTGTACTGCAGCTTCTTGTCAGCTGTGTTGTCTTGCTGTGAACCTGACTTTCCTGTGTGTGTGGCCTTGACCTGTGACTGGACTATGGTTATTTCATTAACTGCCTCCCTCACCAAACTTGACCTTGGAGTTTCACCTGGCATTGCTCTCTGGACCTTCCTCAAAGTGGACTCCAACTTCTGGAATCCTTACTCCTACAGCAGGACAACAGTACCCAAAGTGATCATGCCTGGGTGACACTATAACAATTCAAATTTAGGAGTGCTGGTATTATTATGTGTTCCTTCCTGTCTGTTCCTATAAGAAAGTAAACAACAGCATGCAGTATTAGCTGAAGTGTTACAAAGTTTTTGAGAGCTGATCCAGTAGTAATCAATCTGTGAGGTTACCTGTGTATTTTCCAAAACCCTGCCATACTTTGTTGTTAGGGTCATGTGAATGTTAACATGTATAAAACAGCTGTTCTGTGATCACTGATCCTATGTAACTGATAGATGAAAGTACATGTCTTAGGATTTGCACAATCATGTAAGAAAAGGTTACAAACATATCTAACAGCAAAGTTGTTTGTTCTTTTGGGCTAATTTTTGTGTGCCTTTGCTAAGAAATATACAATGCAACCTTAATGCTAAGATATTATCTGGAAGCTCAGAAAAATAAAAAACTTCCATTTGAAAAGAAACTGCAGACATTAGGTTTGCTTCCTTTGGAGTGCTCTTATCTTCCTTCAAAAGTTTCTGAGAGTTTGTAGACCTGAGGTTAGGAATTGGAATCTGAAGAATAGCAATATGCTGTTTATTTGTGGGGAAATAATGCAAAATGAGTGTGTGTGTGTGTGTGTGTGTGTGTGTGTGTTTGCTTACATGGATAGTATGTTTATTCTAAGGAATACTTCTTCACTAATTTCTCCTTTACAACCTTTATTTTAGGGTGGTTACAGAAGTAAAAAATCCATAAGAACTCATGGGGCAGAAAACCACAGGCACCTACTTTATGAGTGCTGGGCTTCGTGGGGAGCTTGGTATAAATACCAGCCTTTGGATCTTGTACGGTAAAACCTTTTAAAAACCAGTTCTTCATTTTTTAATATTTGGGTGTGTTTGGATGAATTAAATCAGCTTGTTAAGTGGCAGAGAAGGGCTGGTATTCACTGGTAGAGCACATATATTGCATGAAAAAGCTCCCAGGATCAATCCCTGACACCTCCAGATAGGGCTGAGAGGGGACCACTTTCCGAAACCCTGAGTAACTACTAAAGTATGTGTTGAATCATAGACTTGTGCTAAGTATTACCCTTTCCTATAGTCACAACAACTAGATTTCTGGCACTTTTAAAACCCACATTGGCACCCCAGATGGCATCTTGCCCACTTAAGGACTGCAGTATGAAGTCACAAAGTGTCCACCCAATATCCTTAGTTAAAAGTTGTGGCTTACATCCCAACTATAAGAGATTTTGTATGCCAGCATATAAGTGCTGATGATGAACTATGGCCAACCTCCCTTCCAGCCCTTGATCACCACTGTTGCATCTGCATTGCAGGTGAATAGACCACCACCAATGCTTAAGAGTAAAGTGTGGCTGAAGATACCGTAACTGAGAATGGTGTCTGAAAGTCTGCAAATGATATAGTACAGCAGTAACACATGTTCTAAAATATAGCAACTGCTAGGAGATTTGCTTTCTCTGTGTTTGTTTTTAAAACTGATTTCCTAAAAGAAAAAAAATGTAAATATTTTGCAGGAAATGCTGGGTTGATAAAAAGTATATTTGTAACTATATGAAGTTATTTTGGAGAATAATTTTAAATGAATAACAACAACAATAGGAGATTGCTCTTGGACTGCATTTTTTTCTGCAAACAGATCTGGTGTCAATACCAGGCATATTGGGGCATTTGCCAGGATCATAGTGCCCCACCAGGGCCCACTGCTTACATGTGCCCTGGACACCCTCCCCAAAAAACAAAAACCCAGTGCAGTGCTCCAGACTGTATTGGGCAGCTGCTCCCAGCCATCATATTAGTTTCCCATAAGGTCACAGAGCAGCAATATATCATTGTGAAAAATTTAAGTGGCAGCTAAACCCACCCACCGAAGATGTTCAGAACATGGTCCAGGCACTACTGCCCCCTGCCAGGGCATTCTAATAGAGGGGCTCCTTTCAAACCTGGTGCTTGTCCTGTCTGGAAAACACAACAAAGCACAACGATGATTTGATTCCTAAATCACTGTTGAAGTACTCTTCCTTTTGAAATCTTTCACCTTATTCCAAGGGTGCTTTTTTAAATACCTAGCCTAGAAATCTCACAAGGGTCCTCTTGGGGCATACAGAATTTGGCAGCCTAATAATGTTGGGCACACTGACCATTTTCCAAATGCATTACTCTGTTATAGTAAAAGCTAAGAGTTAACTTCAGAGTTCTGCCTTAGTAGATGACTAAGATTCTGGGTCACTCAGGAGTAATTTTTGAAAATCATTTGTAGCTGCAAATATACATTGTTCTATGACACTAATTAGTCTCTGAGCTGCTGCAGTCCATCTTTTTGTTTTCTGTTTACTTAGCTTTCTTCATGTCACAATATTGATTCTTTTTCTCCATTAGTCTAGAAAAACAGAGATAAGTGCTTATAGTGACTAAGTTGCTTCAGAAGCAAGCAAATTGCTCTAGTAGTGACATTTGTTTCTGGTCATCTGTGCCACTATCCAAGGTAAATATCCATCAGACTTGAGCAGCATGGTTAAATCTTCATATCTCCTGGTATCCAGAGTTCAAAGGACATGTGACAATGGCACATACTCAAGATCACTCAACACAGCACACTTGAAATCCTCCCTTTAATTTGCTTTAGATTCAATGCAAGTTTGGCCATGGAGTAGCAGGCTTTAAGTTTTTTATGTGGAAAGAAGAAGCTGAGATTTTCATGAGATTTCCCTGCTGCCCCAATAAAAGTTTTAATGCATTATGTACACAAACCACCTATTGTGAATCAAGATGTATGTTTGCAGAGTTCCTGTGGCCCCTTGTGGGAGTTATTGTATGATACCCATTACCTAGTCCATGATCTCACAGGCACTATTCAGAGATACCAAGGTATTAAAGCAGCCAATAAACCGCCCCCTTTGCTGGTGAATGCTACCAGATCATATTCAAGTTCCATTGTTACTGGGAAAGCTTGTACAACTGCTGCTTTCTCTAGCAATAAATTTGAAGTCTTAATTCTGCAGTGCCATTAATCTGGCACATTCAACAGTCATTAATTTTGGTTTAATTACACCAGCTGGCCACTAAAGTTGCCAGAAAGAGGCAAGGAAACAATGTGTGTGAATGATCTGCACAGTTCTTAATAGATGTCCCCATGGGATGCTGTGATGTGTAGTTTCTCTATAAAGCATGTATCAAAACTTTTGTTAAAGGTTCTGGATGATCTCTTTATGATCTCCACCTGAAATTGGTTTACAGGTTACTGCAGGAAAAGCTCCAAAACAAACAAACAAATACCGAAAGGGTATAAAAACTAATAGCTCTTTCAATTGGCTGCATTTCATCACTTGAAATTGCACATGTTATTGTCTGCAGCAGAGCAGTCATTCCTAAATGTTAGAGCCTATCAGTAGCTCACCTATATCCTCATGAATGAGTTGCCTGCCTGCTGGCAGCACTATCAACTTGGCAATTAAGACATTTCCAGAGCAGACGACATCTGTTGATGTCTGCCTAATTTTGTGCATGTTGGTGTCAGACCAGTGATGATGTGTCGGGTTTGTAAGATTAGCCAAGGTAGTGGTTATGAAGTGTTAATATTCTCAGTTTCTGAGCTGGTTTTCTTTGGCAGACACTGCATCGTATGATAACTGAGCTCTGTCCGTGGTGCTTGATCTTTGAAAGCCCTTTGGCGCACACAGAATAGGAAGTGACAGATTACTATGTGAAGACATGCGAACTGTGTGCAGTTGGTGGGGTGTAGTGGGGAGCCTGAACAGCTTAACCGAACAACTGTGAAAAGTCTTGGCAGATACGTATCGACTCTATGCAGGCGTTAAGTTAAATGCACATAGGTTGGGAGTGGGGTCTGCTGCTGTGGTTCTCCCCATCCCTAGTTCATACATACTTTGCACCAGGGGTGGGGAACTTCAGGGACCCTCCAAGCCTCTGTCCTGCCCGCGGGACTCTCTCGGGCCACACTCCAGCTCCCCAGACTGGACCCCTTTACTCCTTGCTCATCTTCCTCAGTTGTATTAGCCTGGCTAGAATGTATCTTTGAACTGTGATGATGTCTCTTGCTTGCTTGATTAGAGGATGGAGAAGTACTGAGGGTGGTGTTGGAAACCTCTGGCTTCTGCATGCCTGGAATGTAGCCTATTGTACAAATATGAGAATCTCATTTGTTTCTCTGCTTGCTTTTGCCTCTGGCTAGCACACCACTGGCATGTGACACCCCCCTCCTCCTGAAGGTTACCTATTACAGAATGCAGCCCTGGGGGAAAAGGTCCGCCTGCTCTTCACAGTGTGAACTGATGCCTACGTTCGGGGCTAGTATCAGTTTCTGGGATTCTCGGGCAGCATGAGAACCCACTGTCAGGGCCCACTGTTGACAAATACCTAGGACCACCATTAAATAATTAAATCCAGCCCAGCGCTCCAAACGTCAGAGAGCTGGATCTAGCTATCAAGCTTTAGAGTGTCACTATGTGGGAAATGTAAATGGCAGGTAGATCCAGCCGCCTGGGCTGGTCAGAGAACCGGCAGTGTCTGCTGCCAGGTAACTACTGATGCAGGACACGCACCAGACAGCACTTTCCCCCAGAGCCTCTTCAAGCATACAGTACGTCCTGAATAGGCTTATGTGGGCAACATGGTTACGCAGCCCCTTAGTGCTTATGTGTGTGTTAGGCATCAATCTGATGGAACAGGTAGGAATGAGGCAGAGCTGCCAAAGCAGGTCTCATGGGAAGTGAAAATGATCCCATGAAGTTCACTCATTCTCTATTGATTGTTCTTCTGGCTTTGGGTGGCTAAAGTGCATTTCAGCATCTCTCAGTAATAATATCCAACAGTCATATCTGACAGAGCTGGGAGAGTAAAGAGATGGAACTATTGATCTGATCATCCTCAGTACAGTCCAAGCTCTCGTCTGAATTACTGTTCTGCCAGTGGTGGTGTCAGTTTTTTTTAATGGTAGCATGATGTGAATGATACTGTTTAGCTGTGTCAATGTTCACATAAAGTATGCCAATAAAACCATTACTGGCTGTGCTCTTTTAAAACTACAAGTGAAGAGGCCCTGTGGATCCCATTCATACACAGAGAGCAGTTTGGTACACCCGCTCCTCGTCCTTTTGCAATGCATAAATTAACGCTGGCATCATTTGGGGTCTTGGAAGCAGCTGCTCATTGGTATCAGAAGTCACAATGTGTGCACTGCTTCTTGCAGCTGCAGGACTGGGCAGGGATTTCAAGTACTGAAGGAAACGAGAGAGAAAGAAAAAGGCACCCATCCTAGGGAGTGGAGAACAGCAGTATAAATAAATCTTAGCTGAGTGTTCTGCTTCTACTTTGCTTTACAGTTTTAAATTATAGACTTGGATTCAAGTAGGCCATGTAAATCCCATAGACTTTAAGTTTTCCTTTGCACTGGAGCGAACCCAGATTGCTATTCAGTATGTCAGCCAAACAATTAGGCCAGAAGTTTCTCTCATGCAGCAAAGACAGATCTGCAGCTGTTGCCAGTGTTGTTTTTACACTGCCAACCTGCTGTCCTTGTCACAAAAGACCACATTACGGTTACAAGTTTATCAGTTCAGTCGGAAGACCCAAGGGACCTTCCGATTGACAGAGGAATAAAAAACCAAATTGACTGCATTTGGCAAGTAAAGCCTGAACTTCAAGGAAGATCTTTGGAACATGCCAACCTGCCCCACAAAAAGACATTGTACCGTGCAAAATACAAGGTGTGGAGTTAATGCAAGTAGATAGGTTGGTTGGGCTGTAACTTAGAGAGCTGATGAACCATCCATTCGAACAATTGCCCCTTGTTTTTAATATAAGTAAAATGTCATTCTTCTGAGTCTCTGAATAATATACTTTTATGCTAAGAACCTGTGTTCAATCCTATTAAAGATGTCTTCATAACTTTGTTGCCTTGTGTTCTTGACAGACGGTACTTTGGTGAGAAAATTGGCTTGTACTTTGCCTGGTTAGGCTGGTATACAGGAATGCTCTTCCCAGCTGCCTTCGTTGGACTCTTTGTCTTTTTGTATGGAGCAGCCACATTGAACCACTGCCAAGTCAGGTGAAGTGAAAACAAAACATGTATACTAGTGTATTTGATATAAGCAGCCATTGCATGGAGGTCTTTAGTGATTAATTATTATACAAATAGCTGAAATAAATGTATTCAATTCAATAAATAAATGTATTAAGTTGCTATTTAACATTCCCACACACCAGTATTGTTCTGATCTTTTGTTTTACCCTCCTTAGCAGCTCTTAAACAACTACTACTACCACTACTAACTTTTTCTGAAGTAAAAAAAAAATGGCTTGTTTTAGGTTTGTTCTGTTTTTCTCCTGCTCACTACTCCACTGCCCAAATTATGAAAGCGCTCTGAAGCGTGTTAGTTATAAACTGAGCTATTAATCATGATCTCTTCTCTTTTCCAGTAAAGAAGTCTGCCAAGCTACAGAGATTATAATGTGCCCTATATGTGATAAATACTGCCCCTTCATGAGGTTGTCCGACAGCTGTGTTTATGCCAAGGTAATTTATTTATTTTTTATTAAAAATGCTTTTGACTTCATTCCAGCGACAGTGTTTTATTTAGTACCATGAAAAACATTGTTTGCTTTTTTAAAACTTCCAAATTATTCAAATTTAACTTTGGTGCAAATGAGTACAACTCCTTCAAGGGTGATGCCTCTGCTTAGGAAATTAAAGTATTACTAATAGAAGCAGGACCAACTATGGTATTGTTACATTAAAAATATTATTTAATTTACATCCCACCTTTTCTCCTCCAATCTCAAGGTGGCACACATGGTTCTCCCCTCCCTCATTTATTCCCCACGACAACCCTGTCAAGTAGATTAGGTTGAGAGGCAGTGACTGGCCCAAGGTCAGTGAGCTTCCTGACTGAATGGGGATTTGAACTCTGATCTCTCAGATGCCAGCCCAACACTCTAATCACTATAACATACCGACTGTTCACCTCAGCCTCTGAACACTGAGGAACTTTGAAGTGACATTCCATACCTCAGGCCTGGTTTCCTAGTTTAGAAGCATGGTCCTTAACCTTTTTTGGGTCACGGACCCCTTTGAAAATCTGATGAAAGCTATGGACCCCTTGAACTTATTTTTTTCTGGGTTTTTCTGTTTCATGGACCCCTTGAAGCTCATCCATAGACCCCCTAAGGGTCTGTGAACCACAGGTTAAAAAACCCTGCTTTCGAATGAAGGTCACTACAAACTCTGGTGTCTCTATATGGTTTTATCTACATATATATACAGTGTGAGTATAAGTAGGAAGGGCTCACAACATTAACCCTCCAATAGATAGTGGTTCTCCTTAGGTTTTTAAGGAAGTTTCCCAGTGCCATAGCACTGGATTTTCACATAGAGCAGAATAAGGCCTCCCTGTGCTCCCAGATCTTGCTACAAGGTTAGATTGGCTATTATTCTTTCACACTCACCCCCAGCCAGGAGAGAGGGGGAAGGTAAGCCCCAAATCCCCCATGGAACTCTCCTTCAGAATTATGTTTCTCCTTCCTGCCTGATGTCCACTCCGTGACAGCCCCAGTTTCCCCTGGGTAATCCAACACCACCTTCAGTGGTCTGTGACTGTCTCAGCTCAACTGGGATAGGCCCAAATCCGTCCAGATAGCTCGAATTTGGCTTGGATCTGGTGCACAGCCTTACACTTTATGTTCAATGGTGCAATTCTGTACTTTTCCTTTGTGAGCTTTATACATTCTAAAATAAATCACGGAAGCATGCCTCTTCTCTGCAGTCATGCAACTCTTCGTATGATAGCAAGAAATGTAGCCAATCTGCATGATGGTCTGATGAGGTCTTTTTGTGCAGCTGATGAGGTCTTTTTGTGTCTTGAGCTTTTAATTCACATATATCTTCTCAGTGTAATTAATTGCTTGCTTGTGTGTCAGGGTCTTATGTTTTTCCCCTCAGGAGAACAGTTCAAGCAGATTTCCCTTTGATAGCTTAATGACTGCATGATTTCCGAAAGGCTCGTACAAAGAGGAATATATTACTGTAGGCTACCAACAGGCTGACATGTGGCAATAGTGGTCTGGTTGTAAAAACATACCCAAGGGTTGGCTTGAGGAGATTTCACCCCTCCCATATCCAAGAATCTCCTGATGAGTCTGGTGAATTTCCAGAGAGGAGGGGGTGGTGTTCTGCTCTCTACTTATTCAGCTCCAGCACCACATCCATCAGTCAGTCAGTCAGTGTGTCAGAGAGAGAGAGACTGAGTGTTAGAGATCATGTGTAGAGATAAGGTTGCTGCTAAGAGCAGCTGCAGACACTCAGTGCAGTTCAGCATTCATTTATGTTTAGACCTCATTTAGCTCTGTATATAGTTTGTATGATAGTTGTAGATAGAATAAACAAGATATTCTACAGAGCTGATCTCCGAGTCGTTTATGCTCTGCTGTGCTCTGCTATACTCTGCTGTGCGACGACTGTCTACTTGTGGAAGTGAATCCGGTGCTCACAACTCTAAGCTGTGAGTCCACAGCACTTTGACCTGTTCCTGTGAAGAAGGTGGTCTCTGGAAGTGCTACCCAGCTCGCCTGGCCCAGTCGGGGCTGAAGTGTATGAGTCCAGCTGGTGGCACTGGCTCAAGGGCGATGCTGACTGATAGCCAAATCATAAGCAGCCAATTGCTACTGATAGCCAAATCATAAGCATATTGGAAACTTCTCCTAATAAATGTTTGTCATCCTGATATTAGGCCTAACCCTTCGCAGTTTAAGCAAATTTCCTGAGTAAGATATATCCCTTATTTTTTTCACAATGGAAAACGATAGTTTTGAATAGAATATTTAAAATGAATGGCTGAACCTGATTGTCTTTTCACAGGTAACGCATCTTTTTGACAATGGGGCTACTGTGTTTTTTGCTGTTTTCATGGCAGTGTGGGGTAAGTTCTGCTTTAAAGGTAGGTTATGTCAGTATTTTTTTGTTTTTAAAAATCTTATTCTGTTCTAAATATTTGATGATTTTAATGGTGCTCTGGGCTCATTTCACTGCCCCACCCCACACACATTTGTAGGTCATGCTTTCTAATTTAGAAAGTTTCCAGACGGCGCATTTGTTCATCATGTTCATGCACATGCTTTTCAGAGACTACTGATAACTTGAACTCAATATTAAATTAACAGCACCAACATGTTTCAATGTGGCCCTTGGCACTCAATCAGTTGTCTGCCAACATAGTCCACAATCCTGTTAATGTAGAGGATTTATGTTCTGGAAAGTAGCAAATGTTCATGTTTTCCGAAAGAATAAAGCTCTTTCTGTCTGATACCCGGCTGAGATGAAAGGCTCTGCAGAATTTATGGCCTTTGTGGCCAAACACAGTCAAATCCTTGCTCAAGCGATAACGTCCAGACGCAACATTTATTTCAGGAACAATATTAGATCTGCAGGATTTAGATTGTGTGCTTTGCAGGGGAGGGGGCCAAATCTCAATGGTGGAGCACATGCTTTGCATGGGAAAGATCCCAAGTTCACTTCCTGGTATCTCCAGCTATGACTGAAAAGCAGTCTTGTTTGAAAGCCTCGAGAGCCATGGCCAGTCAGCAGAGACAACCCTGAATTAGATATATGTAGAGTCTGACTCAGTATAAGACAGCCTCCTATGTTCCAATGCCATTCGTGAATAACGCCCCAAAAGAGTTAGAGCTGGGACATTAATGAACTCTGAGGGAACTATTGAGCAAAAGTTCAGAGAAGGCTGAGGGACTTACATAGTCACTTCCTCAACTGCAGGACTAGGGAGCCTGTGGCCTTCCTGGGACTACAACTCTCATTGGTCCCAATCAGCATAAGTGATGGTCAGAGTTGATGGGAGTTGCAGTCCAGTAATGCCTTTTTTTATATATACATTTTTATTAAAGTTTTCAAAGTATTACAAAAAGAAAAAGAAAAAATACAAAATAAAAACAGTTAGAAACAGTTCAGTCTTTTCATATCTTATTTTTCATTTGCCTGTTCCCTGGACCTCCTCACACCTCCCTTTTTTGTATCCAATTCATTTAGTAGGCTCAGCAAATCCTTTCCCTCTTTATTTTTATCCTAATCTTTAATCTTAATATATTATAACTTTAGACTATCCCCTGTTAACAATCCATTTTTGCACATCTTTATAACATTACTGCTGAAAACCACTTTACTTCAATCCAACATCATTCTAACATTCATTAATTTTGCAGTATTTCTGTAAATAGTCTTTAAATTTCTTCCAATCTTCTTCCACCGACTCTTCTCCCTGGTCTCGGATTCTGCCGATCATCTCCGCCAGTTCCATATAGTCCATCACCTTCATCTGCCATTCTTCCAGTGTGGGTAGATCTTGTGTCTTCCAATACTTTGCAATAAGTATTCTCACTGCTGTTGTGGCATACATAAAGAAAGTTCTATCCTTCTTTGGCACCAGTTGGCCGACAATGCCCAGGAGAAAGGCCTCTGGTTTCTTCAGGAAGGTATATTTAAATACCTTTTTCATTTCATTATATATCATCTCCCAGAAAGCCTTAATCCTTGGGCACGTCCACCAAAGGTGAAAGAATGTACCTTCAGTTTCTTTACATTTCCAACACTTATTATCGGGCAAATGATAGATTTTTGCAAGCTTGACTGGTGTCATGTACCACCTGTATATCATTTTCATAATATTCTCTCTTAAGGCATTACATGCCGTAAACTTCATACCTCGTGTCCATACCTGTTCCCAGTCAGCCATCATAATGTTATGTCCAACATCTTGTGCCCACTTAATCATAGCAGATTTCACCGTTTCATCCTGCGTGTTCCATTTCAACAGCAAGTTATACATCCTTGACAAAGTCTTAGTTTTGGGATCTAACAGTTCTGTTTCCAATTTTGATTTTTCCACCTGGACAGTAATGCCTAGATGACCACATGTTACCTAGCCCTGCTCCATCTGGTCCTCAGCAGGATCGTTATTGTAAGCTGGGTGATGGCTTGCAGTTGTGTCCCCCCCCCCCCATCCTGGGTAGATTAGACTCTCCCCACCACAATAGTTCCCTGCTAATAGCGCTGCCTGGCTGCCAAATGGGCATTCCTCTAGCAAGTTTGGGCTTCTCATCTGTTTCTGTGGATTGGGAGTGGTGGGAGAGAATTGGGGGTCAGGGCAAGGCATCTCTTCGGGCTGCTTTTGTACTGGTGTGGGTTTCTCCATGTCTTCAGTGTGAGTGGGCTGCTGTGTGGGGCCCCCAAAACATCTCTGGCTCAGCTGGAATCCTGATATTCCAGATACAGAATTCAGGTAATAGATTTTCAGTGATATGTTTGATTGAAAATCTCTTAATGTAGTAGTGTGTTAATCTTTAGAATCAAGAGGTGTACTTCCAAACTGGAAAGGAGGGAGTACACAGCCATCACAGAATTTCTCATTTGGTCGCCTGTTGCAGTTTAAAAATTGTTTATTTTTACTTATTTTTAACACTGAGAAGTAAGTTGACTGCTTAAGCATTATTCACATAGGACAAGTGGTTTTACAAAAGTAATACGTTTTGCTCCTCAAAAAAAAAATATGTCTGTTTGCACGATAAAATAAAATGTACCCTTATTCAACTACAATGAGTTGATAAATAAATTAATGTGGTATTTTATTAATATTTCTTTCCATTTCTCTACTATAGCAACTGTTTTCCTGGAGTTTTGGAAAAGAAGACGAGCAGTAATTGCCTACGACTGGGACTTGATAGACTGGGAAGAAGAGGAGGTTTGTATGTCTATGCTGCTGCTTTACCAGTGAGAGTAGCAAGAATATTTAGTTAAGTTGGCTTCAAAATACAGATTCAGCTTTAGAGAAAGAAAGAGAGTTATCCCAGCATGGAGTTTGATTCCCTTCCATCCTTTCCGGAGCCTTTCTAGGCCATGGCATTTTACATTAGCTGAGTCACTGACACAGCAGGTGGATGAAATCAGCCAAGCAACAATTCCTAAAATAAAATTGATTGGCAGCTGTACAGGCAAAGCGAGGCAACTTTGTGAAGTCTTAGACCTATTTCTTCCTGAGGTGGCAAGCCTGTATGCTGGGTATAAGGATATCAGCTTGCCAAACCATGGTTTAGCAAGCCAGGAAAGGACATCGGGATTCTGCAGTTGTCCTTCCCTCACCTCATTTACATACTGTCTTTGGCCCTTCCACCCTGTTGTATTTAAACCACAATTCCCTGTAATACCCAAAATTGTGAACTCTGCTTCAATACCAGTTTACCAATCAATACTGGTTAGTAAACTTACATTAAACCAGAGTTCCCTGCTTTGGATGTAACCAGGAAGTCTAGCTTAAACAGACCAGGACTGAAGCAGTTTATATGCAAGGGGAGAGAGAGAAGTGTGGGACTGGTACTCATTTGCAACTTGCTAAATCACTGTAAGGCTGTTCCAGTATTCGAATAAAGGTGGGGGATTTGCATGGCTGAGTGCTTCTCCGTGCAGATAATTTTTACATGAAAAACTGGCATGTCTAGTAGATAGGGGCTATTTTCTTGCCACCTAAGAAATGGTGGCTTACAGGAGACTTGTTGTGAGCCTGCAATATGTCAGTAGGCTGATTCGTGGAGGGCACAAAGACCTAATCTGGGTCAGGGATACTTTACTCAGTAAATACAACACTCCTTGCCAGAAACAGAACAGCTGTTTCATTTTCTGCAGAGGTATATAATGGAATTAAGTTTATTGAAGCTTCTATTAATTGCTAGCATCTGCTATCAATCCTCTCATCTTACTCAGCAGAGCATATTACATAATTTGCTGGTGTGATCTTGTGAATCTTCTTCACACATCTTTTAATAGCTTTGTTCATAGGAATAAATAAGTTAATTTACCACAGAGCTTAATTTTTAGCTGTGGATTGTGATATTCCTGTTTCCCTCATTGGCAGCAGCCCAATCCAGAATTTATTCAGGAGCACACAGACCAAAGTTAGTCTGTTCAGTATGTTGCTTGTATCTTTCTAGCTTGTGTAATTCCACCTGGAGGCAGAATGTGGGAAGAGACGGTGATCCTAAAGGTGATCCTACAGTTCTGACTCCCTTGCTAAGTAATATTTTTTATCCTCAGGAAGGAATTCCAGTACTATAGAAAACCCTTAGTTTCTGGCAGCAGCAGAAAGCATTTACTCAGCAGATATATCCCAACTGCTTTTCATGTTAAATTAAATCATGTAATATTGACAAAATTCTGATAACCTGGGGCTTCCTGTACAGGACTTTGTCTAATTCTATATTTAAAATTTTTCATGTTCTTTAGGAAGAAATAAGGCCCCAGTTTGAAGCCAAGTACTCCAAGAAAGAACGAATGAATCCCATATCTGGAAAACCGGAGCCTTATCAAGCATTTGCAGATAAATGCAGCAGAATTATTGTTTCTGCATCTGGAATATTTTTTATGGTTTGAAAAATATAATTCCTTTTGAATTGTCTGAAAACTAGACTTTCTCATCTCTGTTAGATTAATTCCATAATATTATTAAGCTGTTCCTGGTGTTTAAAATGGTTTGTGTCACGGTCTGACACAGTTGTTTTATAAGGAACCATTGTATAAAGGTATTTTAGCATGCTGTTCCTGAAACTTTTACCTGCCAGAAGGTTCTGCTGACTGGAAAACTTAGGTGTTACTAACATATTCAGAAAAAGCAACTGATACAGTACTGTACTCATGAGACTATGCCACTCTAGTATAAAACAGGAGATTTCACATTCAAATTACTCCACCACATATTCCTGCCTACCTTACGTGCAGGACACATTATGTACAGGACACGTTAGGTTATTTTAGAGCATGATGCATTCAGTGCTGGATTACCAAATAGGCAGAAGAGGCACCGGCCTTTTAGGGGCCCTGCAACAACAGATCAAAATAATATTGATTTGATCTTGAAAGAAAATGTGCCTAATTTGTTGAAGAGGCAGCCCACCTGCATTCCCAGATTTTAAGACAGTTGCCTGGGCAATTCTCATGACGCAGACAAGCCCATTTCCCTGTCCTTGAATATATTCATGCATAGGAAAACCGTCATGGTTTGGAATGGCTGTATTAAGGATTTGTGTGTAACGTAAATTAAATGTTTCTTTTTCAGGACTGTGAGTAAGCCAACCTTAATTTTAGTTGTGTTCCTGAAGAGGATTGGCTTGAGGATTATTGATAAACAGTTCGCTATTTCAATTTTAATACTTGATCACAATTTTCTGAAGTGGTGTTTTTTTACTTATTCTTAAATAGCTGGACTACATTTTGTAAAGGCATTTCAGCATTAAAAGAGCCCAAAACAGAATGTTTTCTTGCAAGGAAGTAGATGGGTGTTTCAAGCTGCCATGTAATAGTAATTGTAACCACAGTCATTAATGGGTTTTCTAAAGTTTACAAGCTGAAGTGCTTCTCTAAGGGGCAAAAGCCAGACGGCTTGCTTGCTTTGTTCTGTGTACTAGGAAATGAAGCTCAGCAAACCACTCTGTCCTTGCTTTTGTTGCTTCATCTCCCATATTGACAGTAATAATGCTTTCCATTTAAGTAAGTACTTCATCATCTGAAGGTCTCAAAGCACTTTGCAAACATTATACACTTGAGCCTACTCAATGGACTAGAGACCATTTCTATATCAGTGGTATTCACTTAGTTCTTCAAAGATCTCATTTGAGACCTGAGTTCTTTTTGTATCGTTGAGCATTAGTGTTAATTGACTCCTCTGAGAAGAAGCGGACATCATGGTGTCATCATAAGAGGTTTGGGTGTGCTCAGCATAAGGCCTCACTTCAGCAGAACAGCTGAGCATGTTTCTAAATTGGCCTTAATCAGAAAAGCAATTAAGCAACTGTTAGTTTAATTGCTTTGCTGAAACAAAGCCTAGTTGAACCCTTCAGATAAAAAGTGTGAAACTGTCAACATTCTGAAAGGACTTCCTAAAGCCTAAGTAACTTTGCTGTTGAGAGGAAGAGAAAAATGAAGTTCCCATCTAGAGAAATGCAAATTTGTTGCTGCAATCCTTTATAGATATCTACTCAGAAGACAGCCCCATTGAGTTCAGTGGGGGCTTTCTTCCAGGTAAGTTCGTATAGGATTGCAGCTTGAATGTTGCAATTCTGGTTTTGGCATATTTTGCATTGTTTCAAGTTCCTTCCAAGGCATAGGCTCTACCCTGTATTTTGAAAACAGAGTGGAAAAGTGGACACATGTTATTTATTTCATTCAAAAAATATATGTACACTTTTTCATTATAAAATAAATAGGAAGTGCCTTACAGACACTTCTTTTAAAAAACAACAGCAAACAAACCTATAGTTCATTAAAGGGGGGGGGACACCCAGCTGTAATACATTTGAAACAATGGGTAACTGAGCAGTCAGCAAAGCTAAAATAATGCTGGGCAAATTGGGAAGTTTATCCTTGGCATCTCAAAGAAGATAGCAGCTAAGCCTCCTTGGGGAGGGTCTTCCATGTCAGGGACACCACAGTCTAGAAAGCCCTCTATGTGATTAAGATAATGATGGTGCTGGTGTTTAATTGTAATAATTTGGGACTTGTACGGAGAAGAAATTATATGGCTAGATTTAATTGGCTTTTTGCAGACTTGGTATTTTGGACACAGGACAAGAAGATGACATTCTATTAAAATGTGGAAGCAATCCAACATGCAAGAAGAACAAGTAGCTTTCAGAATTGTCTCATAGCCTACACACATCATACACCACCAGTGTCTCAAACTTCTTGAGAAAATCAGAATACATTTCTGGGTCATCCCTGGAATGTTTGGATTTAGTCTTCACTTCTTGACAATTGCAGGAGGAAATTTATTATTAGTGGGTTGATTTTCAGTCTGTTCTATCTGTTCTTCCCCTGCCCCTTTAGATCTGTGTGGTGATTGCTGCTGTTTTCGGCATTGTTATTTACCGTGTCGTGACTGTCAGCACTTTTGCTGCCTTTAAATGGGCTTTAATCAGGAATAACTCTCAGGTTGCAACTACCGGGACTGCTGTATGCATCAACTTTTGCATCATCATGCTACTGAATGTTGTAAGTAGAGATAACAATATTGGAGTACATTTCAAACAGTTCTGTACTTTTTAAAAAAAGAATAATGCATTTCAACTTTTTTTTAATGGTCAAATTCAGCTCTAGCCTAAGCAGAAAACATGTTATTTGAAAGGACTTTCAGTAAAATTCTAAATAAATAATGCAGCAACTACAAGTTTAAGAGCAACAAAGAGATTAATGTGCAAGAGAATACAGTTGGCGTTAATTTATTCTTGTATGCATTTGTCTTGAGAAGATTAGATGTCTTGATTAAAGGACATTCAAGCAATATCTCCTAAGACAACTGCAGAGCTTCCATTGAAATTGTCACTGCCTTTATCTCAGAGAAACAATTGCTTATTAGGCTGCAGCCCTCCACATGCTTCCTGGAGAGTAAGCCCCATTGGACACAGCAATGAATTGTGGTGCACATATCAGTATTGCTTTCCATACATTTGAAAATAAGTGAACCCCAAATATTGTGGTGGTGGTGTGACAAAATTCACTGGTGGAGAAAGAGGTACAGGGATTTTAAAATCTCAACTAGCATTTGAAAATGTCGGAGGCATATCCAATACAGAACATATCCCTCAATCTAGCAAGGGACCTTAGCAGTGTGGAAGGAAGTCTGCTTTCACAAACCTTTCCAAGGCTAGATGGCCCATGGCTCAAGGAACTCTTTTGAAAACCTGAAACCTTATCAAAAGCTGACATCCTTAGCAAATAATGCTTTCCCACCCAATAACTGATTGATACAGTTTTAGCTTTTAAATTATTTGTTTATTATTTAATTAATTTATACACAGCTTTCTAAGGCAAAATGCTCTTCCAAGGCAGCTCTGGGTGTGTTCTCCTGGTTCAGAGACACATACAAAGTGTAAGCGCCAAGAGACATTTGTCCAGCAGGATGTTTGAAATAGTTCTAGCCAGAACCCAAGTTCATTTTTAAATAAAAAGTACTTCTCATATAATAGTCATTGTACCAATGAGGAAGGATTGAGTTGGGCAAATAACATGATGTTATTTTCAAAAATGCAATTTTTGTTATTACATTACAATCTATTTAGATGTTGTTTCTTGTTTCGTTGCAGTTGTATGAAAAGGTTGCTCTTTTTCTTACAAATTTAGGTAAGTAATAATAAAAATGAAGCACATATTGAATGACATTTAAATCCACTCTTCATGAATGAAGGTTTATATTGGAATGTGCAAGTTCACATATGTATGCACTTTCTACCTCCAATAGATACTATGCATATTTTTCTGTAATATTCATTTAATACTTTTTTAATTACACAACTGAATATTTAAGCTCAGGTTACAACTCCGTGCCTCAAAAGGGTATGCACCAGCTTTTGTGTGTGCAGTTAGTACACAAACACACTCCTTGGCTTGTACTAATTAGCTCTTCATTGCTTTTTTTTGTATGAAAGATAACATCTCCTTAAATAAGTGCTGTTTAAGAGGAGGGATCGTAGTTTAATGTCAGAGCACATGCTTTGTATGTAGAAGGTTCCAGAATTGTTGGCCCTACCGTTAGACACATTGAAGCAACTGCCCTAGTTGACAGATGTTGAGTTGTTGGAGTATAGAGCTGTGCCAGTCCAGTAGACTTCTGCCCATGGTAGGGATGGGATGATGGCTTTTACCTTATAGTTAGCCCCTGGGAAGCCAAAAAGTCTCGAACCAGCCCTGGGTTCCAGATTCAGTCCCTGCCATATCTCAAAGGATCTCATGTATTAATTTTGTATTTCACACACTAATCCTGTTCATAGACCCAGTATGTATACTGAATCCCAGGTGGGTGGAAGGGGAAAACAATATTGTACAACACACTCCTTCACCTATCTATGCAGAGTTGACTGTCAGAATAGATCCCAGAACAGATACAAAGAGTTTAAGAACCAGGATCCTGGGACAGAAAGTCACTCAAGTCTTTTGCTGTAGCAAAATGACTCCATTGTGGTTTGGAATTTTCCCTTCCAGTATTCTATAAGGCAAATATGATGTTTCATTATTTCTCAAGCTTGATTCCCCTCCTTTCACCCAGGGTCTCTGTGGCATGCATATTCTATGCCTGAGTGGGTGTTTGAATTGCTGGTTCACATGCTTATGTCCTAATTGGAGTGTTGGTCTCCCAGTCACCCTAATGAACATTAAGAAGCAAAGTCCTCTCCAAACCGACTGTCAGTTTGGAATTTATAATCCAGTGTCTTAGAGCACATTCTGTCAATTTAATTACAGTATACGGCAGAAGTGAACCCAGTGGACAAGACTTCTATAAACATGGAGATGCCAGGCAGTCTTTCCGTTTGGCAATTTGAAACAGAACAAAATGTGTATCCTCTGGCAAATTTACGATTCAGTCATTTTCATCTGTCGCAAATTTTTACAAAACCAGATAGAGGATCCCAGAGTAGAATTTTTAAGCATGCATTGCTTTTGCTTGCATACTGATAAAATTTGCATTGTCTGGTTCTTAAATTAAATGTGGAATCCTATGCCTCATACTTTGAAGCCCATTAAAGACAGTGGGACTTATGTCTGAGTAACCATTTATCAGAGCGAAAGAAGAGTTCTGCTTAATCAGAAAGACCAAAGGCCTTTTTTGTGCAGTTCTATTCTGTTTCTCAAGTGGTCAACCAGTAGCATCTCTAAGAAGCCCGCAAGCAGGACAGTGGCCCTCTCTTGCTACTGCTCTCAGGCAACTGGAGTCAGACATACTGCATCTGAACAAGGATTGGGCTGCAAGATCAGCCGTTTTGTTTGCAAATACAGTGCAAGCTCTGCAGAGTTTTTAATAAATAAATAATTCTTATCAGACAATTAAATCTGACTACATGTCTTTAAAATCTGCTCTCCCTTTTTCACAGAGCAACCTCGGACTGAATCTGAGTGGGAGAACAGCTTCACTTTGAAAATGTTCCTTTTTCAGTTTGTCAATCTGAACAGCTCTACTTTTTATATAGCATTCTTTCTTGGAAGGTAAGGTTAATAATGTGCATTGTGCCTGCCTGGGAAGCTTTAGAAAACTATCAAGGGAGATGGAGTGGAAAGATGATATTGCTGTTAATTTTAAGTGCTAAAGCAGAGGTCATCAACATGGTACCTTCCAGATATTGTTGGACTTAAACATCATTTCATACCATTAGCCAAGTTGGCTGGGACTGTTGTCAGTGAGGATCTCACAATATCTGCAGGGCACCACATTGGTGATTCCTGTGTTAAATATACCATAAATAATATCTATGCCTAGAGTATCATGTTTTACAGAAATCCTATCAAATTCTGCTGCTATCCAGGTTAATTTAAAAAGTGGTTAAAATTTAAAGGGTTATTGTCAGAGTAAACTCATTGACCCTAATTTTACCCTGCCTATCATACCAATTTATGATCCCAGGATGGATTACAATATAAAATATAACAACAGAAACACCACAATCAAATCAAATATAACAGAATACAAACAACCCCTTACTCCACTCAGTAAAGCACAAAATGAGTTGCGGACTGGCATGATTGAGTTGAGAGAGGAGGGGGAGAGGATAAGAAAGAGAATTCTCATAGTTTACATACAGATTGCCTAATGTACTTTTCTGTATGCCCTGTGCTGCGGGGTACAAGATGTTAAGTGCCTTTAGACTTTCCATTTTTACTCTCAACTGTCTATTACATCAATGATACCTGTTAATGGAACCTGATAATGAGTGTTAATGTGAAATGTACATTACAAACACCTGAAAACTAAGATTTATCATTTGCTTGAGGGAAGTTGGATGGAAAATTTGCACCTGTTGCAATGCATTTATACAGCAGGGCTGAAACGTCCTTTAGAAGTTGCATTTTAAATTTATTTTTCATTCAGGCTGTGAAACCATTATATAAAAGCTCAGGGCAAGCAAGAATATCAGTATTCCAGTACAGCTACAATCAGGAAAGTTTTCTAGCCAACCTAGTTTGTAATGAATGATCTTTGTAGAATAGCTGATATCCACACTTACCACTTGTACAGGAGTTGTTCATGATGAACTGCACATCCTGGTTTTCCAGCTAGGTTCAAAGCATTTTAATGCTGAAGTTCCAGAAAGGAACTGTGGGTAAACATTTGCTCAGAGTGATAACCTCTCTATGCTGACTATCAATAATGACTTTCATATATTCAGACATAATTTAATTTAAATGCATATTTAGAAATGCTATTTAAATGCATATTTAATGTCATTTCCCTTAGAAAAATATAGCTGGAATGATTGTGTTTGGTCTTTTCCTGTTGTGATCAGAAATCTAACACAAAAGGTTTCTCTTATGTTGAAGATTTACAGGTCACCCTGGTGCCTACTTGAGGCTGATAAACAGATGGAGACTAGAAGAGGTAAGTGGCATATTGAGGCATATTGTACAGTGCTGCAACTGGTACAAACTAGAGTCAAATACTGTCCTATGGCAGCTAAATGATTCACTCTGGAAAATAGGAATGCCTAGAATATATGTGATTGAATATAATATATTATATAATTTTATAATTAAAAATGGAAATGAAATGTTATATAAAATAAATAGAAACAAATAAAAACTAGTGTATCGTTGAGTGAGGAATTTAAGAGCTAATAGACAAATCTCTTCTTTTCAACTGAACCTTGCGAATATTTTGAGGGTTTTTAAAATCCCTCTCTGAACAACAACAGCAGTTTAAAGGATGACATCATGGCTTTTGCTAGAAGTGGGACCCTACTACATTTTGTTCTCCCTTTCTAGAACCAGTTAAAATGTTCATTTGCTGGGGTGCTCCCGTCCTCTCACATGACTCTACCATATCACTTGTCACAAGGGGAGACACTCCTTTGAAAGTGCCAACACTTTTAAAGTCATGTCCCTCATCAAAACTTAACACCTCAAAAAGAAGTGGCAGTT
Source organism: Podarcis muralis (assembly GCF_964188315.1). Taxonomy (NCBI): domain Eukaryota; kingdom Metazoa; phylum Chordata; class Lepidosauria; order Squamata; family Lacertidae; genus Podarcis; species Podarcis muralis. Next base: position 43,216,630 of record NC_135664.1, read on the forward strand.
GGCGCTTAGATTGTAAAGAGGTCGTTGAGGTGCCATAAGCAGACAACAGGTTTTTTGTTTGGTTGGGTTTTTTATTTTATTTTTTGCTTGCTTTTACTTATCCACTTTTCCAAGGAAAGGGTAAATCTGGATCAAGTACTGGTGGGCGTTCTTATTCTGATGATGTTGTGTGGACCCTGGAAAACATTCATGCACTAATCCCACCAAAGAAATACCTATCTGAAAGCACCCAGTCTGCATGTTATGAACCTCACACAGAGATTCAGGACCCCAGGTTGTGGGGGCCCTTGGTAGTGGGCCTCTTGTGTAGTGCACCCCCATGTTTATTTCATGGGGGCCATGGATAACATGCTGCAGAAGCAGGAGAACACTGGCTTATCAGAGCAGCAGAAGAGGGAGCTTAGGGGAGTGGGATCAGCAGCAGTGTACCCTTGGGGGCTTCCAGATGGTGGGAGACCACCATAAGCAACTGTAGTAGATGTCACCATTTATCTGAGGTGCTTTTTTGTAAAATTGGGGGTGATTGGAATGTTCTCATTACAAGAAATGGTGATAATGATGACAGGGGTGCCAACTTGAATAAAATACTGTGGGGGCACAGGTAAGCCCCGCCCTGCATAATCGAGCACACACACCATTTGAATGGGAATGCCCATCAACTTCAGGGGCAGCTCAGCCCCCTCAATTATTTTATTGCCCCCATGGCCCCTAGGAGTTGGCTTCTATGAATGGTTGTGTGGAAGAAATGTAACTGTTCAGCAACTGAATATTTGAACCAGCCATTAGATATCCACACCAGACAATATAAAAACACATGGCTCCCTCCAAAGAATCCTTAGAACTGTAGTTTACTCCTCATAGAGCCACAATTTCCAGGGCCCTTAATGGACACTGGGGGTTCTTTGGGAGAAGCCACACACTTTAAATATATGGTGTGGATGTGATATGTGCATATGCGTGTGAAATCCCTTTCAGCCTAACCTTCCATATGTGACATTTGGTGTCAGCCGATGGACGTGGCTTGACCAAAACGGGACGCGGGTGGCGCTGTGGGTAAAAGCCTCAGCGCCTAGGGCTTGCCGATCGAAAGGTCGGCGGTTCGAATCCCCACGGCGGCGTGCGCTCCCATTGTTCGGTCCCAGCGCCCGCCAACCTAGCAGTTCGAAAGCACTCCCGGGTGCAAGTCGATAAATAGGGACCGCTTTCTAGCGGGAAGGTAAACGGTGTTCCGTGTGCTGCGCTGGCTCGCCAGATGCAGCTTTGTCACGCTGGCCACGTGACCCGGAAGTGTCTCCGGACAGCGCTGGCCCCTGGCCTCTTGAGTGAGATGGGCGCACAACCCTAGAGTCTGTCAAGACTGTCCCGTACGGGCAGGGGTACCTTTACCTTTACCTTTAACCATGTATAGGATTACATTGTCACTGAACCCTGAACTTGCAATGTGTTTTGTAATATAAATTTAATATGCAAGCTATTTTGACTCTTTGACAGCCCATTATTTGCTCCTTTGCCCCCTCCCTCCTCCCCCTACAGTGCCACCCTAGTGGATGCCTTATAGATCTCTGTATGCAAATGGGTATTATAATGGTGCTAAAGCAGACTTGGAACAACTTCATGGAACTAGGCTACCCGTAAGTAACTGTGGGATTTTATTTTATTTTTAAAAATACTTGTTTTTAACTGATGGGGTGCTAAACCATGATTGGTAAGTGTCTTTTATGTGATGCACCTTGTTCATTCGTGTATTTGTCTGATAGCCATTCTACTTTGGATAATGTAGCAGGACTATTCTGTGAAAGATTTGACCTTACAAAAGGAGTATCTGAAAGAGAAGCTTGATAGATAGGTGGCTAGATAGGTTTGCCTTGTTATCTATGGTTTTGCATAGATTATTTATATAGTACTACAAAATTCATTCTCCCCACCCCCCCTTCAAAAACAGAGATAGGAGGAAAAGTGCTCTGATAAGAGCAGATAGAACCCATTCACCTGTGTTTTATACAATAAAGTGAAATACGTTGTAATTAATTGATTAAAACATACACATGTTGAAACATAATGGTATAAATAATACCCAACATCAAAATGACAAATAATTGAATAGCTCAAAACTCCTTATATAGAAAATGGATTGAAATATTTTACATCACTAAATCAATACTGCTGATTTTAGAAGTGGTAGGACCTAGTAGTGCTTCAATTAAAATCCTGTTGAAATAGGTAAGCTGATTTATACATCTATGTTTTAGAAACCATGCTTTTGGCTTGGAGACTGACAGCCCAGTCTTAGCCCTGTATACTTAAGAAGGATGTCTCACTCATTTCAGTGGGATTTATTTCCAAGTAAGGGCAGCTGTGTATGTTGCACAGAGTGACTTATAAATCTTTTATGGCTTCCTGTATAATGTCCTGAGTTGTACCTATTGCATCAGCACTTGGTTCACTTGTTAGCAGACAACATGTACTGTAGTTATTAGCTTCCTTACTTATCTCTGCTTCCTAGCATACTGAACATTCAGTCCTCACAAATACACCCTTTTTAAAGGAACTCCACACATCTGAACACGCTTCCTCTTCTGATTAGTTCAAACAATTAGCTCTGTCCTTTGCAATGGGAGTTACACAAACCAATCAATCAGACTAAAATGTGTATGCATTCTCTTTTTTCCTTTTATATTATCTGGAGGTAACAACATTGGTTTGTGGTCAGCAATGGCTATTAATCTACACAATCAGCTGTGCATCACAAAAATATGTCTATGTCATGAATTGCTTGGTGTGTTAATTTGTAAAATTTCCTACGAGTTCTAACTAACTTTGCTGTTCAATCTCTTTTAATACAATAAACAGAGACAAAGGACAAAATGGCATTTGGACTCGTCTCACTCGAACCCCACTTATTTTTTTTAATGGATATTGTAGAACCTGAAGGTTGTCACATAACAGACTTTGTGCCTGATATTTATGAGTTACTCATGGCACCTGAATGTCTCTTCCAGCATTTTTCATCCTCTCATTATATAACCTTATTGATCCAAATAGTGTGCAGATACCCCAAACAGCAGGATGTCTGATATATGGACTAACAGGAGTAGAGTGGACGCACTAACTGTCCTGTTCTGCAAACACAAGTATGGCATGGTGGAGGAGAGGCAGGTGACAATGTTGAAATCAGTTGGTTAGAAAAAATGGCATTTCCCCATTACATATGCAGGTTAATTCAGAACTGGTGGACCAGAAGAAGATTGCGACAGGAGCACGGTTCACTGCGAAAAGCAAGCTTCCCACAGTGGGAGAAAGACTACAACCTTCAGCCTATGAATGCCTATGGACTCTTCGATGAATATCTAGAAATGAGTATGAAGAACTCTATGTGTATATTGCTCCATCACAGTCATTTATACAGTGGTACCTCGGTTTATGAACTTAATCTATTCTGTTTCCCTAATGAGGCCTCCTGCCGCCGGTGCCCTTCCACCATTCGGATTCCGTTCTTAGACCGAGGTAAAGTTCGCAAACTGGGACACTACTTCCAGTTTTGCGGAGTTCTTATACAGAATAGTTCGTAAACAGGACTGTTCTTAAACCGAGGTACCACTGTATATCATGCTTCATTCCACTACTTCCAAACAACAAGAATGTATTTTAGTATAACAATCTGGAGCATTACTGCATTTAGTCTATAAAATTACTATTGCCTTAGACTAGGACAAATATAGCTTAGGACAGCCCTCCCCAACCAGGTGCCCTCTATATGTTGTGGACTACAGTTCCCATCATACCTGACCATTGTCCATGCTGACTGGGACTGGTGGGAGTTGTAGTCCAAAATATATGGAGAGCATTGAGTTGCAGTCTATTACTTTAGGACAATCGTCCAATTCTGGGAATGGTGATTTGTTCACTTCCATATGGAGTCAACAATACGGCATGAGGCGCTGCAGTGGAGTAAAACAATTCTTGTTTTAATTATCTCCCACACTCAAGGCCTTGCAATGTGTTTTGGATCTAGCTTGATATTTTGAGTCGTAAGTTGGAGTGCAGCTGGCAGGGGTATTTAAACACTTAAATCAACTACTTGAAACAGTAGGCATGACACTGGAGAGCTTCTGGTTAGCCATCCCCTGTGCTTCACCTTACTCAATGAAGTCATGGGTTAAAAACAAGTAAATTTACCATACAGAGAAGCATAGTGGGATCCCAGGTCTTCCATTTGTCTCTCATGTTCATTAAAGCTCAAGAACAAATATGCCAAAATTTTTGATAACAAGGGACACGTTAAGATGGATCAATGGTGCAGATATGCTCAAAGTCAGCACTCTAATTTTGGGTTGTTTTCCAGTGTATGGCTGAGTGTGTCCCTCATTCTCACCCTTTCACAGTTCTTCAGTTTGGATTCACAACCATCTTTGTGGCAGCTTTTCCACTTGCTCCACTTCTGGCCTTACTTAACAATATTATTGAAATCCGGCTTGATGCATACAAATTTGTTACACAGTGGAGGCGGCCATTAGCTTCAAGAGCCAAAGATATAGGTAAGCTGTTTACCATTATGAATTTAAAGCGTCTGCTCAATGCCACAATCTGCTCATACATCCAGTTGTTCTCTAGGCTGGACTGCTGTAATGTTCCCTCTGTGGGGCTGCCCCTAAGGTTGCCCCAGAATCTACATCTAGTGCAAAATGTTGAGACTTGACTTCTCTTTAAGGTAGACTATCACCATCATGTTACACTACTGCTGAAAGAGCTTTTTTTTGGGGGGGGGAGATTGCCCACAGTTGCTGAGCTTTTTTCGGGGGGGGGATTGCCCAGACTTGTTTAACTTTGGGGGGGAGTTGCTGAAAATAGCTCACCTGCAGGACCAAAAAAGCCAATCACATGCACAGTGACGAACCAACCAATCGTTAGCAAGCGGCAATTGCCCACCCTAATACTATAGTAGCAAATAGCCAGCAGACCTTGCCAAACCCACCAATCACCAACAAAAACGCCGCTGACAATCTCCTGCTCGCGGCAGCCACCAATCGCCCGCCCCACCTCTCCACTATCCATGTATAAGATGCCCACCAATTTTAAGCATAATTTTAAAATAAAAGAACCTCATATTATACATGAAACAATACGGTAGCTACCATGCTAAGTTCATGATACTGGTGTTACAAAGCCCTATACAGAATGGCCATTTTGTGTTTTGCCACACACCATTTTGCTATGGGCTGCCCATTACACTCTCTCAAAATTCAAAATGTTCCCTATAGTCCAAAAGGGCTGGCGACCCCTGGTGTTGATAATACTGAGTTAGATGGATCAGTGATCTGATTTGGTATAAATCAGCTTCCTATGTGCCTATTAAGTAGTAAATATTTTTATTTATTTTACTTCTTTGGAGAGTTTTATGATTAAGTGGCCTATACTCATCGTTAAAGGTTTTTTTAAAAAGCTTTCAGTGGGTACAGTGGTGCGCCGCAAGACGAATGCCCCGCAAGACGAAAAACCCGCTAGACGAAAGGGTTTTCCGTTTTTCGATGCGCTTCGCAAGACGATTTTCCCTATGGGCTTGCTTACGATTTTTTTCGCTTCCCCCCCTTTTTCTAAGCTGCTAAGCCACTAATAGCCTTTTAGCCGCTAAGCAGCTAAGCCTTTAATAGCCGCTAAGCCGCTAATAGCCTTTTAGCTGCTAAGCCGCTAAGCCTTTAATAGCCGCTAATAGCCTTTTAGCCGCTAAGCCGCTAAACCGCTAATAGCGTTAATCCGCTAAACCGCTAATAGGGTTGCTTCGCAAGACAAAAAAACCGCTAGACGAAGAGACTCGCGGAACGGATTATTTTCGTCTTGTGAGGCACCACTGTATTTAAAACAATATAGCAAGATCGCCAGCTTAATGTCAATAGGCAGAGAGTTTCAAAGCATAGCTGCTGCCACACTAAAGGACAGATGCCTTGCAAATTTAAAACCAATGTTATATGGCATTTGTACTAATAGGTTGCAACTGTATTTGCATTTGAAATGCTACTTCTGCTGCTGCACCAGGAATTAACACAGCATTTTCTTTATTACACAGGAATCTGGTATGGAATTCTGGAAGGCATAGGAATTCTTTCAGTTATCACAAATGCATTTGTTATTGCTGTAACTTCAGATTTTATCCCTCGGCTTGTTTATGCTTACAAATATGGACCATGCGCAGGTCAAGGGGAGGCTGGACAAAAGTAAGTTTTAATTATAGAAACATGAAGTAAAGTCATCCCAGGCCCAATCTGCATGTGCATTTTTTTGTAATGCTGTTGCTTCTTGCTTGCTCAGGAGGCACACAGTACATGCCTCCAACCTGCAATAATAGCACCACTTCAGCTTCTTGATTCCATGACTTCTCAGGCTATTTTTTTAAATGATTTTTGTAACCACCTTTCTACTTATTGCATTACTCTTTTGCTGTGGATTTCCAGTCGAACCCAGTGTGTTCTGCTTTTGTTATAAGTGGGAGAGACTCTGATCCTACAGAACTTGCTTAGCGTCCTTCTTCATCATCTTCTCTCTCTATCCCATCAGCTGGATGGGAGTGGACCTATGGAAAGGAAATTTTATCCTCCAACATAACTGGATGGCTTTATTCTAATGCTGCTTTTTAGTAGGCACCTGTGCTTAACTTAAGTGGCCTTTCCCATGCAACTTTTACTATTCATGGGGAGGGGAAATGCAGTTGTGGTGTACCTACATCCACATCCTTATCTGAGGGGTGTGTGTTTGCAGTTTCTTATTCACCCTTGTGCAAAGTAATTCAGAGGGTGATCTCTCTATTAACTTGGATTAACACAAGCATGTACCTGAGTTGTTGTTTTTAAGAATGAACTTTCAAGCACCACACAGTTACAACTAACTGCAGTGATGGTTGCCATAGAGTTTTGTGATAAAGATCTTCCCACGTATTTATTGCCCTTTGCAGTGGCATGTAGCACAGAATGCATTATAAGCAAATGAGATTCAGCAGTGTGTTCCATATAGCGTGCCTCTTGAGTGGCAATTGCATTGGTGAAAAATGTCAGTACCGCGATGCCTCAAAACATAAGGGATTTCAGTATGGATTGCGCCCAGATCTCCATAACTTAGCACCTTCCACGAGCATCTCTTGAAAGTTCATCCAGCCTTTTGTACTCCTGTTTGGCTTCAAAGAACATAAGGAATGAGATTTAAAAAATATCTTTTTGCCTAATATGGCAATAAATAGGGAAAAACCACAGCAATACAAAGTTTTGTACCAATGCTATTATAAGTTCTGCAAAGTACAAAAATCTTGGTAGTGTGTAATGCTCTCAATGCAGATTTTCTACATAACTGGTGGTCCTGCTAAATTATCCATCAATTTTGGAAGACGATAGGGGAAGGAAGCCAAAGAGTAATAGGAGACAAAATCAGCCAATTACCAAAGGATTTGTTGTTTGATATTTTGTGGGAAACAATAAATATAACAATAAGGTATTACTCCCAGAAGCTCTCTTTGAGGAATGGAAAGAGTGTCTCCTGCCATTTCCTGTAGTTTTTCCAGAACTTATGTTTAGGGTCTACTACTTCAATTTTTAGCCATACCATGATAATTTTAATGCAGACTGAGGTGACTGAAGCTTCTATAGTGTGGTGTATAATAAGACAGAAAGACATAGTACTGATGCTGTTGCTATTTTTCTATTTCAAAAGTTTACCCTTCATTTCATTGGCATTCATGTGCTGGGAACTGTCTTCCTGCTGGATGCTTTAACACCTTAACCTAGTGAGCTAAGCCATGTTTCACAAAGGGTAACTTCCATTAAGCATTCAGATGTATTAATTTTTCATTTTTTCGGGCACAGGAATGAATTTGTTGATGTTATATTTTTGCTATATTTTGGGTGTCATTGTAGTTTTGTCATAGTGGCAGAAAATGAACAGTTAAAGTTACAGCTTGTGATTGACGGCGCTACTAACTCATTAGCTTGTCAAGGATTTGGCACTTTGGTACATGTTGGAGAGGAAACAAATGCTCTGTTTCCATAATGAGTTGGGTCTGATTTCTGAGTTGTCTGGCTTCCTAAAGTTGTGTATCGCTGCAGGGCATTCGAAGGTTTGCTTTTTCCTGTCTCCTTTCTTTTGCCAGCACAACAAAATGGAGAGAGAGAAATTTAGAAATGTACTGTGTAAGGGTTTTCAGCCTGTTCTGTTCATGCCAGCTTGCCTTTAAAGTGGGAATATGCAGGTCTTCTCGGAGCTGACTCAGGACCAAGATAGGACAAAGTATAATTTACTGTGGCATTCTTTTGCTGAAAGAAATATAAAATATAAATATTTCAGTACTTCAGTAGAGTTTTTATTCCCCAAAGTCTGTGGTTGCGCTTTGCTTGCAAAACCGTTATAAGTGTTAGTAATACTGATCCATAAGCGATCATCAGTCACACTTGTCTGGAATGTTGATTTTATTAACTCTTGTTTCTAAGATGTTTGGCTCACAGATGGAAGTGTTCCTTGCCCCCCGCCCCCATCAACATGCCATGCTAAAGTTAAAAGACTGGATGTACTAAATGGAAAAATTCTTGTTTCCCAGGTGTATGGTTGGCTACGTTAATGCAAGTTTATCAGTTTTTCTAGTGTACGATTTTGAACATCGTTCAGAACCATCATCAAATGGAAGTGAGTTCTCCGGCACGCCGTTAAAATATTGCAGGTAAAGAAATATATGCGGAACTACTGCCATGTGAATAATAATCTCTATTCTGTTGGTATTATTAGTATCAGTATAGCTAGTGGGATGCGGGTGGCGCTGTGGGTTAAACCACAGAGCCTAGGACTTGCCAATCAGAAGGTCGGCAGTTCGAATCCCCGCAACGGGGTGAGCTCCTGCTGCTTGGTCCCTGCTCCTGCCAACCTAGCAGTATGAAAGCACCTCAAAGTGCAAGTAGATAAATAGGTACCGCTCTGGCGGGAAGGTAAGCGGCGTTTCCGTGCGCTGCTCTGGTTCGCCAGAAGCGGCTTAGTCATGCTGGCCACGTGACCCGGAAACTGTACGCCGGCTCCCTCGGCCAATAAAGCAAGATAAGCGCTGCAACCCCAGAGTCGGCCACGACTGGACCTAATGGTCAGGGGTCCCTTTACCTTTACCTATAGCTAGTGAATCGTAGGAGCTCCCGCCCTCCACTCCACTTTCCCTCCAGGTAAGCAGCAGGAACCTACTGACCAGGGGGTCAGGCAAGTGCTACCACCCCACTGCACCATTCACAGCTGCCCGGGAGCTTGAGCTATGAATCAGGAAGTCTGCAGTTAAATTCTTCTTCCATGAATTCCTGAGTTGGCTATAGACCTGTCCCACCACTGTATTCTCCATTTTCTGGCTTTAAATTTTGAAGGCAGGGAAGATAATTGTAACCCCTATAATTTCTCAGCCTGCGAAAATACAGCACAGCACTAACAGCAACTGTCTCTTCCGACATTAAACCCAGGAAACAATGGAGGAGGTGAGGAAACAGAATCTGGGTGGTGGGGGAGGAAGGAATTGAAAGAGCAGAAAGTGGCCATTTATCCTGCTCAGTTATTATATGCAAAGTTGAAAGATTCTATGAGATTTTTTATCTTACTGCTATTTGTTGCTGATTTTTTGCACATCAATAGTTGTCTAGACAAAGATATTGGAAAACGGGGTTGTTTGTGTTCATGTAGATTAAACATAGTTTATTTTGCACTGTTGCTAAGTTTCCTTACTCAGGTATGTAGGAGGAGGACATGGTTTCAACAGACACTGCAACCTGACAAATCTATGGTGATAGACAGCAGTACTCAGAACAGGATCCTGGGTCCAGAAGCAGTTCTGCTTCCAGATCCCCACTGTCTATCTGCTTCTTTTCTCTCCCTCAATTGGTGGTATAGAACCAGAGAACTGTGTGCTCAGGAAGGCAGAAGTGGAGTGAAAAAGACAACTGTAGCCCTAGAGGAGCCTCACACATAGGTTGAACTCCTTCAGGTTTGCAGGGTTGGCACTTCTTTGCCTGTCTGTTGAAGTCTTATTTCTTATACTTACTGCAATTAATCCAGAATGCGGCAGCTAGACTGGTGACTGGGAGTGGCCGCCGGGACCACATAACACCGGTTCTGAGAGATCTGCATTGGCTCCCAGTACGTTTCCGAGCACAATTCAAAGTGTTGGTGCTGACCTTTAAAGCCCTAAACGGCCTCGGTCCTGTATACCTGAAGGAGCGTCTCCACCCCCATCGTTCAGCCCGGACACTGAGATCCAGCGCCGAGGGCCTTCTGGCGGTTCCCTCATTGCGATAAGTAAGGTTAGAGGGAACCAGGCAGAGGGCCTTCTCGGTAGTGGCGCCTGCCCTGTGGAACGCCCTCCCAGCAGATGTCAAAGCAATAAACAACTATTTTACTTTTAAAAGTCATCTGAAGGCAGCCCTCTTTAGGGAAGTTTTTAATGTTTGAAGCTGTACTGTTTTTAATATTCAGTTGGAAGCCACCCAGAGTGGCTGGGGAAACCCAGCCAGATGGGCGGGGTATAAATAATAAATTATTATTATTATTATTATATTATTATTATTATTATATAAGAAAATAAGAAGAGCCTGGCTGGATGAAGCCAAAGGCCCAGCTAGTCCACCATTTTGTTTTCACGTTGCCTGCTCAGATGCCGATGCCAACAGACCTAGGGCAGAATGCTCTTGCATTTATGGCCTGGCATTCATTGCACTGAGATGGGCAAGGCTAACTTCCTGTTTTGTTTTGTTCGTAGGTACAGAGACTATCGTGACCCCCCTCATGCTCCAGTGCCCTACGGCTATACGCTACAGTTTTGGCATGTCTTAGCTGCACGGTTGGCTTTTATTATTGTATTCGAGGTAAGTTTTAGGACTAAAACAAATTTTGCAGACTTCCAAACTTTATGTTGGGTTTTGAAATCAATTATCATCCTATAGATGAGGAAAAAAGAATGATCTCCTAGTTGATTCTGTGCAACAGATCTCAGCACAGCATAGGATTTATTCCACATAGCATGCTGGTCAGTTTCAGGATCAAATCCCAATTTTTGAATTTGTGAGGTAACCTAAATGTTGCATTTTTTAAAAACACTCTTTTCTTACTATCAGAAAAGGGAAGGAAAATCAAACAGTGATTATCCTCTTTTTCTTAGTATTCTGGATATTCAGTTTAGAATTAGTATTATGTGCTAAGGCAGAAACTTGTTAAAATGTTTGTAGTCAGTGTATTGTATAATTTTTGTTAAAAGAATAATTAGTAATTACTGTCATTTTGCATTTAATCAAATATTGTACTTCCATTTCCCCATATTGTTAGTATGCTGTTTATGACTAGTTTTGTCAAATAAGCTGTTGCAACATAATTATTTTTATTGTGAATGAAATGAAAACTCCAGCAATCCAAAATGTGGGAGCATGACTGAATAATTAAAAATTAAAGACTGTTTAAACCAGCAAAGTCCACCGTGCTGTGAATATTTTCAGATAAATTCAGTTATAAATAAATATTAAGAGGCAATCCTAGTTTAAAGAGAATTAACATAATTTGAAAAACTACTGATAAATCATAAGGATCATTAACTGTCAAAGATTTGGAAATTGCTTCTTAAATACAATACTTAATCAGAACAAGTAAAAGAATTCATGATAAAGTGGGGGTGAGACATAAGACTATCTGTGGGAAGACATGCAAGTTTGCTTTGAACATAAATATAAGAGAAAACTGATATGGAACAGACAGTATGTAATAGCAAATATTATCCAAATACAGTGGTACCTCGGGTTAAGTACTTAATTCATTCTGGAGGTCCGTTCTTAACCTGAAACTGTTCTTAACCTGAAGCACCACTTTAGCTAATGGGGCCTCCTGCTGCTGCTGCACCGCCGGAGCACAATTTCTGTTCTCATCCTGAAGCAAAGTGCTTAACCTGAAGCACAATTTCTGGGTTAGCAGAGTCTGTAACCTGAAGCGTATGTAACCCAAGGTACCACTGTAGATGCTTGAAATGCTGGTGGTGGGAGGGGAATTGGGAATTACGGTTGCATTTGGTGAGAATGTCTTTTTGAAGAGATACTATAAAAACAACCTTAAATAGTAAAAATTGTAGGATATTTTTATTTATTTTACTTATTATATAAAATTATACTGCTTGATTGTAGGAAAACCCCCTCAAAGTGGACATGAGACACCATTAGCCCCAGTTTTTCTTATTAAATTATTTAGGCAGTTTACTGAAATCTTCCAGCTTGCCTCCATTAAGAGGCAGTTCTGCTATGCCTCAGGCACAGTGGTCACCAGGTTAATTTTTCTAGAAAAAAAGGTGCTGGAACTCACCATGAACGCCTCCCTTGTTCTCTTATAATGACAATGGTGCCCACCTGAGAGGTGCCGGAACTGAGTTCTTGCTGAAAAAAGCCCTGGTTGGTCACCACTGTGTAGCCCTGGATTTGAATAGGGTCAGCAGCTCTGCCACTGTGGCCCAAGAGGCAACCAGGGTCCTTACAGCCTGTTTGCTCATCCCCCATCTTGTTTTTCCTCCGTTGCCAAAGGTCTGGCTTACCATGACATCTGAACCTGAGCTCACGGTTAAACTTTCTGCTCACTCCTCGCAGAGTGGTCCCAATGAAGAGCCCCCAGTTTGGGAGCCAATAATTCCTTCGGCAGTGTCCCAGAGCTCTTCCACCTGCTTCCCAAAGTCAGGTGCCTCCATTACTCAGCTTTGGGAAGGCAGTGAGAGGGCTCTGACAGCTTCCCAGATCCCTCATGCCTCCTTCCCAAAGCCCAGCAGTTCACTTTACCTTACCCTGCTTTGGGAAGGTGGCACGAGGGCTGTGGGACATTGTCAGAGCCCTCCCACTCCCTTACCAAAGCCTAGTAAGTGAGGAATACTTGCTGGGTGCACTGGTGGGGAAAAATATAAATAAACTGAGAGCAAAGAACTGTGGCTCCCCATTCATTTAACTCCCCCAGCCCATGTAAGGTTGCAATCACAAGTTGCAGGCTTACAGTACTGTATGAAAGAGAAACAGTACGGGTTGTGTTTTTTATCGGTATTAATCATTCTTATGCTCAACAGCATTGTTGGAAGTGAAAATGGAAATATTGGGGGGGGGGGAGTATGGGGATGTGTTACAGCTCAGCAAAAAAGCCTATGCTTTCCTAGCAAACGGGCCAGTCCCAATTGTTTCCAGGTAATGTTGACAGTACTGAGCTCAGATGGACTGGTGGTCAGACTTGGCAGTTTCCTGTGTTCCTAAGAGATGGACCAAAACGAGAATGCATAAATAGAGGTGCAATTGCAAAGACTGCATTTGTACAGATTTTTCTTAGCTAGGTGTATTTATTTAAAAGTATTCCACATCTTGTTGAACTTTTATGCTTAATTTACACGTTTGTTTGTTTTCTACAGCACCTGGTGTTTTGTATAAAACACTTGATTTCCTATTTAATCCCAGATCTTCCTAAAGATCTGAGGGATCGTATGAGAAGGGAAAAGTATCTGATCCAGGAAATGATGTATGAAGCAGAACTGGAGCGTCTACAGAAGGAACGGAAGGAAAGGAAGAAAAATGGGAAATCTTACCACAACGAGTGGCCATAACTAAGCTGGGTGAGCATTTCTAAATGATACGTCAGTTCAACAGTGTGAAACAAATTGCCCAGATAATTTGAGAAACTCTCTAATACAATCAAGAGTTTAGGTAACTGTTTTGTGGGCAAAGGGGCTTGAACATAACAAGTCTGAAAATATAGCTAGCCTATCCTATTACTTGGGGTGGATAACCTCTGGCTCGCAGTGTGTTACCAGTCAGCCACTGGGTTTAAAAAATGTGTTGCATATTTTTTACCATTCTAGTAACAATGCTCAGCATAACCACACCAAGCCTAATAGTTTAACTATAGGAGGCAAGGTGAGAAATAAGAGAGTTAAAGCCTACCATTATAGCTCAGGTAACCAACAATACAAATCGTGTTGCATTATGTTATGCAAGGTCCATCCTGTGATACTTCTAGCACCAGTTTACTCCTTTTGTATGGTTTCCTGGTGATTAAAAACTCTCAGAGTAGTATGTAGGTTTTGTTCAATAAAACACAGGAATAGATTGTAAGGTAAGTTTTCTGAAAACATCTTTGCATTGGCTTAATAAAATGCAATTTATTTTTGTTTGTTCTTTTTATTATTATGTACTTTTGTGTTCTGAACCACCCTGCGACCTAGGGATGAAGAAGGGTGGTATATAAATTGAAGAAATAAAATAATTTGTTCTATTGGCCCAACAAAAATTACCTTTTACTGTATTATTGTGTGTTTTTGAGCTTACACAAATCTCAGTCTGAAGGATCAGCATAATGTGTTGCTGCCACTGTTCACAGTGAGACATATTGTTTGATAACGAGTCCTCTTTCTAAGCAACAAGTTTCCCCTTTTGTCCTTCATCAGATTAAAATACACGCAATCCAATTACAGTCCCCCAAAGACAAAAATTGTGGCCTTGAATCCAGTTAGAGATTCACATTTGCTTAATCTCACAACTTGTGTGTACATAATGCAATATCCTTGCTATCTGGTTGAATACATGAATTGTGTCTCCTCTTTTCCTGACCGGATACTTTTTTTTGTTGTCGCTGCTGCTGCTGCTGCTGCTTACATTTGCAGGTAGGATACCTATATTCCATTTGCTTACTACAGTTCCATGAGAACACTACCTTCAAGAGAATGAACAAAAGATGCAACCTCAATGCATGCCACAATCTGACATAGCAAACAGGACAGAACATGTCAAGGAGTTTTACTGTGAAATCACCTTGCAGTCTGCATATGATTGCTATTCATATGCCATTCTAAACAAGCATGCAACTTCAGTTTTTAAAATCAAGAAACTTATATACCGTGGACTATTTTTCAGCCTGTTTGCTACTCTTTTGCATTATGTTCCTTGTCACTTTTTCAACACTTCCAATAGTAAATAGACATAAAAAATCTGGGTACTTTAGCAATGGCTATTATAACATCTCCTATTAAAGTACCATGTATATCAGACACACTGATTACATATCTGGTAGCTCTTTGTTTTCAATTTTTTTTGAGGGAAGATATATCTTACATATGTATAATATATATAAAGTATATAGAGATTGTTTATTGTAAATAGCAAAACAAAAAAAAAAGCCCTATGGTTAAGAATGTCAAATTTTCACACTTAAAATATACCATCAACATAAAGCCATGTTTAATGCTTCAATAATGTGATAAGCTTTAAAAATAAATTATGGATAAAATTCTTGCTTTTTGTGTCTTCAAAAATTATTTTAAAAATCTAAGTTATTGGATATTCAATATGACATATGTCTTTTTAAATTTGATCATGTGATGGATCAGGTCACCTTTGAGACTATTTGCTCCCATATAGGCCTGCTTGAGAATTAAGATCGTCGAAGACCTTCCTCTTGGTGCAATTTCAAGATATTTGGTGAGTGAGCGCAAGTTACAGGAGCCTTGCAGTGCTGCCATGGTTCTGGAATACTCTCCCAGTCAAAATCTTCCTGGTTTTCTCTTGCAGAGAAAATCACAGAGGGAAGTGTACAGGGGCAACCATGTAAAATGCAACCTTGCAGGTCACATGACCCTATAGCAATCTGTAAGATACAGTGCCACCAATAGGGTTTCCTCTGAGGATCTAAGTCAGGCATAGGCAAACTCGGCCCTCCAGATGTTTTGGGACTAAAACCCCCATCATCCCTAGCTAACAGGACCTGTGGTCAGGGATGATGGGAGTTGTAGTGCCAAAACATCTGGAGGGCCGAGTTTGCCTGTGCCTGATCTTAGTGGTTCCAACAGTCATTTATATGGGGGACTATATTTCAAGGAAACAAGCTGTGGAAACCCTGAAGTGGAGGAGTGGGAGGCTTGTTAGTAACAGTGTAGAGTCATCATTGAGCAATACTTGGCCTCTGCTCCTAAGAACCCACTGCTGCCCAGACTGTCAGGATTGTTCAACAGCTGTCCTGAGTAGTGAGGGAGAGCTGTGGAGATGGAGTGGCTGACTTCTGCTAGCTACAAAGGCCTGGGAGACACTCTGCTCTGGTACTGCCTGAATTGCTTCAGCTTTGAAAGCAAAGCAGGGAGCCTAGAAGCATCAGAAAAGATGTCAAAATAGATTACGCCAACAAAGGTGATGTTGAAAGTCATGTGTACAATGCATAGCTTAGGCAATGCAATCCATCCAGATTATAATTGGATGCCCCTCTGGAGATGAATCCACTAATCAAGTTTTAATTTGATTAAAGCAGTCAAAATAGTTGCATAATGTCAACTGGTCTCATAAATTTACCTGTTGCATGTTTGGGAGTATTGGCAGGGCTATACTAGGCTGTAAGAAAAAGCAAGGCTGCCAAGGAAGGATACCTTCCTTGATATAATCCATTCTGGAATTTGCTTTGAAGCTGATCCAGAAAGGTACAGAAACTGGGCTTCGAGTCCACTAGTTTGTTTCGTTTCCTCCTATTACAGTGCTCGGTTCCACTTCCTACTGAAATCATTCTTGCCGATATTCAACACAGAGGTTACCTGAGCCTCCAGTCACAGAGATGGCTTTAGGAGCACCCCAAGCTATGTACCTGTTTCTTTAAAGAGTCTGTGATTGTCTCCAAAATTGGTACACTCCCTGGTTCCCAGTCCTGGAAACTGCTCAACTGCAAGGTATCAATGTTATCAGTATCTATTTTGTTCGTCCACAACTGCACCAAGGCACCAGCTCAAAAAGTCATTGCCTCTGCCAATTCCATTAAAACAGAGAAATGAAGCTGGACGTCAGATGGCAGGGACTGGCGCACAATGCCCTCTGTATGCTAATGACCCTGCCCAGCAGCAATCAATAGACAAATATAAAACAGTGAACTACGTCCCTAGCTCTCTATTTCCTATCTTAGTTCCCTGAGATAAGTACCTTCTTAATAGTATTAGTGCACTCCTAAGCTTGTTTACTTAGGAATACGTTCCATTAGGTTCAATGGGGCTTCCTAATAAGCAAGTGTGTTTAGTTTTGCAGTCATGTGTCCAAGCATTATATAGTAAAAATAAGATATGAAGCCCTTCCTTCCTGATCTTTCTTTTTCCTTAGAGGTTTCATGGAGCCTAAGTGTGATTTTTGCAACCAGTTCAAATCGTGGTTTTTTAGGGGCAGGGGTCCAACTGCTATTTGTCAGGGCCAAACAAGACATTACATGGGAAACATGGTGGTTAAGAGTGTGAGACTAATTTTGATTCACAGTTTTTACTGAATTGTTGCTTTGCCACATGCTCACGTTCACACAAAAAACGAGCAAGTTTGCTTGAACTTTGGTTACCAAACTGACTGTTTCAACATTGATTTATTGGGAGGGGGACCCAGAGTTTCCATTTTTAATTAGAATTAATAAAACCAAACACAGCTGAACTTTGTACTGCATGCTCATTTTTATTTTTCACTTGAGATGCTTTTGAAGTAGGCTGCTCTTCCCTTTCAAAAGTTGGTTGCTCTTCCCTTCCCAAAGTAGGCCGCTCTTCCCTTTCAAAATTTGGTTGCTCTTCCCTTTCAAAAGAAGGTTGCTCTTCGGTTCCAAAAGTAGATTGCTCTTCCCTTCCAAAAGTTGGGTGCTCTTCCCTTCCAAAAGTTGGGTGCTCTTCCCCCCTTCCAAAAGTAGGGTGCTCTTTCTTTCTCTGTTATCTTCCAAAGGTAGGGTATCTTCTACAGCACCAGTTGTAGACTGTAATTGGCCACAAGCCACTGGCTGTATTGGCTGCACTGTTGGACGAAGCCTATTGGACAGCTGTACCTATAATTGTAACAGTCAGAATTTCATATATATAAGAAAATTCTAGTTCTCTTGCAAAGTCCAGTGCCAACTATGCTTAAGAGCACTAGTTTCAATGGGATTAGGTATAAAAGCTGTGGTTGAAATGCATGACCTTGCTCCAGTAAATGCAGTGTGTGTGAAAATAAGAAGAGCCTGCTGGATTGGGCCTGCTCTCACAACAGCCAATCAGATGCCTATGGAAAAGCACACAAGCAGGATTTCGGTGGAATAGCATTATCCCCTCCTGCCATTTCCAGCAGATGGTATTCAGAACCATGACCTCAAACTGTGGAGGTAGAACATGTACATCAGGATTAGTAGACACTGGTGGCCTTATCCATGAAATTGTATGGATCCTCTCTTAAATCCACTGAGGTTGGTAGTTATCACTGCCTCTTATGGGAGAGAATTCTATAGTTTATGCTGAATGAAGAAAACCTTTCTTTGCTCTATCCTGAATCTTTAAACAATCAGCTTAATTGAGGCCAATGAAGTTCTTGTGTTATGAGAGAAGAAACTTTTTTTTATACATCTTTATCATGTCACCTCTTATTTGCCTTTTCTCTAAACACCACCACCCCATCCTGCAACCTTTAGTCACAGGGGAGTCACTCCACTTTCCTTGATCATTTCAGTTGCTCCTTTTCTGAAGCTCTTCCAACTCTACAATATCCTTTCTGACGTGAGGCAACCACAACTGTACACATTATTCCAAATGCAGTTGCACCATAGATTGATACACTGGCATTATGATGTGGGCAGTTTCATTTTCTTTTCTAATGCTCCCTAGCATGGAATTTGCCTTTTTCACAGCTGCTGCACACTGGTTCAAACTCTTATTGAGCTATTACCTCAAGGTCTCATTCTTGGGGAACTGGAGACCCAAGTTTGGGGAACATTGCTCTAGACCATTTATGAACAAGTTAAAAAACAGGTCCCAACACAAGTCCTTAGAGGATTCTACTTTCTACATCACTCCATTGGAATAACTGTCCAATTATGCCTACTCTCTGCTTCCTGTTACTTGAACCAGTTTCTGATTTACAAGAGGATCTCTTCTTATTCCACAATGGCTAAATTTACTGAAAAATCTCTGGTTGGATTACTTTCTGAACTAGATCTTGAACATGTTCAAAACCCTTACACTCTACACATTTGACACCTGCTGCTGAATCCTATGTACCCAGGCCTTGGAGAAGGGCAAGGAAGTCCCACCAAGGGTGATGAGGTGACAGGAAGATCTTTAGTTGGAACTGGTACTCCACAAGGAACTTTTGTGCTCCTAGTGCATGCATGCTTGCATAGAATGTCTGAGGTTAGGTTGTGAATTTAAATAAGCATACAGCATAGTTAAGATGGATAGACCCTGGGGTTGTCCACACTTCTGCTGGTCCCATGCTTTCTAGGCACCGGTCTGATCTGTTTTGCCTCTGCTGCTTTTCCCTGGAAAACCTCTTTGGCAACAAATGGCAATTAATGGAAAATCTGACTGCCATCCACTCTGATTCAGCACTAAATTGCAGGTTTTTCTTGGAGAAGTGGCAAAGCAAGGATAAGCTATCTGCCTATGAAATACATATGAGAACTTAAAACCTTACTTACCCATTTATCTTTCCAATACCTGAAGTTCTTCATTATGTCCTCTTTGCCATACATAAGTTTGCTTTCCACATGTTGATCTAATCCCCCTAGAAGATAGTTTATTAACAACACGATCTCTCTCAATACTTTTTATTAAGACTAGTGCAGTTCAGGTACTGATATAACCTGATCATATACACTCCTAGCCCAGGTGTGGGGAACCTTTGGTCCTCCAGACATTGATGAATTTTAGCATCCTTCAGCCTGAGTAAGCATGGCCAAGGATGATGGGCGTTGTTGGCAAAGTGGCAGCAGCGCAGGTGGCTTCCCAGCCACTCACCCAGAATGTATTGCTCCAAGGAAAGACCTTCACCCTAGTCCTTTCTCAGGACACAGGGAGAAAGGTAGCCGGCTGATGGTTCTGTATCAGTAAATAGAAAAGAGGCAGAGGAGATGAGGTAATAGAGAGAAAATGCTATTCCTAGGCCCCTGATGAAACAAGAGGGCAGGGATGTGGCAGATTCTACTTTGGGCTGACTCTGCATCACCACCTGCTGCAGAAGGTGCAGGAGATTGGGTGCTGAGTTCCCAGCTGCTTTGAGCAGATCTGGCTCCACAGTGTTCCAAAGAGCAATCTGTGACCAATTTTGATACTGCTCTCTCAGGGAATAAGGTTAGGGATGCAGCTACCACAAAGCTCTTTGTGTGGCGTCTCTCAGTGGAGCACACACACATGCAAGGAGAACACAGTGGTCTGCTTCTAAAATGCTTTCCCAATCCTAGTCTTTCTCAGGAGCCAGAAGAGGGAGAAAATGGCTGGTGAGAGGCCGAGAAAGGGTTGTTCATTTTGTTTTCCTCTTCAGAGAAACAAGATCTGAGGAGAGGAAGAAAAGAGGCATTCCTCCCTCCCCCAGAGACAAAGATCTGAGCAAAGACGTAGGAGGACAGAAGAAAATGGCTGCAGAATTAATGGAGACAATGAGAAAGAAAGGTACAGGCCTGAGTAGAAGAATGCAGAGGACAGTAGTGTTCAAGTAGTCTGCTTCCAAGTGGAGGCGGGAAACAAACTGAGGCCTCAGCTGAGCACTGAGTTCCCTGCCTCTTAGTGATAGGACACAATAAACTCACATAGAGACCTCCAACACCCAAGAGAGAATGCTTGGGTGCACCCACTAATGTGGATGGCCATCTGGGACCTCTAGATTCTGCATATAATTCGTTGTGCGTGACTACACTTCTTCCAGGGCCAATCATTTCTATAGAAAAGGGCCGATACAAATTGAGCACATATCGTTTGTTAATATGGACATAGCTGCTCAATGAAGACCTACATTTATAGGGGGAAATGATAGACAGACTAAGGAAGCATGTGTTATACCTTAAATACATATAGCAACAAATCAGAAAGAACTGCAGACACAAATTTTGATGCTTATGTCAAAACCAGAAAAAGGTACCTGTTACTAAACTCATAACTGATCCCACAGTAAATGTGATCAAAGTTCCTAATGGGTTGAAGTATAGATATGACAGCGAGAACCACCAGTAATCTTTTTTGTCAGGTCTGGAATTGAACAAATGAAAGATTTAATATTAATTTCCTAGAATTATGCAATAATACTATCCACAAACACACTGAGAGGAATTCAACATTGTGCTAAGATTATTGTTATTGGGGTGCGCTCCCGCTGCTCGGTCCCAGCGCCTGCCAACCTAGCAGTTCGAAAGCACCCCCGGGTGCAAGTAGATAAATAGGGACCGCTTACTGGCGGGAAGGTAAACGGCGTTCCATGTGCTGCGCTGGCTCACCAGATGCAGCTTGTCACGCTGGCCACGTGACCCGGAAGTGTCTGCGGACAGCGCTGGCTCCCAGCCTATAGAGTGAGATGAGCGCACAACCCTAGAGTCTGGCAAGACTGGCCCGTACGGGCAGGGGTACCTTTACCTTTTAGGGCAAGCATTTTGGCTTGCCAGCTGGAATGGTCTCCCTTTCCTGTCCCCATGTGTTGTTCCAGGGGCTCTCCTGATTGTCCCCTTGAGCTAGTTTGTACAATGCAGGTAGAGGAGAGGGGGGAAAGCCCACAGCTCAAGCCAGTCTCCTTGCGCAGGGTGTCCACTGATGGGACTCATTAGCTGAATCCTACCCACTATAATTTAAACTGCTAAAGGCTGTACAAACCTCCCGAGAGTAAGTACCATTGAATTCAATAGGACTTAGTTCTGAGCAGACATACACAGAATTGCAGTTGGTATGCAATCCTAAAGACATAGGGAGGATTATGAAATAGTTTTCTGTTCTGTGGGTAGGTAACCAACACTTCTTTGATGTTCAGGCATACAGATCGCTGTGTTAATGATACTTTGTTTACTTTTTAAGAAACTGAATGATAAGTAAAGCACCCATCATTAAAGTTACCAGATTTGCCTTATTGTATATATTTCAATACATATATAGGAGCACGTACACAATGATGTTTGTGCCAAAAAGAATCCTAAGAGGACCAACAATAACATAGTAAAGGTCAATAAAAAATGAAGTTAAAAGAATGTACGAAAACATACTATACTATAAAAAAGCCAAACAATATGAAACATTCAATCGTATCAAATTTGTCACTGACTTCTTGTACGTACCTTGCAGAAGTTGTAGGGTGGAGAGTAGTAGTTGACTGTGTAGTATTGTATTTTGTACAGTTTCTAACTGAAAGGGGCAATGGCAATGTTCTGTGCGGAGGGGCAGGGTGCCTCCGAGACCCAAATGCAATCCACAAAACAATAATAAACCCACAAAGTAGACCTGAAAATGCACCCTAAGAAACAAAGTTACACACAATGAAAGCTAAACAATAACAATAGAGAAAAATCAGGTAAAAACCAAAAGGCCCTGGGTCCAGTTCTTTAACGGAAATTAATGCCACCTACCCAATATTAAACGAGTCTTATAGGCTACTTTTAGGGCACCATTTTTTAAAAGTCCTTGCCCTCAACCCAGCGCTCTGTTGCAATTCGCCATTTGTTACAATGGAGAAAGCAGACCCACAAGCAACTGCAGAGAAATTCTGTGTGCCTATTTCTGTGTATATGGGACTCTTCATCAGGAAGCCTACCTGTAACTTAGTGAAGAAGTTGAAGCTAAGATAGCAACATTATATTGAAAATAAATTCTATTAAGCAAAGTTAATAGACCACAAGGCATTTGCTTTTCTCCAAACATTTTTTTCCTGGAGAACTCTTTTCAAGAATAACTAAGAGTTCAAACTGGCTTATTTTTCAGGTCCCCAGTAGTTGAATGCACTCTACTTTTATACTGAAATTAAAGTACTGTTGGTAACAAGTGCTTCCAGAACATGTGTTTATTTGGGCTTGGTCTTATTTGCGTTACTTCAAGCTGGGATCTACGCTGCAGTTCTTAAAATTGATTGTAAAGGCCTTTAAGATGTAATAACTAAAGGACTGCTCCTTGTGCAGAGTTATCAGTACAGTTTATTTGTAGTTTTCTACAATGGAAAATGTTTTTTAGATTAAATTCATTGTATCACTTTGCCTTTTATATTTCAGGGTGGTTGAGATATAACCAAACCATTGTAGTCAGGACTCTAGGCTAACACTTTCCCCTTCCCTAATGTATATGTGGTTTCTGCCTCCTTATCCTAGAAGAAGGGAGCCATAGTTTGCTGCTTCCAATGAAATGGCAAATTATGGATTGCATCCAGCCAGGGTAAATGGCAGGGCAGGACCATGCACAAGGCGTTGAGAGAAAGTGGGTGAGTGCTGGGCTCCCAACTGCTTGTTGACAGAATGCTAAACCATGGCATAGCATTAAGTCTTGTCTGAACAAAGAGTCTGTTTCACTCTGTGTGCGAAGATGCTTGGTAATGACATAAGGAACTCTCTGAAATGCTAAAATATGAAAGGTGATCACCACTCCATACCCCGCTCCATTTAGGGAGCGTAGGATGAAAGACAAGTACTTACTTTAGAATTTGCGAAAGGCATGAGGATGCCCAAAGAAAATATCCCCAAAAGAGGGCCACCAACAATTCCAAAAAGACTGAACGCTGCCTGAGGAAGGAAAAATAACAAACTCTGGTAAGTACAGGAAGCATTACTTATTGTTTTTCTCCAGAATAGAAATTTACCTAAATAAAAATACCCATTTTCTGCTAGGGATGCAGGAGGAATTTTTTCAAGGTAAAATGTAGCAATACTTGTATATGGCAGGCCGAAACACTTCATGAGTACTTACTGAGGGAGAATCCTCTGAGCAAACTGAGGCCAATAAAATGTTTCATAAATGTGTGAACAGACACCAGTATTGTTGGATAGATTTACCGGTAACCAGAGAGAAGCAGCCCTCAAATGATATTGTGACAGATGTCCATGGTGCACTATATTCAGTGCCCTGTTAACCATTACCATAGCTGCGTGAACCTAATGAGAAAAAATAATGGTGCATTGCCCCAATCTCTAAGTGGTGCGAGATTCCAGAGGTTCCAGGCATATCCTCAGGCTTTGGTTTCCTTGGAATGAGGGGCAGTGGAACCTGTACTGTCTTTATGATATGGTTTACTTCCAAATATACACAACCTGCGCCTACAATGGAGGGGCTCATAGCATTTTCATCCCAGAAGGTCTGGCTTCTCTCATAGCTACAGCCTTGGATTCAAACAGAAATCAAGCATGGCTCTCACTCTTTGCTTCCAGCTCTCACACACCACTCTGCCTACTCTCATTCTCACTACCAGCCAGATGAGGCCCATTTGGCCTTTGGCACAAAGCAGCCTCCTTTCCTATACTAAAGTCCCACACATAAGGCCATTACCAAAGAGCTAGCCTGCCTACTTCAACAATGAAATCCTTCAGACTCTCAACAAAACATTTTAATGTAAATTCCATTCTAGAAAGGCGACTTTCTAGTGTCTGCTTCATTTGTTGAAACCCAGGTAGATCCAGATCACACTGAAACAAGGGCAAAACAATATCCCCTGGATTGTGTGCCACTAAACCACAAATATTATTGTTAACACCACTAGAGCATCTATGGGAGATTTGCAGGGGTCAGGCATGATTGGCTCTTAGTTTGGTGGACTCTTAGTTTGATTGGCTCTTAGTTTGATGGACATAGTTTGGTGTGGGGAAAGTTGGACCCACTGAGTAATTGAGAATAATTTCCTAAGATCTTCATTGGGTGTATTGGTGGACACACTGTCACCCCTGGGCATTGCACTGGCAACCCCCAATGGTGTTCATCTCTACAGCAACTACAGGAATGGCTCCTATGCCTGCACATTTTTTGATCCTTGTAATATAGTTTATGAGGTGAATGGTAATGATTCAAGTTGCTTCAATCCCTTTGGGGTAAGTCCATGAGCATCATATACCTTTACCTTCCTTTGCCATCAGGGATCTCAAGCCTGACACAAACTAAAGGAAGTCTTTGCTTCCTGTCGGAATGGGCATAGATGGCAGGGGACCTTCAGAGAATCTCCTACCTTAGAGCCTTTCCCCCCTCCAAATTGTACTTTTGAGCCATCAAAGTGGTAGCAAAGACTTGTCTCTGAGTCACTTCAAGGTCAATGGGGCATGTCCTGCAAAGGTGGGTTAGCTGCCCCTTCTTCCCATCTGCCTGGCAGCACTACGTATGTTTGTGTTGCATGTTTTATGTAGTGGAACCAGGACAACCTGATCCAATTAAAGATCTGTGCACTTCTCTCACCACTCCCACAGCATGGAATCAGAAAGGACCAAGAATACACTTCAATCTGAAATAATAACTTCTTAGGGAGGTAAACTAGCACCCTGCTATCTAGACAGATTGCTGGTAAACTGGGGAAAAGTCAATAGTTTCACGACCTTTCTCCAAACTAAATGGGAGCAGATATACTGAAGGATATTGAAAGCATTCCTGCCTCCCTCAGGTTATATGTGATTTTTGCTTTGGGAATCATTGCAGGACAAAGGGAAGTGCAATGGTTTTGTTTCAAATTGAATCAGCATCAATTATATATGTTTAAAAGCTTGTTTTAGGTCTGTTTGAACAAGTGGAATGGCATCCCACTCCATTCTAACAAACTTCATGCACTGGTGAATAAAAACCCCAATGGTATTAACTGCATCCCTACTACAGCAAGTACTTAAAAAAACACACCAATAGATAGTACAGTATAAGAATACCAGGGATAATCTATTTGAGCATAGGAAAAAGAGTCAATCAAATTTCTTGGTATACTGTATTTAAATTGATTACTTTTTCAATGACAGTTTTACTCAACATAGCCAGGTTAAATATTCATTTCCCAAGCCCACACAATTACTAAAGCAAACTAGGGATGGTCTCCTTTCACTCTGCTTTAGAGCTCACCTGACTGCAGAGGGTCTTGTCGGCAAATTGGGGCAGTCCAAGCAATTTGCGACTTTCTAGGAGAGGAATTGCTCCTTCCCTTTTCTTCCCTTTCATTTACTTTTTGAAAGCCAGTAACTCTGCTGGTACCTTTGGCAGCTCAGGACGAGAGCTTGTGTCACCACCATTCTTCCTTCCCAGAGTGCCTTTGGGAAGATGGATGATGGTAGTCACTGAAGCTGCCAGCAGAGCACTAAATTATGAAAATTAACCTTTTGGAAGTGCACACAACAATACAGCAACTTATTTTAAGAAGGTTGAGACTTAAAATAGCAGTTAAATGACACCTACCTGTAAAAAGCTGGACATAACAGATGCCCCTGCAGCCATGGAAAGGCACACTGAACCATACAGCACCTCTAGTTGGATAAATGTATAAAACGTTTATAGGACAACTTAATTATGCAACTGACTGAAAAGTTTCTCTCTTTGCCAATTATAAATTCACATGTGGCTATTAGGATTTACTCTGAGGAATGCTCAAACCAATAAACTGCCATTCCCCCCCCCCCCCCTTAGCAGAGGACTAATATGAAAATAATTTTCCAAGAGCCTTAAATGCTAGATATTAGTTTAAACATAATACAATTAGCACATGAAATTTCTGTTACACCCTATTTGCATGGCTAAAAAAAGCTTACTATGCATGTTTAGCTGAGTATCATTTATGACTAGAGTAAGAAGCTCCCTTGTGCAACATCTTCCTAATAAATTTGAAATTGCCATGTTACTCTTGGCCTAAATTCAGTTATGGCCTAAAGCCAAAATGGTTCAGCAACTAGAGATGGACTTGGATCTGGGACACCTAGCTCAAATCCCAGCTCTGCCAGAGGAAAATGGTGGCCTCCCAGTTGTTGTTGGACCCACAACTGTTCTAACCTTACCCCATATCTTTTCTAGTATAACTCAGTTGTATTTTGTTATTAGCAGGGGAGGAGGATACAGAGTTGTTGTTTTTTAAAGAAAGAAGATGTCACATGTAAACTTACTAGTTCCAACGGAAATCCATGCCAAGTTTGTTTCAGAGACTTTGAAATTAGGTTTAATAAGATCTTCTACAGTTACAACAGCTAACGCATTGATGCTGGAAGACATTGTACTAAGGAGTGTAAAATTAAAATATTTTGCATCTTTATGGACAAATATTTAAAATATTTAAATAGTTCAAAAATATTAAAAACTGAATCAAGGGAAATAAACTAATTTGAGGAGCTGCAGAAACAGAGTTTTAATACAGATGACCAACTCACAAAGCAGTAAGGGGTTTTCACCACAAATTTGTTTAGTCATTTATAAGAATAAGAATAGATTAGTTATACCCCGCCCATCCGTCTGGGTTTCCCTAGCCACTCTGGGCAGCTCCCAACAGATTAAAAACAAAATAAAACATCAAATATTTTAAAAATTCCTAAACAGATCAGATGTCCTCTAAAAGTCAGATAGTTGTTTATTTCCTTGACATCTGATGGGAGGGCGTTCCACAGGGCAGGCACCACCACCAAGAAGGCCCTCTGCCTGGTTCCCTGTAACCTCACATCTTGCAGTGAGGGAACTGTCAGAACACCAGAAGGCCCTCAGAGCTGGACCTCAGTGTACTGACAAAACCATGGTGAGATTCTACCCCCTTCTACCACGATTCTAATGCTAGTTAAAAGTTGAGAGTCAATAAGTGGAATGACTTTCCTACATTAACCACTTGGTAAATTTATCATCTGTATTAGCATTCCATGGAAAATGACATCAAGTGTGGAAAACATTTTTGCCAAGCTATAGAGCTGGTATCTCCACTGTAGTGCCACTGGCACCACAGCTCCTATGAGGCTATACCAAGTTCCCCACTCAATGTTGGAACTTATAATAAGTTGGAACTCATATTTTCTTTTAAAATTTAAGACTGGGCACGCATTTCCGACATAATACGCAGTTGTGTTTCAAGGCTAATTTGCCTATCACTGTACACATCAGCACTATGAGATGTGTACTGAAGTTACCCACTGTACCAGAGGGCGGAGTGATGTCTTCACCTGACGGAATTGCCTGGTTAATATCCCCACCCTGTCTCCAAAATTCCAGGTGAAAAGGAAGCCTTCTCAGATGTACACACTTAGGATTCAACACAGCTTGAATAAGGACACAGTGCTTAAGTTACATTGAAGCTTGAGAGAAAACATAGCAAAATACAGTATTTCACCAGAAACCACAGAATTGCTCTGGTTCCTGGGTAATGCCCACAGTTTAAAAAAATAAATGGTGGGAGTACACTGGATCAGAATAAATGTTAACAGGCCCAGCATGCACTTGTTCTCAAAGTTAGCAGCACATGGGGAAGGGAAGGTTTAAGGCATCCTTGCACGTGTCAATTCCTAAATGTCAGCTTCCGCAACATAGCAATTAGCATTTAAAGCAAAGAGTCCCTTTGCTTCCAATGGGAGTTTTTTCCTAATGCTAATTGCTGAACCAAAAGGGCAATTTTTATGGACTTTAAGTCTGTAGGGGTTTAAACCTCCTTCTTTCACATCCTATTACCCTTGATAATATCTGCATGCTCCCCATGTTTTAACATCATACAGTTTCTAATAATGTTAACAACACCTGTGGTGTTAACTAGCCTTTGAAGCATTCCTAGCATCCTGCTGATTTCCCTTCTTTTCTTGTGAAACATTATGGTTGTGACAAATCAGAGTAACCTATCGTGAAGCTTCTGCATGATACAACAGATGATTGAGGGCCAAAATGTGCATTATATTATGTTAATGTATGGTTCCGTGTTGAATTTTATTTATCTATTTATTCCATTAAATTTATACACCGCTTGATTGTTTAAAAAACCAACAACCTCAAAGTAGTTTACAAAGAAGATAAAACAATAGCAATATGAAAAAAAATATGCAACAATAATTTAAACTTTCAAGAAGTTAAAATAGCAATAGATTCAAAAAGAATTAAAACTCGCTTCAACATCTATGCATTTTTAACTCATAAGTAGTAGCTTTAACTTCTAATTTTGCCTGTGCCACTCACAGAGGTAATTTAATGTTAAAACAATAGTGACTGCAAAAATACACCATGTGCTTAACACAGCTTGTCATTTGTCCCGAGCGTCACAGTTTTAGCATAAAAAGATGGGCTATAACTAATCAGTTACTTTCCAGAATCTAGATCTAGGATGGCAATTTGCAAATTTACCTTAACGTTCCACTGAAGGTCCCAGCCACAAAAAGTCCCGGAAGTCCCGGAAAGTCTCCCAAAATATCCATCACAAGATATGGCATGATCTAAAAAAAATTCCCCCCAAATTGACGTTTTAATTTTTTGCTGTCCTTTAAATATATAACCTGTGTCTGAATAATATAACTTTAAACATTTTAGTCATGTCATACTATGTTCCATTTAAACTGTAGCTCTCCAACGGAGGCCGTGGCTGTGAAGAGAAATATGCTTTGATCTTCTGATGTGTGAGGCATCTTGGCATATTGGGTACTCGCTACAGCTGGCATGCACAGGGCTTATGTCATGAGGGAGCTTATGTTGGGATGTAGAGTGTGAGCTTGTGAGTGTGAGCCTTGGCACTGGAAAATCTCTGTGGGGCTGGCCTACAGTACTGACTTGATTTCTTTGTGGGCCGAGAAACCCATTTTCCAAGGGATGTCATCATCCACAGCTGAAAGAAGTGAGGAAGAGATAAAGAGCAGGTGAGCAGCTGCCTCCTATGCCAAACAGGCAAGTAAAGAATCTAAAACATCCTGGCCAGAGCCACAAAAAGGAAAAATGTGCAAGAGAACCTCCAGGTTGCAGACAAAAGCTGCAAACCTATGACTCTCCTAAACTGCCTTAACCCATAACTGCTCCAGTACTTCAACAGAGGGCAGGGGAAAGCTAAATGTTCATGTTAACTCTGGCTGTTGCACTGAATCCAATGAGTTTGACTCAAAAGACGCCAGCAGATGCCTTTTGTGCCAATTTTTAAATACCTGCTGAAAACTTTTCCATTCTGCAATTAAGCATGTGTCCTTCCACAATGGTTAATTGAGATCTGTTTTTAACTGTTTTGAACTTTTATGGTTTTATTGTATTTGTTTTTATTGCTGCAAAGTGTATTTCTTTATGATGCAGCAGTATACAAATACTTTTATAACTAATTAACGTATCATTCCTGTATTGTTCTAAGTTCGAATATTATTTAAGTTCAAAATAAAGATTTATTTTCAAATATGTGGCTTCAGTTTATTTTCATACACCACACTTTTTTGTTGCAGAAAAAATAAAATTATACAACTGCATAAATATAAAATTCTTATTTCCTGATTTCATTACATCTGTCCATTATTTCAAGTAAAATAGCACTTTACTTTATTCCTATCTGTCGTAATATGTTCATAATGTTATCTTTCCAAAAGCCCTACTCAAAACTCAAATAGTTCCATGGGAGATACACAGAGAGTAGATCAAATTCATATTTAAGTATTTCACTCAGTAGTAAACTAAACCTGATCTGGTGCTGACACAAAGCCGGCAGTCCATGGGTCACAATCCTTGTATATAGAGTACATTGCAAATCCACATCCAATTGCAAAACACAGAATTAAGCAGAGTCCCACAAGA
The DNA here is from genome assembly GCF_964188315.1 of Podarcis muralis. Taxonomy (NCBI): domain Eukaryota; kingdom Metazoa; phylum Chordata; class Lepidosauria; order Squamata; family Lacertidae; genus Podarcis; species Podarcis muralis. The sequence goes on from NC_135664.1 coordinate 43,247,048, forward strand.
GTTATATACAGAGATCTGTTTAAAAAAAAAAGTTAGAGAAGAAAGCTAACAAAGCTTTGTTCTTGCCAAAATTATTTTAAAATAGAGGAGTAGTGCCACATTAATGTATCAAGGTACTCAGACTCCAAGAGCAGCAGAAGATTGTAAGAACACATATCTAGCTAACATCATGCCTCATAAAAAGCCATCGGATGCAAGGGAAATCCTGTGAATTAATGCAAGGAGTTTTTAATTTCAGGGTATACCACCAAGCTTTTGGACAGCTTTGCTGCACAGAGAATAGGTCTACTCATGGCACTCTCTTTCTGATGTGAAAGATGTTTCCTGCATTGGCAACACTACAAATTATTGCTAAGCACAGATCTGGCATTGTTACAGGTGCCACATTCTAGTCATTTCATAGTTCGAATACATCAAACTTTTTTAGTTCCTATACTTTGGAACTCCCTGTCTATTTACATCAGGCAGGTGCCTTTGCTGTACTCTCTGGCTCCTGCTTATAGCATATTTTAATCTCTGTTGAGTTATTACAAAATGTATTGTCCTTAACTATCTTATTGATAATTATAATATTTCTAGGGGTTTTACTGCAATCAAGTGGTATATAAATTTTGTCATATAAATAAATAAGCAAAATATTGATATCTAGTGTTAATTTATCATATTAGCAAAATAGAAATTTAGGTAACTTATTTTTACCAACATGTTTTTTTTGGTAAATATGCAATGTAAGAAGAAATATGCCTTTTAAAAAGAACAGATTCTCCAAAATGGCAAAGTACTCAGTAATTGCTCCAATTCTGCATGGGTGATCCAATTTTTGAAAATTACAGTATATACTCGAGTATAAACTGACTTTTTCAGTCATTTTTTATGCTGAAAAAGCCCCCATCGGCTTATAATCAAGTGAGGCGGGTGGCAGCGGCGGAGGGACGAGCAGCCTGAAAGGAGCCCTTTCGGGCTCCTTGTTCTTCCACTGCCGTCGCTGCCACCACCACCAGGTTTGTGGTGTGGTGGACCAGCTTACACTCAAGTCAGTAAGTTTTCCCAGTTTTTTGTGCTAAAATTAGATGCCTCGTCTTATATTTGGGTTGGCTTATACTCGAGTATATACGGTAGTTTCTATCTACAAATCACATTTCTCTGTGAAGTTAATGCACAAAAATATGTTGCATGGGGAACCCCTTAGTTGAAAGACAGGTCAGCCATCCTTACAGGCAGGAGCATGTCAGCCTCCTACTGCTGCACTTCAGAATATGTGAATTGCAGGAAGAGATATACAGTGGTCCCTCTGATTGCGAACGGGATCCGTTCTGGAGGCCCATTTGCAACCTGAACAGAACGTAACCCGCGTCTGCGCGTATCGTGATTCACTGCTTCTGCGAATGCACGTGACGTCGTTTTGTGCGTCTGTGCATGCGGCGAAACCCGCAAGTAACCCGTTCCGTTACTTCTGGGTCTCCGCAGGACGCAACCTGAAAATGCTCAACCTGAAGCAAAAGTAACATGAGGTATGACTGTACAATATGTGGACTTACTTTTTTGCCTCACGTTGCGATCTGCAGGCAAGGTATCGTTGAACTTGACAGTGATTGGTTCCATATACGCTAAGCCAAGTGAAAGTACCACCAACAACTACTGTCCAGAATGTATGCCTTCGCAGAGGGTTTGGGTCAAAGCTAAGAGACAAAATATATGTATTTTAAACGTATAGGTTTTGACATAAAAATAAATCTGAGGAGTTTAGTGAAAGAAAGGGGGATTTTAGAACTTTTCAAAAAAGAATCCTCTTCATCCCAGTCTATGCTCGGGGTGACACCCCCAGTACCAAACTATAATTATTTATTATTATTATTATTATTATTATTATTATTATTATTATTATTATTTATATGCCACCAATCTGACTGGATTACCCCAACTACTCTGGGCAGCTTCCAACAAATTAAAACACAGTAAGACATCAAACATTAAAAACTTCCCTATACATGGCTGCCTTCCAATGTCTTCTTAGAGGTGGATGGCATTATTGTTGGTTAACAGGATATGTCACCCATAGAACATACCACCCTACTGACACTATGAAATATTTATTCAAGGAGTTTCAGATTGGTAGTAAACTTCCTTTCATCTATGTATGTATACCTCTCATGCTCACTTTATGTGAAACTATCAACTCATTGAGTTGTATCCAACTAAGAGCTCATCCAGACTTCCTTTTGCACTGCGCTTTCCAAAAGGAGGTCTGCACTTTTCAGGTCCGAGTGGTTCTTGTCCCGGCACCTTCCCCAGAAACACTTACTGTTTATCACTGAAGTGGAACAAACGGCAATCTGCAGAAAACTCAATTGCCACTTGTTCTAATTCAACAGCAATGCTTTTTTCGGGGGGGGGGCACAACGATACGGATACCCCTAAACATTTTGTGAATCTAAGTTTGGCCTCATTGAGGGGCAGTATTCCAATATGAGTAGGAAACTGAGAGTACCCCTAAACATATTTTTTTTGGGGGGGGAGCACAATTCAACAGTAAACGGTGTGTTTCCTTGTGGAAAGTGCCAGGACAAGAAGAAGAAGAAGAAGAAGAAGAAGAAGAAGAAGAAGAAGAAGAAGAAGAAGAAGAAGAAGAAGAAGAAGAAGAAGAAGAGGAGCTTCTTGCACATGGACTTGAAAAGTGCAAACCCGTTCCTGGAAAGTGCAGTGCAAAAGCAAATCTGGAGAAGCACTGAGTTGACACCCAGCTGTTTGAAGTTTTTCCAGATGAGTTGGTCATTAGTATGATTTTTTTTTATGGTATTTTAAGTTTTACTGTACTTGCATATTTTTTATAAAATATTTATATTTTTAATAAATGGAAGTGTCTATAATTTTTTTATATATAAATGAATAAATAAATCATACTTGGAGTAGATCCAATCTAAGTTAGTTAAAGTCCATTGATTTCAATGGGTTTAATCTGAGTTTGACTCAGCCGGATACAACTGCCTATAGTTTATCCATGCTTATGAGATTTTATCAAGGATGCTACTTCTAACATTGTTGACTCACTGAAACCTAAACACCAAAACTTTTAACAATGTCTAAGGTATTACATTGCAGCCTAACCAAAAAGACACTTACTCCCATTTTGTTATTCTTCCTCCATCGACAGCATCATCTATAATAGGACCAATTCCTCCTTTAATAATCAGAGCCCGTATAAGCACTGCCAGAAGCGCACATATCATCAGCGTAAACTGGAAAACATCTGTCCAAACTATTGCTTTTAGGCCACCCTATTTGGAAAAAGCAGATACAGTATGTAGTAAAGAGGTTTAGTTCTACCTATAGTTCTGTAGAATTGCTTCAATTTTTATGCACCAGTTCCTGTGTCCTTGCTCAGTTAAATAATCACACTAATTTTAACAGCATTGACTTTAAATTTAGCTTTAAATTTTAAAGAGAGTTTCTAGCCATAGCAGTGAAACTGCAGGCAGTCTCCTAGGCCAGAGGTTTTCAACTTTTGAGTCCATGACTCCCTTGACCAACTACATTATTTCTGCAGCTCCCCTGTGGGGAAATGTGCTCCAAGTCTCAGAAGCCCTGTTATGACACCCCTTGCCTGCAGAGCCGGCATCCCCTCACCCCTTTTCAAACTCTCCCTTGTGGAGAGTTCCCTCAGCCTCCTCTCTTCTCCCCTCTTCTTGGAAGTCATCTGGGCAGCAGCCACCACCGCCCCTGGTCTCTGAGCCACCCCGTCCCCTACCCCAAAGAGAGGTACCTCCTCATTCTGCACCCCTGGGGGGCCTGGGAAGAGGATGCCCCCAGCCTTAGTAGCCCGACAGAGACTGGCCAAAGGTGAATGTGAGGCCACCATCTTATTCACCCTGGAAGGCAGCAGTGGGTGCCGCTGGGCCTGCATGGTGGAAAGGCTCCCCTCTGGCACTGGATTGTCACCTCTCAGGCAGGCAGGCAGGCAGGCATTGCACACAGCAAGCACAAGAAAAGCTAACACAGCCCCTGCCTGCCCGGCCTGCCTCCCACTTGTCTGTCCGTTCCCAACAGCAAGGACTGGTGGACTGGGCTCCCTCACGACTGCTTGCTTACTCCAAGGCTACCTCAGCTCCAGGAAACCAGCATCTCTTGGCCAGTCCCAGAGGCACCATTCGCCCGAGGAGCTTGTAGCCAGGGCTGCTGCAACAAACAGCTGTGCAAGCCTTGGGAGGCAGATTCGTCACAAGAGGGCATCAGAAGGAAGGAGGGAAGGAAAGAGGCCAGTGTTGCCCATGGCACCCCTGACCATCCTTCAAGGCACCCCAGGGTGCCGTGGCACACTGATTGAAAACCACTGTCTTAGGCCATCTTGCCAAGAATGCCTTGCTCAAGAGGAGTCCCAGTGCTTGTCAGAGAGAGACAGAAAATTTAAGGATGTCATGGATCATTACAGTTGTCTAAAACCAGTATAAGTATAGATAAGCCAACAAAAGTTCATGGGCTCCTACATTTTTTACTAGCCTGCTAAGAGGATGTGATATCAGGCTATGGTCTGAAAGCATTTGAGACCACCTTGCTGAAGCTGAGCAGGCTTGGGTTTGGTCAGTACCTGGATGGGATTCTCCCTGGGAATCATATAGATGGCCTCATTGATATGAGCCTCCTAGCAGACCAGTCAATCAATCAATCAATCAATCAATCAATCAATAAGAGTGTTCTAGCAGACAGAGAGATGTAGCAATCACTGGATTAGAATTCCTTGTTATAGTTACTAAGGGTTCTATATGCAGTTATTCTTTATTTTTTACCACATAAATCTTAAACAGAACATTTGTTTATTAAAACAAGTTCTTAACATACCACTGTGCAATAGAAAGTACAGATTACTGCTGTTGAAATAATAGACTCCCACAACTGAACTCCTGTAACTGAAAAAGGGGGGAAAGATACATAACACAATTAAATTAAATAATGCAAAGATAACAAAAAACAATGCATATGAAAAATCACCACATTTATGAATTTTAAGCTTGCTATTGACAAGGAATGTAAATACTTATTCAACAGTAAGCAACAGGTATACTTGGGCAATTGCTAAGTAATACTCCAGCATGGAATCAGAACTGTAGAGATGGAAGGGGACCCAGAGGTCATATAATCCACCCCTCCACAATGCCAGAATCACAGCAACAGAATCCCTGACAGATGGACACCCAACCTCTGCTTTAAAAAGTCCAATGAAGGAGAGTCCACCACCTTGCATGGTGGTCTGTTCCACTGTTGCACAGTTCTTACCATCACACACGGGTTGCAATTCAGCGTTTCTGCGCATGCGCGACCGCCAAAACCCGGAAGTAACCCATTCCAGTACTTCCGGGTTTCGGCGGTCCGTAACCTGAAAAAACGCAACCTGAAGCATCTGTAACCCAAGGTATGACTGTATATTGACTTTGGTGTCATACTATTCACACACAACAGGGCAAACATAATTTCACTCATGTTTTTCGTTTAACACCTACAGAAGTCAGCCTACATCTTGCAATATCACATTAAAGATAACAGGTCAAACTTTTCCTTAATTTTTAAAAATGTGTTTAACAGTATTTCCACATTACCTTTATTCAAGGCGTGTGATGGAGAAAATAGAACAATTCCAGTGTATATTATCTGAGGAGGTGGAACAAATAAACATCCATGTGAAATATACGGTCTCTCTCAGAATCATTTGTCCTATGCCAGCTTACACTGATTTAAATGTAAAATAGCAACTGTTACTAGATCAATTCATTGAAAAGAGTTAGGTAAATTTTAAACTTCACAGACTCTCATTCAGGCAGAACTGAAGCAAATTATAAAGGTAAACTAGAGAGAGTAGGTAGAGAGCAGGAAGTGTTTCAAAATGAGGTAAATAATAAACCTAAACACCAGCAGAATCTCAAAGGTGAAAACCCTTCTCATGGTTCATCTGTTGGTTCACCTACAAAACTAAATGAGGACCTGGAATTCCCCCGGGCGCGCAAGGCTTGCGGGCGGCAGCCTGCAGCGCGGAGCACGGGGCGCCCTCCGGAGGATGCCCTGTGCTTCGCGTAGGTGTCCGCAAGCCTTGCGCGCCCCGGGGAACTCCCCCCAGGGCGCGCAAGACTTGCCGGCGGCAGCCTGCAGCGCGGAGCACGGGGCGCCCTCCGGAGGATGCCCTGTGCTTCGCGTAGGTGTCCGCAAGCCTTGCGCGCCCCGGGGAACTCTCCCCAGGGCGCGCAAGACTTGCCGGCGGCAGCCTGCAGCGCGGAGCACGGGGCGCCCTCCGGAGGATGCCCTGTGCTTCGCGTAGGTGTCCGCAAGCCTTGCGCGCCCCGGGGAACTCCCCCCGGGCGCGCAAGGCTTGCGGGCGGCAACCTGCAGCACGGAGCACGGGGCGCCCTTCGGAGGACGCCCCGTGCTTCGCGCAGGTGTCTGCAGCCTGCCATCGGGCGCGTGGGGCGCCCTGAAGCAGAGCGCCCCTCCCGCCGAGCAGACATCGGCCAGCCCCACAAGCTCGGGGGACAGCGGGGAGGCGCAGCGCCGCCATCCCACTGGTCTCCGACCTGGTTTTGGGGGGGAAATAAAGGGGGGAAATTTTTCCTTTATTTCCGCCCCCCCCCCCAAAAAAGTAGGTGCGTCCTATGGGACGGAGCGTCCTATGGGACGAAAAATACGGTAATGCACTTTTAATACAGGCACTTGAGATTCTTTGCTACAGTATGCATATACATACAGTAAGAAGTGAGCCCCGTAAGCAGGGAGCCTCTGTAGAAAACGAATGCGCTTTACCTATTTCTCTTCTAGCAATTATTATCTTTATGCCTACACTCCCTTGTAAGCAGCATATTGTATAACTGTATTGTGAAGGGTACAATCCTCTACAGCCAAACAGTCCTAATAGATCCCATGGTATTCAGTTTAGGTAAAAAGAGAAACCAAAGTATATTATGGCACACGTAGGATATTAGGACATAAATGAATGCATTATTCCCTCTCTCACTTCCATCTATTTCTAACAAGAAGGGAACATAACTGAAGTTTGCATCTTCTCTGAAAAATGTGGTCCTTGGGAAAGTGATAAAAGAGAACTAATTTAAATCTAAAGCAAGGCCAAGCAATCTATACCACACTGCATAAAGATGTCAAACAGTAGCCATATAAGGCATTCCAATTGATAAATTATCAGCATTAAGGTCAAAGAAACTAGTTGGGAGTAAGAGCAGCTCTGGAAGTGACATTTATATTTAATATTCTGTAACTAAACATTATGGTCCAACTATAATTTACAATAGAATAATACAAAAGATCATCATCTTGCACTGTACTTGCCGTTATTATCATAAACATCACTGTTCCAAGCATGCGTATATATTTATTGTATCGAAGCTGCAAGTACTGCAAAAGAGACAAATTATTTTATACAGAACATGCATATTTATATGAATCTACTTAATATGTAGAAATAGTATTGACACCATTCCTTTAAAATGAAATTAAGTACGTATCTCAGAGAGTTAGCTGGGTAAATACCAGTTTGTCAGTGCAACTTTCTGCAATTACTGAGATGACTCCTCTGTAGCTATTAGAAGCTGTGGGGAATGAGGGCAATTTAGGTCAGGAAAAGGAAATGAGAAGGAATAAACATCTTCTTCCCAGAGTATCACCTCTCCGTATAAACTTGCTATGTCCAGCTTCCAATTACTTGTTGTTTTTAAGCGGGAGACCCTAATTATAGATCTCCTGAATCATTTTTTGTATGTCTGGGTTTGCTGTTGCCTGATAAGTATGTTTATGTTCTTCTACATATTTTTTCCTGTTTAAATGGCATATATGACTAAAAGAAAAGAAGGGAGAATGCAAGTTGCAGCCTGTTGAAGATTTTCTTCCCCATCCCCACATGGAGCGAAAACATTTGAGTATCTCTAGGATGAGGGCTTCAAACAGTTAAATTGCATTCTGCTCCTGCCTGCATGTTGTAAAAGTTAGTGTTGTACTAGAACTGTAGAGACTTGGGTTTCTAACCCACTCAGCCATGAAGCTGACCTAATCCACTTCAGAAGGATTATCTAATACAGGGGTTCCCAAATGGGGGTTCATGGACCACCATTCAGGTGGTCCAAGGCTTGTCTGTAAAAATAGTTACAGATAATACAGCATCTAGCATAGTGTATTAAAACTGCTATGAAAGACAGAAGCAACAAGCAGTACATCCAGATATTTTGCAATTTTCAGGTGGTCCATAGGGACAAAAATTTGGAAACCACTGATCCTGGAAAACCAGAAACAAGGTATTCTACTCAAAGTTCCTTGGAGGAAAAAGTAGGATATAAAGATAGCAAGTAAACACAGGAATAAAGTAATAATCAGTTTTCTAATATTAATCATTGAATCACTGAATTGTAGAGTTTGAAGGGAGCTCATGGGTTATCTAGTCCAACCCCCTGCAATGCAGGAATCTCAGCTAGAGCGCTTATATTTCACCATCTGTAATTCTAGATCCATTTTATTTTTCTTTACTGAGATTTCAAAAGCTTAGAATCAAAGATTTAACCATAATATGCTCTTCCTTTACTTAAATTGTCTTTTTTAACAAACAAGCAAATTTCTAAATTATTGGAAATAAAAATCCAACACCATGGAAAAGGAATGTTACCATTAGCGTGTGAAATTTTCCTTAAATATGTAAAACAATTTTTTTTTAAGTTAACATATGCATTGGGAGCCATTTGCCTGTATTTATTTACATTACTTCTTCTATCTAATATTCTGATCTGTGTTTTTACATTTTTATCTGTACGCTGCCTTGAGTCTTGGTCTGGGGAAAATGCAGGGGAAATGCAGGCTCAATTGAAAGCTGCTCCTTTCCACCCAGGCCCACAGGTAACATTAATGGGGGGAAATGGGCCACAGCTACAAGAATGCCTCTTGCAGGGAACCAGTAGTCTTCAGCCCTAGGGACAGGTTTGGAAAGGCCATGGCAACCTCCTACCTACCTCATAGGTGCTGCCGATATCCAGCCTGTAGTAAATGGGTAGAAACACTTCAGCGCTGACCACCACCATGATGCAATAGGCAATACCGATGAGTCCCGCAGCGCTCCCAAAGCGGTAGACCTCAGCCGGGATCTCCAGCATGGTCAACGCAGACGTGAAGCTAGCTGCGAGGGAGAATGCCACAGGCCAACAATTCAGGCTGTGGCTGCCCATCAAATAGTCACTGTGAGTTAGATGGGCTTCGCGCATGGCGACAAAGATGCCAATGAACACGGAACCCAACAGCATGGCCGCAAAGACCAGCTGGTCGAGATCCGTGAAGCGGTCGGCAGGGTCTAAGTAGTCGAAGCGGGCTGACATGAGGCCCAAATCGAAGGCAGCAAAATATAGACAAGAGGAAGACGGAAGGAAGGAGGAAGGGTCTCGCTACCCTGGGAAACAATCACAAAGGAGGCGCTTCTAGGGCCGCATAACCTCACAGGTGCCACCAGCCGGGTGCAAAGTCTTCGCCCGCATGCCCATTGCCCCCTTTGCCCTGCTGTTCTCTCCTCAGTTCTAAATCTTTTCTTAAAGCTAAGCCTAACGCTGTGTGGAGAGGCCATGGGTTTTTGGGAGTTCCTTCATCTTTAATTTAAAAAAGAAAAAACAGCCTCTCTTAATTTTGAGGAAAATGGAGGTGCTGCAACCCTGATAACTGTTAGGTATGAAATTATTTTTTGGGGGGGTGGGGAGGCCTGTAGAAAACAGAACAGACTCTCAAAGTGGAGAACTTCAGTGGGGAAATGGTGAAGAAGATGTCCCAGGAGAAGTGAAGCAGCAACTCAGAAAGCAGCTGCTGCTGACAATGTCTTTGGGGGAAGGGGGGGGGAGGCCTGAATAAACAAGGCTTTGCTACAAACAGAAAGACAGGAGAAATAGGAACCCCAGTACTTGGGGAGGTAAAGAAGAATGGCTACAGTTCTAGAGGGAATGAAAAGGGGAACCCCAAGGTCAAATGGGTACAGAAAAAACAGAGAAGGAGCTCCTTTCCCTAGAGAGGCCAGGAAGGGAGTGGCAGGCAAAATGGCTGCCGGCAATAAAAGCCATGAGTCAGAACCTTTGATTAGGAAGGGAGGGGGATGCAGAGGGGTTTGTTTTCTTAAAGGGATATTCACTAATAAAAGCAAGTACAGTGGTACCTCGGGTTACACACGCTTCAGGTTACGTACACTTCAGGTTACAGACTCCGCTAACCCAGAAATAGTGCTTCGGGTTAAGAACTTTGCTTCAGGATGAGAACACAAATCGTGCCCTGGCGGCGTGGCAGCAGCGGGAGGCCCCATTAGCTAAAGTGGTGCTTCAGGTTAAGAACAGTTTCAGGTTAAGAACAGACCTCCAGAATGAATTAAGTACTTTACCCGAGGTACCACTGTAAAGTAGTTCTCAGAGAGGGGAAAGGGATAGAACTCTCCCATAAACCCGAGTCGTCCATTTGTGTTGTAGCAGAACACATAGGTAAGGGGGAAATCCTTGCACCTTTCAACAGAGACAATGAAGATCTTTTTTATATATTTTGGTATGTTAGGGGAAAATCAAACCCTTTGTTGTTCAGTAAAGTAGCAGAGGAGAGAAATATTCAACATCAGGGAGAGATTCTCAAACTACCTGTTTGGAGGAGGAGCATTTTATGTTTGGTTTATCTCGTAGCCAAAAATTATATACAGCAGAATATTGATAGCAGTTATTGATGTATATAGCAAAATTGAATTTAGGAAGTCAAACCGCTGCATTAGCAGCACTGAAGTGACCTTCTACGGTGCACAAGCCTCAGCACTGTGTACGGGGGTCCTGGGCTGCCCAGGTGACAAGACCCCCACCTCTCAGCCTCTCTAATACAGTCCAAAGGAAAGCAGAGCAGTACGTCTTGCACCAGCTTGGCTGCAGGAATTGCCGAAAGGAAGCGTCTTACAAGCTCCACACCATATTTGTGTAGCATTGACTTTTCTTTTCCCAAAGACGACAGTGGAGGTTTAGGATCAAAGCTTTCCTTCATCTAGATGCACTACCTTCCCAGTTTGAAGAGTCCCATCTGCCCCATACTTCCCCCTACAGAACATGCAGAAACCACCTTCTTGACTGTTGGACCAACTATTGGCCTCGTCCACTCAATCCGCCAGAGCCTGTCTTCTCCACTAACTCCCTGAGGGTTGTGCCCTTGCCTAGTTTAGCTGGCCAGTCAAAGCTGTTCCTAGGGTGTGGCCGCTGTTGCATGCTGACAGCTTCTAGGAGCCACAGGCGAGAGCTGAATTGGGGGGGGGGGTGAATTAACTACCCCAGAAGAAGCGTGATGTGTCCACCCACTGAGATCCAATGTGAGCTCCGGGTACTGGGACTGCCTGGCTGGCTGGCAAGGAGGCATCACACTCTCCTCCCCTGTCAGGAAACGGATCCACGCCTGCCTGCAAGATTGGCCAATGGCAGGCAGGTTTGGAGGAAGGATCTCCCTGACAGAGCACAAAGGCTTCCCTCAGATCCACTCCCAGAATATTTAAACCGGCCTGCCTTAGCCCTGGCACCTGGCCTTTTCCCCATTGGATCTCCCACCCACACCTCCTGTTGTGCTGTGTTTTGTGTATTTCTGACTTTGCTATGGTCACCGTATTCCGGGCAGGAATTTGTCCACCAGTCAAATTGGCCCCAGTTTGGTGGTTTTGCCTACCTCGCAGCATGGTCCATTCCGCCAAGGCCATCCCAGGGTGGACTTGAACCACCAGCCTTCTGGTTAACTGCCAGACACACTGACCCGTTGTGCCAGAATCTTAAACTATGACACCTGCTAATATGGGCCACATATATCATTTAGATTAGCTTCAGCAAGTCACATTGTTGCCTGGGGTTCCCCAACTAAAGGACATAATATTGGTTAGTTACCAAGAATGCCCCAACCTACTCATTTTTCTTTCTATTTTGAGTTACATACACCCCCGTAGGGAAGAAAACTCTTAAAATAGCTCATCTGGGCGGCAACTTGAGAACCCAATGGAGCCAATGTGGGTCTTTTTCACTGCCATTGTTGTTACTGATAGGTGCAGTTGTGCTTTCTAAACACTAAACAGGTGGTGTTGTGTGCCTTCCACTCTAGCTGTTATCTTGTCTGCTTTGTTGCTGAGAGGTCTGAGGACAATCAAGGAGCTCTGCAGTGTCATATCATGCACTCTGGGGGGATTGTGTTACTGACTCTTCCCCATCTTGACATTCAGAATGAGGTGAGGGCTTCAAGAAAATCACCAACTTCAGCTACTGGAAAATTCCCCAGAACACTCAGAAATCTATCAGGTCCCATAAGTATCCCAAGGGAAGACCATCTGAATTGGTTCCCCACCTCTACTGCATGTGTGTATGTTGAGAGAACTGATGCTGCGAGCCCAAACTTTGCAGCTTGTGATCTGACCATGACAAAGGGATCGATTCCATTCCTCCAATAACCACCACTCAACACTCACCCCGAAATGACAGACTAAATCTGGTGTGTGTCCTGCCCTTTGCATTGCTCCATTGACAACTTGGGGCAAGGCAACCCTATGGTTGTCATGGAGGTTATAAAGTCTCAATCCAGATCAGACAATCCAACCTTAGCATGACTGTTGAAGTCACCCAGAACCACCATCCTGGGGTTCTCCAACACCAGACCGGAGACACTACCTCTGACAACTTAGAAGGGGAGCCACTGAGCAACTGTGGGCTTTAAACCAACAGCATCTGCAGTCTATCCTGCTGCCCCAACAACTGTATTAACCCAAGCGGAGGGAAACTGTTACAGTGTTTATTGACCAGAAAGGGACTTTTCATGCTCTTTCAAGGAAGATTGTTTCTTATATGCGATTTCTATATTCAAAGAAATCTTCAAGGTGACCGCAGTATTCTTCATGGTCAAACTACTGTCCCTGTTACTATATGGTATCCCTATAGATTGAGATGTCTAATTCTGCACCAGGCATTTTTCTTACATTATATTCTGGGGGTACCTAACTTTGTAGGATATGCAAACATAATAATAATAATAATAATAATAATAATAATAATAATAATAATAAAATTTATTTATATCCCGCCCTCCCCAGCCGAAGCTGGGCTCAGGGAGGCTAACAACAATCAAAATAATCCAACGATTCTAAAAACATTTCATTATAAAAATTAATTAAAATCAAATTGATGGCAACCATTAAGCAAAATTCTGTGCAGATTGCCAGAGGAGGGGGTCAGGCTGCGCCCTGACCAAAGGCCTGGTGGAACAGCTCTGTCTTGCAGGCCCTGCGGAAAGATGTCAGGTCCCGCAGGGCCCTAGTCTCTTGTGACAGAGCGTTCCACCAGATTGGAGCCACGGCTGAGAAGGCCCTGGCTCTAGTTGAGGCCAGCCTAACCTCTCTGTGGCCTGGGATCTTCAAGATGTTTTTATTTGCAGACCGTAAGTTCCTCTGTGGGACATACCAGGAGAGGCGGTCCCGTAGGTACGAGGGTCCTAGGCCATAAAGGTAAAGGTACCCCTGCCTGCACGGGCCAGTCTTGACAGACTCTAGGGTTGTGCGCTCATCTCACTCTATAGGCCAGCGCTGTCCGCAGACACTTCCGGGTCATGTTGAAGGGGTACAGTTAGGGTTACCCCAGAAAGCCCTAAAAAACCTGTTTGTGAATCTCCCCCCCAGCCAGGCCTCGGCGTACGCATTTTAAAACTGCATATTCCTCTAAGACAAAAAGCATGAGCTAAGCAGTCCTCTCTGTAACAAAAACGCTGTAACAATCCTACAGCTGAGAAAAGTAAGTCTTTCGCTTCCCAGATCCAAGATAACCTTGTCCTGGTACATTGACTTGCAACAAACTTCCGGGAACAGAGTCAGAGAACGAAAAGCAACATTTCTATGTAAGAATCTGTGAAGGGGGAGAGGAAAAAGGGGTTTGCAAAAAAGGATAAAACCTGCTTGTAAAATGTTTTCGGTGCGGCCTGTCTTTTGTGAACTGAATCACACAGGTGCCTTCTGCCCCTCCGGATGGCAGAATAAAACGCTCTTTCTCTGGATTAACCCCTTGGTGTCGTTTGGCTCCTTTTGTCTCTGCTCGGGTGCAACAATTATTCCTACCCATGGATTAATAAGGCTACATATTTCTGGTGCGTTGGCCGGGAATAAGCACGTTCCCCGAGATCGAGGGACAAAGAGGTCCAGGGCGTCACTGCAAGGCGAGCAGCTCGGGATACCGGGTCAACAGTTCCAGCGCGCATCCTGCCAACTTCGTGGGAGGGACTGGCCACCCGTTCCTGAGTGGACACGCGACAAAGTGACGGAGAGAAAGAGCAACGGCCGTGCAGAAAGAAGGTACCTCGAGAAACAAGGTAAGCTCCACAGGGTATAGGTGGGAGCAAGCTCCACAAGGATAGGTGCGAGCAAAAAGAGAGTCTGATCAACTCCGCCAGCAGGGTAGACGAAGTGCCACTGGTTTTGGTGTCGCCCAGAAAAAGCAGCAAAGGGTGCTGCTAGGGCCCCGGTCGAAGTCTAAGCGCTGCCGGTTATGGTTGGTTGTTGGTTTTGTGCCCAGAAGAAGCAGTAAAAAAAAAGGTGCTCTTGGGCCCCGGTCGAAGTCTAAGCGCTGCCGGTTGTGGTTTTGGTTTTTGGGGAAAAAGGGATTGGGGGAGGTGCATGGGTTTTTCTGAATGTGCGTGTGGGGACACTCCAGTGAATGTTTTGAGTGTGTGGGACGTTGAAAGCAACGTCTGGCCTGTGACTGAGTGAAAAAAAATAACGTTAGGAGGGCTGAGTGTCCCAGTGTCCCCAGGATCCCAGAGTCATGGGAAATAAAAGCAGTAATATAATTCTTGAGACACCACTACAGAGCTTTCTGGAAAACTGGAAATGTGCCATGAAAGCAGAAGAGTGGGGATGTAAACTCAGAAAAAGCAGACTCCAACATTTATGTGAAGTTGACTGGCCTTCGTATTTACCAGAATGGCCTCCTGGAGGATCCTTTGATCCAAACTTGGTCAACATTTTATGGAGTAACATTTTCAAGGCCCACACAGATCAGATTCCCTATATTTCTATCTGGAAAGCCAATGTGGATCAAAATCCCTCATGGCTTCAGAAAAATAGAATTGTGACTGCCCAAGTCAAACTGTGTTCAGTACAATTACAAGTTAAAAAGCCACCAGTTTTACCAGTCCTAGAAGAGGAGATAATTACCCCCCCCCACCGCCATATGCAGCAACTGCGCCAAGGCAACCAAATCTGGGAGCAAATAGGGCTGCTTCTCCACCCAATGCCCAGACTGAGGACCCAAATGAGAAGATTCCCCCCTCTGCCCCTCCCCAACCCCCTTGTGATGCAAGCCAGGAAGGTGAAGAGAGAGGTGATGATGATAATGATGATGATGAAGACTTCAGAAAAACTCTAGATAAAGAGATAAGATGGACTAGTAAGCAGTCTGACAGAGTGTTCCAGTATGTAGAACCGTTTAAAACAGAACTGGATGTGGCCCCCTGGGTTCTAGAAGCAGCCCAGTGCCAGGATGATAATTGGAGAAAAAAGCAAAAGGTTTTGAGAACAGCGTGGGACAGGGCAACAAAACATGTAGAGACACTTAAATCTAAGGCTTTGTCCAAACCCACTGTGGTGGCCCCACCCCACTGAGTGTATGACCCCCTGGAGCTATCCGAAGCCCAGGACCACAGACCTCCAAGCACCCTAAATCAGAATCCTTCTTTCGAAGAGGACCCGGCCAAAATAATTAGGGGTTTGTCTTCAAACAGCCAGAAGGCCAGAGACAAAGACTTAATCCCGGAGAGTGTCCATGGGAGGGGCAGAAGACGCCTAGGGAAGAAGCCAGTGCACCATCTGCAGGCAAGAGAGTCACTGGAAAATGGAATGCCCAAAGGCCCCATGCCTGAGACACCCCCTCCACTGTCCCAGAAGCTGCCTGGCCCTGGTCCAACAATGGTTGCTCGGCACACAGAATGAGGTTTCTGAAAATGATTTCTTCTCATCTCTGTTCTTGCTCAAAAGACTGTTGCAGTGGAAAGCAAGTGAACAGACTGTTTCTCATTCACACAAGTAACAGGACATCAGCTTTTTTTTTCCTTGTGCCAGGCGCTTGGAGGTAGCTTCAGAGCGTTATCTCTTGGCTGCTATCCCAAGAGGAAAATGCTGTGTTCTCACCAACCAGCTACCCTGAACCTCACACTGTCTGGATTTACAGTCAAGCGACAAAAAACCCAGAAGGCCAAAGGCTACCCCCCTGCCCCAAGCACTAACCTGGAAAAGTGACTTTCTTAAAAGCAAGTGAACGCTTTCTGTGAACTTTGTCAAGTTTTTCTTTTTAAGGTGCAATTTTACTCTGAAAGGAGCTGCGGCATAGGAATTGATATATTGAGGAATTTGAAACTTTGCGAGAAGCAAGGAGCGCATTGTTCTTTCTACAGACACTGGCAAATCAACTGAAATTTGCAACATGGTTTACAGGCCGCAAAAGCTCTAAAGAAAAAAAAATAGTGCGCAGAGACAAAGACTTTTAAAAAATCTCAGCTGGCAAAACTTAACCCAAGGAACAGAACTGTTAACCCCTTGCGAAGTGTCTTGCCATGCTATCCCCTTTGAGTTACTATGCCTTGTGTGTGAATGTTATCTATCAATTTGTTCTGCGCAGTCGCTGCCGTGTGTTTTTCTCTTCTCTTGACAGGTAAACCAGCCAGAGACTGTCCTGTTATCTACAGCTGTTAAAGACACCGGCATCTGTGACACCTGATCTACACCACCCACCAGACTGGACCCAGACACCCAGACATCGCTCCAGCCTTGTTGGGAGAGACCCAAGATGCCCAACGCCCACCAGACGACCCGACACCCGTGAAACTACCGCCCTGCCTACGTCACTCCGGACGCTGACGCTTGGCACGGCTCAAGAATCCAGCATGGATTGAAAGAGGACATTTTCACATTTTCTTTTCTTTCCTTTTGCATAACTGAACTTTATTTAAGGTACCTGGGCCTGATTTGCTTTACGCCACCCCTGCAGAGGAGGGTGCCTAGTGGGTCTTTTCTTTCAGCGTAATTACACCCCAGCCCACTCTCTGGCACTTACCTAAGCCCCTCCCCATTCATACAATGGCTCAAATACAACTGTGGGTCCCCATGCTGGTATTTCTGCTGCCTTTGACCTTTGAAATACCAATACCACTCACAGTGACCAGACAACTGCTGCAATCGTGGGGGGCCCACCACACATATAATAAGTGGATTCAGGTTGCTGAGATGGTTGCGTTCTCTGCAAATCGGACCAATTGTGCCGTCTGCACTCTGGCCCCTGTAGATGCTCTGGGAGGAATGCCACTCCTCCCTGTGCCTTGGAATGAATCCTTGGTTACAACTCCACTTGTTGCCTTCCAGCCTCTGGGCAACCATTCTTCTTTATGGAATCATTCTGTCCCTTTCCAGGTTCACAGGATCACTGGCTGCCTTTGTGTCAACAAATCAAATGACGCAAGTGACGCTCAGACCTATGTGGGCACTTCCCACTGTGATCGTACCTTCCCAGCCCTAACTAACATGTTTGAGTCCGAGACAGGAACCTTTTCTGGTTCCAATTTGATTGCATGCCTGGCCCGCTTGCTGAGAGGCACCATATCTGCCCATGGTCAGGACGTTTACTGGGTGTGTGGCAGGAAGGCCTATCATGCCCTCCCAAGAGGATGGTATGGGGTCTGTTTTCCAGCCTACTTAATACCCCCCATGTGGATTCCTGACCAGATTGCCTCTGCACCCCGTAGAAGGAGGCGTTCGGCTGACATGGCAACACTTGCAGGTGGCAGCTCCCAGAATTGGGGCAAAAATCAGTGGCCTCCGGAAAGGATACTGGCCCATTATGCTCCAGCCTCATGGAATCGGGGAGAGAAAATCTCTGGGGCAAGGGGGCCAATCTATAACTTGAATCGCCTAATCAGACTCCAGGCAGTGGTAGAGATTGTTGCTAACACAACAGCCACCGCCCTTAGGCTAATTGCCACGCAATTGGATGAGACACGCAATGCGTTTCTGTCAGTTCGATTAGCGTTGGACTTTCTCCTGGCGCAACATGGCGGCTTTTGTGCAGCGTTAAATCTCACAGGTGGGGCCTGTTGCTTTAACATCTCTGATCATGGTGAGGCCATTCGCAATTTGGCAGCAGGACTTGAAACAGTGGCCCATATTCCTACCCAAACCTGGGAGGGATGGGACATGTCATGGCTTGACTGGTTGCCAAAACTAGGATGGGTAAAAGGCCTGTTTTTGCTGCTGCTAGGCCCACTTTTCATTTTGCTAATTTTTTGCTTTTCTGTACCTTGCCTGCTGCAATGCTTGCATACAATGACACGCAATATGATTTCTCGCATGCTTCGCCCCCAGATTATAGCTCTGACCCGAGAATATCAGCCTGTGCCTTCCTGGGACGAGTCTTTTTAAGAAAAAGACTGTCCAAATTTGAGAGGTATGGAATGAAGGGGTACAGTTAGGGTTACCCCAGAAAGCCCTAAAAAACCTGTTTGTGAATCCCCCCCCCAGCCAGGCCTCGGCGTACGCATTTTAAAACTGCATATTCCTCTAAGACAAAAAGCATGAGCTAAGCAGTCCTCTCTGTAACAAAAACGCTGTAACAATCCTACAGCTGAGAAAAGTAAGTCTTTCGCTTCCCAGATCCAAGATAACCTTGTCCTGGTACATTGACTTGCAACAAACTTCCGGGAACAGAGTCAGAGAACGAAAAGCAACATTTCTATGTAAGAATCTGTGAAGGGGGAGAGGAAAAAGGGGTTTGCAAAAAAGGATAAAACCTGCTTGTAAAATGTTTTCGGTGCGGCCTGTCTTTTGTGAACTGAATCACACAGGTGCCTTCTGCCCCTCCGGATGGCAGAATAAAACGCTCTTTCTCTGGATTAACCCCTTGGTGTCGTTTGGCTCCTTTTGTCTCTGCTCGGGTGCAACAATTATTCCTACCCATGGATTAATAAGGCTACAATGTGGCCAGCGTGACAAAGCTGCATCTGGCGAGCCAGCGCAGCACACGGAACGCTGCTTACCTTCCCGCCAGTAAGCGGTCCCTATTTATCTACTTGCACCCGAGGGTGCTTTCGAACTGCTAGGTTGGCAGGCAGTATAGGCCGTATAGGGCTTTAAAGGTTAAAACCAGCACCTTAAACCTGATCCTGTACTCCACCGGGAGCCAGTGCAGCTGGTATAGTACCAGATGAATGTGATCTTGCATTGTGTCTGGAAATTGGTGTAGTAGTTGTGGGAACCAGTGTAGGTCCAAATTCTAAAATATGTGTTACGTCTTCATTTTTCTTCATTAATATCTATGCTAACAGATTAATATTTTAGTAAATGGTCCTATATAATTTTATGTAAAAATACTTCAAGGGCTGTTTTGTTTGAATCACTTCTAATGCTAGAGCAACAATAAACTTTCAGGGTTCTGACCCAACATTTATATGATATTGAAAAACAGGATCTATACCCTCTGGCTAATAGAACTTGTTCCCCCATAGTTATGCTACTTCACTTTATGCTATTTCTGTAAAGAATATACAAGCTCATAAGAGCATTCATACCTGCAGTATTCAAAATGTTTTACCGATAGCCATACTCCAGGGCAGTTTTGTTTGTTTGTCAGGGCATCAAGATAAAAGATTGGTAATGCCTTGTTTATCAGATCAAGTTTCATATATCACAGACCAGATGGCTATTTTTCTTCCTATTTTCCATGCACGTAAGAGATCAAGTGATTGCCTGTATTAGTTTAATTAGAGAAATTGTATCGTTTGTGTCCTGTTACTCTTATTCTGCGTTTCAACCTAAACAGGTCTTATGGCCATAATGAAGTGTTCATTGTAATCCCTTGGTATAAACAAAATGTAGAAGAGCTATCTTGTACACAGGATTTCCAACCAGTCAAACAGAACTATAATTAAAGTTCTTCAATGAGTGAGGCAGGTATCTATATACTGCACTTCAAATTTTGATTTATACTCAATTTTAATCAGATTGTTACTTTTTCATAGGCTCTCGTTTACCCAAAACTGAGTCAGTTTGCTTACACTTTGGTTAACAAACCAACTACTGCTTCAATACAGATTTATTGAAAAAACACACACCAAAATTTCCATTTTTAAATACAATGAATAAAATGAAACATTGCTGGACTTGGTACTCCACTGCGTTAATTGTTGTGCACCTCTATTTTCCCCCTTCCG
This sequence comes from Podarcis muralis, assembly GCF_964188315.1. NCBI lineage: Eukaryota > Metazoa > Chordata > Lepidosauria > Squamata > Lacertidae > Podarcis > Podarcis muralis. The sequence continues at coordinate 43,267,280 of NC_135664.1, forward strand.
TGTCATTCGTGGTACCTTCTACAGCACCTTCAGAAACCATTGTCTCCTCTGGATTAACCTTTGGATGAAGCTTTTCATACAGCTGTACCTGAAAATGTAATGGTCATAAATTTGCATGTATAAGAAAAATCCTTGTTTTCTCTTTATAACCATAGTCCAGTGCAGAGTCAACTGCACTTAAGACCACTAATTTCAATGGTCTTAAGTGTAAAATCTGAGACCAACGTGTATAACCTTGCTTGACTCCACTCCAGTAAATGATGTGTGTATGTTAAAATAAGGCTTCTTAGATTACACTCTAGATTAGTTCTTTCACATTCAAAAGCATTGTGTAGGCAAAAGCTACATACAGCTCTTGTGTGTGTACATTTGGCACCTGCCGTTAGATCCTATCTACTCATGCCATGAAGTAGAGCAAGGGAGTACATATTAAAGGGTGACGAGCAAACACGAATATATTTTGATGGAGCTGGTACTTCACATGAAGAATTTTATTGGCAGAGGCCAATATGTTTCATGCTTCTACTACATGCATGCTTCACAATATGTCTGAGATTAGGTTCTGAATACATACAGGATATCTAGACGGGTGGACACTATCTGCCTATGAAATACGTATGAGAAAGACTTACAAAAGGATACTTACCCACTTAGATTTCCAAAACACAAAGTTGCCTATAAAGTCGTCTTTGCCAAAGAGAAGTCTGCTTTCCACGGTTTGCTGCAATCCTCCTAGAAGATAGTTAGATTAACAACATGATCTCACACAAGGCAATTCAGTTCCGGCACAGATATGACCTACTCATGCTCACTCCCCTCTGGAGAGAAAGTCTCCTCTCAGAACCAAAAAACAAAGATGGAATTTAGAAATTGCTCTATAGCTACTCAGCAATCTTATGTCATGTGAGGCAAAGAGGATTATTTCCAAAGATATCTCCTTGCCATATGTCAGATATACTAAACTTGTTTCCAAGTAAAGGACCCCTGGATAGTCCAATCAAAGGAGGCTATGGGGCACAGCACTCATCTCGCTTTTCAGGCTGAGGAAGCCAGCGTTTGTCCACAGCTTTCCGGGTCCTGTGGCCAGCATGACTAAACCACTTCTGGCGCAATGGGACACTGTGACAGAAGCCAGAGCGCACAGGAACGCAATTTATCTGCTCACCACAGCGTACCTATTTATTTACTTGCACTAGTGTGCTTTTGAACTACTAGGTTTCCAGGACTAACATGCTAGAACAGTGTTGCTCAAAGAGTGAGCTGGAACCAACTAGTGGGCCTGGAACTACTTTCAGGTGGGCTTCAGCCTGCCCACTGAGTCCTTACTCCCTTGCCCTCCCTTGCCCCATCATTCTTTCTACTATGTCATACTAGTAACATGGACTCAGCTAACGCTTTAAGTGCAATATATAATATGACACAAAATGGCGATGGTGAGCTTTATGGGAAATTCATTGTTTGTTTTTCCTTTCTTCCTAGTTTTATTTTCCCCCATACCATATTTGTGTACCTCATGGAAGTTGCTCACCTCCGAGGCCTTAGAACCCAGCTTTGAAAATCTGCTTTTAACTTAGCAATTCTAAAGGAGTTTGAGATAGAAACAGAAGCAGTTCATCTGTTGACTTCTGAGGTGAACATTCAGGTGTGTCTTTTATGTTTCCTCAATTTCTTATTGAGAATTATTGGGGTTTGTCACTGTGCTGCATCTTGCGATGCTCCCTCACAACAAAGTATATCTTAAGAAATCTGCTTAGTCCTTTGTGCAGTGGTACTTCGGGTTAAGAACTTAATTCGTTCTCGAGGTCTGTTCTTAACGTGAAACTGTTCTTAACCTGAGGTACCAGGTTTAGCTAATGGGGCCTCCCACTGCCGCCGCGCCGCCAGAGCACGATCTCTGTTCTCATCCTGAAGCAAAGTTCTTAACCCAAGGTACTATTTATGAGTTAGCAGAGTCTGTAACCTGAAGCGTCAGTAACCCGAGGTACCACTGTATTGGAGCTAGAGGGAGGAGCTGCTCCCCCTTCCCCTGGGTAAAGAATGGTAAGAAACAACATTCCATTTTCTTGGACCAACATGCCTATTTTTTGGCCTGAATGATGTCAAAGCTCAAATGATGGCATTAGTAGAGGAAGGGTCATAGAAGCTTCCATAATGGTGAGGAGGTGGCGTTTGACATCAGATCTACCTCTCCAAGATGAGAGCTCTCTTTCCAGAAAGGGACATACAGTACACTCCCAGGAACTAAATCATCTATTCAAATATGATCTCCATTCCAATGGGTAACTTCTTAACAGTCCTGTTTTCAAAATAATCAAAATATTTTGACTACACTTGGGTCAGGATAAATTTTGAACACGTTATCATGGATGCAGCTCCCTGAATACTACTTTACATGCATGTTTTGCTTCATTAAAGATACATAGCAATACAAATTCAAATGAGCTTCAGACTGCGGATTTCTATGCTTTAATCAAAGCTTAATCAAAACTAGAAAAAAATATTACCTGTCATTGCACTTACGATGGCTCCCACAATGAATGTGATCAAAGTTCCTAATGTACTAAAGTACAGATAGGACAGCGAGTACCAATACTCCTGAAGAAAAGATCTGAAAAGGGGAAAAACATTTCCTTCCAAAATTATGCTGTACTGATATCCAAAAATTAGCTTAAGCATACTGCAATTTAAACTGACAAAGGCTGCAATCCTGTATACACTTACTGGAGAGTAAGCCCCACTGAACTCAGTAGGACTTATTTCTGCACAGACATATATAGGATTGAACAGTCAGCATGCAGTCTTAAAGAGATAGTACAGATTCTGGCACAATGCTTTATTTTTCTGTTCTATGGGTAACAAACACACCTTTGAGTGGAAGCAAAGGATATAAATTTAATAAATAATAACTAAAATAAATAAATAACCCAAACTTGACATCATCTAATGAAACTCATTAGCAAAAGCCTCCAGACAGACAAAAAAAGCCTCAAGTAAATTTGGTTAAACTCTAGTTATTTTGAAGATAATCTTAAAGCATTAATATGCCAGTGGACAAAGGGACATTATTCCAGCAAATAGGCCCTCATTGTTTAATTAGAATATAGTCCCACATTCAGTGTATCATTTCATTTCACATTTAATGCTTTTGCTTTCCCAAAGGAAGTCCTAAGACGCCAACAAGAGCTTGATAAAACACTCTGTGTAAAAAAAATAAATCAAATATGAAACATCATTCAACCATATTTAACATATAATTGAAGTCTTATGCATACCTTTGAGCAGGTGTAGTATGCACAGTAGTAGTTAATGGCGTGGTGAGAGTAACATTGTATTTCCGACAGCCTGCTGTTGAAAGGTGTAACGGCAATGTTTTGTCGCGAGAGGGTGGGTACTTGATAGCCCCAAATCCAACCCATAATGTAATAATAAATCCACACATGAGACCTGAAAATGCACCCTGAGAAGTAGAAAATTACACACAATGTAAACTCAACATGAACAATAGGGACAAATCCTTTCAAAAAGGGTTCTGACTCTAATGTTTAAAATCAAATACAGGATTCCTGGAGGCTAGTGTTTGGGCACCCGTTTTTTAAACTCATTCTGCTACAGTCACTTAGGATTTAAAGAATTTTGTTATTTCTTTGCCATGACTGTAACACATATGTAGCCAGACTATGTAAAGGTAGTTGAAATAAGACGTTAACTCTATTTCCTCTTTCGAATGCTTCATTTCATTCTTCATCTCAATATCTCCATCAGCATTTTGATCAGGGGGATGACAGCATTCATTTCACTTTTTTTTATTCTGGGGTGGTTAAGACATCACCTCAAACCATTATTCATGAAGTCAGGAATCTAGGCTTACAGACTTTCTCTTCTCTAGAGTACAACCGTTTCCTGTCTCCTATCCTCATTAATGCCAAACCATACCTTGCTGGATAAGACAAAATGGCAGGCAATGGTTTGTCTCAAAGTAGGGTAGGCAGCAAGGAATCATTACAAACCAGAAGACAAGAGGAGGAGAGTGAATGAGCACTGTGCTCCTGAATGCCTGTTGACAGAATGCAAAACCATAGCTTTGCATTATGTGTGAACAAATCATGTGTCTGTGTAAAGTTACTAAATAATGAAGGCACTATAAATACTCTGTGGACTGCTAAAATATCAAAGTATAAAATGAGCTCTCTTATACCATTGCATATTAACAAGCAGAAGACAAAAGAATTACTTACTGTAGGATTTGCAAAAGGTAAAAGCATGCCCAAAGAAAATATTCCCAAAAGAGGTCCACCAAGTATTCCAAAAATACTGAGCGCAGCCTGAAGGATGGAACAAAATCAAGGTGGTTAGTAAATACAGGGACTAGCAAAAACAAAAAGTAAATTAGCAAAAAGTATGTTCTGTTTTTCTTTCACCCTGCTTTGAAGTTCATTTGACTATGGAAGGGCTTTTTAGGAGAGGCCCTTCAAAAAGATACAGCTCCAAGAAACCTGCCATTTCAGGTGATGGCGAAGCTTGACACATCAGCAGCGACACTCACCCCCCCCCCTTCCTCACTGTTTTAAAACCAGCAGCTCTGCTGACAATTTTGGCAGTGCAGGTGCTTAGTTCAGGCCACTGCCCCTCTTCCTTCCTCTGAGAGTCAGAACGCAACCCCTTAGCCACTGAACTTGCCAGCAGAGCACTTAATGAGGAATATAGAATATATAATTAGATTCACAAAATCTAAACAAATTCTTCTAAAAACTAGAAGTCTAAGAATAACCGTTAAATGCTTACCTGTAACAAACCACCCATCTTGGATGCCACGCCAGCCATGGCAAGGCACACTGCACCAAAAAGCAGGTCTAAATGAATAAATTTATGCAAAGTTTATATGGTTTATTCATATGTGAAACAGACTGATAAGTTTAAGATTTATTTAAGACGTTCTGCCTTCTAATAAAAAAATCAAAGACACCGAGTATATTAGAGTTTGCCACTAGGAATTACCAAAACCAACAAAATTTTACTCCCTTGGAGGAAGTGAATATGATTTTTCTTTTTAAAAAAACACCAACAAAAAATGTTAGATACTGGTTTAATTATATGATTATCATGCATAAAAATGGAAACCCTATGTTATATCCTATGTTATAATGGATGATAATAATTTACTGTACATTGGGTATGGCTAACTTGCAGCCTAATTATGGCCCAGCATTTTGGCTGCTGTATTGGCAATTTTAGGTGGACTCCTTTTTCGGAGCATCAGGTGGCCCTGTGCAGCCCCATAGCTGCAGTGGAAATACAACAGGTAGCGATCATACATTTTCCACAGGCATCGCATGAAGCTGTAGGCAGCACAGGCACCAACAGAGAGTATAGGGCAAACAAGTAGATGGGCTGGGACAAAGCTCTACCACATTTCACAGCAGAAACAATGACATAATCTCTTGGGGGCTATCCTCTGCATGCCAAATAAATAAGCTTTTATCAGAGAGAAACCACTGTGTAACCTAAGCAGAGAAAGAGGTAGCTTACATTAGCATGTCAGCTGCCACTTCTATTTTGAAAAATTATAAAGTCCTTTTCCTTTGGTCAACTTTTGGAGCCCACAACCACCAGAATTCTTCATAAGGCTAAATGTTCTGCAAATCAGAGCACTAAATCTGGTACTAAAGCAATAATGTCTGCATCGGTTGAAATTGCATTTCTGCTGTGTAGTCTGAGAAGGGGTATGGCTATGGTGGTCTGACTGTGGGGGCTTGTCATGAAGAGTGTCTGCACTTCAGAATTGTAACACTGGGTAAAAAGGTAAAGGACCGCTGGATGGTTAAGTCCAGTCAAAGGTGACTATGGGATTGCGGTGCTCATCTCGCATTTTAGGCTGAGGAAGCTGGCGTTTGTCCACAGCTTTCCAGGTCATATGGCCAGCATGACTAAACTGCTTCTTGAGCAACGGAACACCGTGACAGAAACCAGAGTGCATGGAAATGCTGTTTACCTTCCCACTGCAGCTTTTGAACTGCTAGGTTGACAGGAGTTGGGACAGAGGAATGGGAGCTCACCCCGTTGCGGGGATTTGAACCGCCAACCTTCTGATCAGCAAGACCAAGTGGCTCAGTGGGTTACCACAATAGAGAGGTGGAGTCAAATGCTGGTGAAGAATAATGGAGCACAACAGCCAATGTAACTTCTCATTCTCAAGCCAACAGATCCTCTATTCATTGGGGCCAAGGCCACTTTTACAATACCCACTTCAACAGGCAAGCCCTGGAGGTTGGTCGTGGATCAATGCAACCCTTGACCCTTACTGTACATGTTTCATTGTATACAGTTTGCGACTGATGCAGGTCCATAATTCTAATCAGTTGCTTTTTGCACAGTATTTCTGTCTGGCTCCTTGAGACTTCCTGATGCAACTGTCATGATACTGTCTAAAGTAAATTATAGTGGAGAGCCAGAGTGGCTTAACAGTTAGAGATGCAAGAGGTTTAGGAGACCTAGGCCCAAAAGGCAAACTCACCACTATCTTAAATATAAAAAATATATGTAAAACAATCAGGGTGGGGAACTTGTAGCCCTCCAAATGTTGTGGGACTATAGCTCTCATCATCCCTAATTACTGGTCATGTTTTCTGGGACTGATGGGAGTTGGAGTTAAACAACATCTGAAGGGCCATAGGCCACTTATCTCTGCTCCAAACGATCACTGTGCAAAATTGTATGTAAACAAGACTACAAAGAGCAGATGGAAGACACAGACCCATTTCACTTGTCACATTGAACTATAGATTTACAAAACTATGGTTTAACATGCAGCATGCTGGCACACACTAAGTTCTTGCTCCACTCTGTTCCTCCACTGGTCCTGTCATGGTGTTGGTAAATAAGGCAAAGTCTGCCCTGACATGATGTCCAAACCAGAAACAAAGGGTGGCTTATTCCACATAGCTGTCCAGTGAGTTTCCTTTATTACACATTTGAAGTCATTTTTCCATTTGGATTTTAGTGTTTTATTCTATATACAAGGCATAATCCTATATAGCAACGAGACAGCTGCATTTACAAACAGTTTTATTATGTCTAAGCCTCACTCAGATTTTTAAATGTATCTTAACTTCTACAGTTAATGAGAAAAAATGGGATTTTTTATTTAAAAACATAAAATATCACATACAAACTTACTCATTCCTATGGAAATCCATGACATGCTTGTGTCAGACATCTTAAAATAAGGTCTAATGAGGTCTTCAATTGTTACAGCAGCTAATGCATTGATGCTGGATGACACTGTACTAAAGAATATAAAATTAAAATTTTCTGAGGTTTGCATTTGTGTTGTGGTTGCACAAATATTTTAAAACTGATACAATTTTGGGAGCAGGGGTGGGGAGGAACAAAACTTGAGCTACGACAGAAACATTGTCCCAATACAATTCACAAAGTGGTAATGGCTTTTCATCGTATTCTCAGTCTGTCATCTGTATTTATGGAAGCTTGATGAGAGCTTTTCCTGCCACTGAGCCCGATGAGTGCTAAAAGTGGTAAGACTTTCCTACATTAACCACTTGGTGAGCTGGTCATTTGCAGTAACAATCCATGACAAGGTACTTGTGCCAAGTCACAGAGCTAATATACCCCAAAGCATCACAGTGCCAGTGAGGCTGTGATGAGGCAACTAAGTCCGCTCACCCGTCTTGGTGCGGCGGCGTTGCGGGATGGCAGAGGCTCCACAAAGGAACTGGAACAGCGGTGCCCTTTCTGGTAGGCGATGGGAGCTTAAGTTCTTAACTATTAGGTTCTTAACCAGAGGTACCACTACACATATGATTGAGAGTCACACTGCATGTTATATCATGATACTATCCATTTTTGCCATCCAATGAAGCTGAATGTTGAACGATTCAGGACAGACAAAAGTGAAACTATGAAATTCACTACCACCTGATGGAGCGAAGGCCACCAGCTTGGATGACTTTAACAGGGGACCGGAATAACGGAGGATATGACTGTTTATGGCTACTGACCTCGACAGCTACACTCTACTTCCACCATTGGAGGAGGTGCTGGAAACCACAGGAGGGGTGAGTGCTGTTGCTCTCAGGTCCTGCCTGCATGTTTCCCATTAGATATGTGGCTGGCTACTTTAAGTCAGGGTGCTGGACTAGAGGGATCTTTGGCTCGTTTTGCATTAATGAACGTTTTGCTGTTTTAACTTTAAACAGCAACTGTGAGGAAGGTCAATCAGCTTTCCTCCGGTGCCAAATAGCAGATTTTAATCAGGCCTGCAGTACTGAGGGAACGGGTTAAACTCACTTGTTACGGTTCCACTTGAGCTCCCTTCACAACTGCTATTGAATTTTTTTTTCCAAATGCAATATCAAACTGTGTGTTCAGCATAATGCTTAGTTTGGCCAGAGAGACATTGTTTTATCATTTTAAAAATTGGCTGAAAGTCGCCAGTAACTTTCTAGAATCTAGACCTAGGGTTGCTTAAAAATGACCTGGATGTTCCACTGAAACTCACCTTAATGTCCCACTGTAGGTCCCAGCCACAAAAAGTCCTGGAACTCCTGGATAGTCACCCAAAATCTCCAACACAAAATACGGCATGAGCTGGAAAAAAAGAAATAGTAAACTTTTTTTATTTGAAGTTTAGAAACTCAATCATGGTTTGAAATAAAAATCTAACTTGAAATTATTTAGGTTTGTGCATGTCCTTGTAACACTGAACACACACACACACACACACACACACACACACACACACACACTCCATTGATTATTAAACATAACACACTAGGTTGGGAGAAGTACCCTTTGTTTGCTGAGAACGATTTGTTACTCCAGCTAAGTTCCATGTAAACCCTTTGAGAAAGGTGGTAGCTTCAGGGCAAAATGTACACTGGCTACCAAACACAGAGGACACCTTGGCATTTTGGGTGCTTCCTACCCAAACACTACTGTGGCTGAGATTCACAGGGTGTGGCACTATGTGCTTACATTCTGAGCATATTCTCTGCCATAACATGGAGGACTGACACACAGCTGGAGTGGCCCAGGCATTGAAGAAGCTTGGTGGGGCTGGCATACAGACCACTTGAAAGGCCTCCTAGTTTTCTCCGTGGGCTTAGAAGCCCATTTTAAAAGGGATGTGATCACTTGCAGCTGAAAGAAGTGAGGGAGGCAAGACCAGCGAGTGAATTCAAGCACTAAAGATAAAGAAGGGACCAGAGGAGTTGTGGAGAGCATGTAGAAAGCAAGGAAGAAGGGAAAACACAGGTGAACTGGGAGAAAAAGTACAAGGAGAAACAGGTATGAGTTCAAAGCAGAGTAATAAGAAGAAGCGAGAGACATATTTGAACTGGAGGAAGAGGCAGCAGAGGGAAAAGTTACAGGAAAAAATCTGATTACATATCCCTGCTTTGGACAAATAGGAGAGACCAGGTCCATGAGTAGATGCCTCGCAAGCCAAATAGGCAAGTAATTGTACTGAACCAACCTGGCTGCATAAACATATATTATTTCTTTCTACAGAAGATGCATATTTGAAATTCCTGCTCTGTTTGGGAATGAGAGGGTTCCTTGCTTCATGATTTTATTATATCTGTCTATTATTTCAAGTAAAGTGGCAGTTTTCCTTGTCCCTCACAATCATAACTTGCTAATTATGTTATCTTTCCAAAAGGCCTTCTTAAAACTTAGTTACATGGAAGATAAATATGAGTCTGATCTATTCTGTGTGTACCGGTAACTCTTTCGCTTGACAGTAATACTAAACCTGATCTGGTGCTGCCACAAAGCCTGAAGTCCATGGATCACAATCCTTGTATATGGAGTACATTGAGAGTCCACTGAATACTGCAGAACTAAGAGTTAGACAAAGTCCCATAAGATTTAAATAAAGAGAGCTGTAAGAAAATGTTAGAAAAGTAGGTTAAAGAAGCATTGTTCTTGCTGAAATTATATGAAAACAGAGGTTCACTGGGGTCCCTTCCAACTCTACGATACTATGAACACAGCTGCAAATACATCGTGCCTAAGGCACAAGGTAATCCCTACAAATTAATGCACACCACCAAATGTTTGGACAACTTTGCTGTATCCAGTAGGACTACCTTCGAAATTCTCTTCCTGATTTAGAAGGTATTTCATGGATTGGCAAGACTACAGTTTATTGCTAAACCAAACACTGATATCTAATTTCACTTTATCATTTTGCAAAGTAGAAACTTAAATAACTTTAAGAGGCTTTTAGCAAATATGCAACTTATACGCCTTAATAGACTCAGCAAAGCAGATTCAGCAAAATGGCAAAGTACTCAATAATCACTTTCCATAACCGGAAACCAGCTTCTGTTTGCAAATCAATAAGAGCTGATCAACAGTGGAACAGATTCCCACAAGAGGTGGTGGACTCTCCTTCCTTGGAGATTTTTAAGCAGAGGTTGGGTAACCATCTGTCATGAATGCTTTTGATAGGATTCCTGCATTGCAGGGGCTTGAACTAGATTGGCCCTTGGATCTCTTCCAACTCTAAGGTTCTATGATCACTTTTCTGGGTGAGGTCCATGCAAAAAAAAAAAAAAAAAGATATTGCATGGGAAATAAATCACATATCCAGCACCCGTAAGTTGAAACACAGATCAAACAATCCTCACAGGCAGGAGCACATGAGGAATCCGCTAGTGCACCTGAGAATATTTGGACTGAAAGAATGGATTTACAATATGTAGTCTTACAGTTTTGCATGAAGTCTTGATTTGCAAGCAAGGTACCGTTGAACCTGAGACTGATTTACTCCATATATGCCAAGCCAAGTGAAACTGCCGCCAATGGTAACTGTCCACACCGTATGCCTTTGCAGAGGACTTAGGTTAAAGCTAAGAGGAAAAAGGCATATAAAAGTAATGTGCAAGTTCTGACATGGAAAAAAAAAATGAAGAATTCAGTGGAGGAAAGGGGGAATGTTAGAACTTTGAATGAAATTCCTCTACTTGATAGCCTGTGCTCTACTGATTTCAGAGCTCTGACATCAATATAGCCAGAAGGGGGTGGGTTTGCTGTGGGAGGGCCATAGCCTCCCCAGTCCATTGACATGATTGCAAACAAGGAGAGATTTATGCCAACCCAGGAGCTGGCATAAATCAATTCCTTTTATTTTCCTGCCATTAGGAACAATGGGAAGGATACAGGTTTCCCCCCCCCCCAAAAAAAGTGGAAATAGGATAGAAGATTCCAAATATGCACCTCCATCCTCACTCCTGCTTTATCAGCAAGAGCAGGAGCACAAGGCAGGATGAATGGTCTTCAGTTCCCCCATCACCAATCCAATAGGACTGAAGTCTTAAGCAAGTATGCATTTCACATTTATAAGCTTTACCATTAATTTGCTGTTCTAATACCACTCAGAGATCAATATTTTATCAAGGGAGTTACTTTCTCTTGAGTTGTCCACCCACTGAAATGTAAATTCCCAAACTTTTCAAAACCTTTAAGAATATCCTGGGTAGCATACTAAGGAAACACTTACTCCCAGAGTCTTAGTCTTCCTCCATGACGAGCATCATCCATAATAGCAGTATATCCTCCTTTAATTACTATAGTTCGAAAAATCACGGCTAGAAACCCACTTATCATCAGTATAAACTGGAAAACATCCGTCCAAACCACTGCTTTTAGGCCACCCTATACAGGAAAAGCAGATGCAGTATATGTTTTAAAAAAGTCAGTTCTGTCTGTATAGATATATGCACATATATTTGCTCATAGATGTTCTATCATGCTGCATTATGTTACTGTTACAGTGGTACCTCTAGTTATGAACTTAATTCATTCCGGAGGTCCGTTCTTAACCTGAAACTGTTCTTAACTAGAGGCGTGCTTTCGCTAATGGGGCCTCTTGCCGCTGCTGCGCCGCCAGCACACAATTTCCATTCTCATCCTGGGGCAAAGTTCTCAACTCGAGGTAACTCTTCAAGGTTAGCGGCGTTTGTAACCTGGAGCGTTTGTAGCCTGAAGTGTTTGTAACTCAAGGTACCACTGTATTTATTGTTTGTAAGCCACTTTGGGATTCATTTGAATACAATCAATCAATATACAAGCATCTCGGGTGTCCTTGCTCAACAAATTTTAATTGTTCTCTTTTAAAGTTGTTAAGCTTAAGCATGTTTAAAGAGAGCCAGTGTAGTGTACTGGTTAAGAGCGGTAGTCTCGTAATCTGGGGAACCAGGTTCGCGTTTGCACGCCTCCACATGCAGCTGCTGGGTGACCTTGGGCCAGTCACACTTCTCTGAAGTCTCTCAGCCCCACTCACCTCACAGAGTGTTTGTTGTGGGGGAGGAAGGGAAAGGAGATTGTTGGCCGCTTTGAGACTCCTTTGGGTAGTGATAAAGTGGGATATCAAATCCAAACTCTTCTTAAATGTTTAAGTTTAAACATTTATTTGCCCTCAGAAAAGGAAGTTTTAAGAAGTGCTGAACTTTGCTTGTATTTCAGCTGAAAATCAAACAATCTCAGCCATTGGCTGAGATTCAATTTGAAAAGAATATGAAAAGAAACATATTCTAAATTATATGTAAGATTCCTTTCTGACAGCATAGAACTAATATAGGATGGGAGGGCAAGATAAATTTTCCATCTTAACTCTAAAGCACTGAAAAATGATCCTTTTTTTACCCAGTTACACAATGCGTTTCTTAACTTTTTAAACCAGATCCAGGAACTAGATTTCCTTCTCTTTCCTTCAGTTTAATCTAGGAAATGGAATATTTGTACACAGGATTCTTACAGACAGGTGTTTATTGTGGGGTCCTCGTGCATGGAAGTTTCCTAAAGCAACCACAGAACTTTGTTGGCATCAAAATGTCAGTCTGTATTCCTCCCCCATTTAATCCAGATTTACCCCTTCCATGGAAAATTTTTAAAGTTAAAAAACAACAACCCAACCCTGTCACCAACAACCCACTTGCAATATTAAGCATCCTTCTAGAAACATCCAGAGATTCACATATTAGACATCTATGTAACTGATGCCATGATATACCCACACTACATTGCTGTGACATGGAGCTAGAGATGTTGAACAGAAAATTCACAGCATCTCATCAAACAAAGCTTTTAAGCATTTTTTTCTGGAAAACATGAACTTTACAATATTATAAAACCAGTACTGTATGTGTTAGTAGCATAGCTTTGTAGATAAGCCCGGAATACTTACTAGCCTCCAACGTTATTTTACAAGCCTGCTAAGAAAATTTAGACTCAGGATGTGGTATAAAGTCACATGAAGCCACAACCTTGCTGAAAATTTGGACCTGGTCAGCACTTGGATAGGGGAGACCTCCTGGAAATCACTTGTATGCTCTTATCTCAGTGACCAGCACTGACGAGAAGGTAAAAAAATGTGTCTTCTAGCAAGAATAATAGTAGGGGGGGGGGGGGAATCACTGCAAGGAATTCATTGTACCCAAGGCCTCTAGGCAAGGTTGAATGCAAGGCTGATATAACATAAATACATAGATCATGAAAAGTAGAATCCTATACCAAATCTGAAAGTAAAAGTTGGGATCGATTTGTTGATTTATAAAACTTACAGGAACATCCAGGAACCACAATGTTTATTAAAGTGAACTGTTCACATACCAGAGTGCAATAGAAAGTGCAGACTATTCCTGTTGAAATAACAGACCCCCACAACTGAAATCCTGTAACTGAAAGGGAGGGAAAATACATAAATATTCTTTGAAACATTTCTAGGGATATGTGGTAAAACATTATTTATTTATTTATGCATGCATGCATGCAAAGAAGACAAAACAATAAGTGCACATACAAATCTTCATGACATTTATGAATTTAAAGTTTGCTATAAACAAGAAATGTAAATACTACTTGGATGGTGAGTAGCAAGCATACTTGAACTGTGGAAGGACATACCTGCCATACCTTAAGATCATCATTAGGAGGCCCTTCTCCAGGTTTCCCCTAAATAGGTGATGCAGGTGACCATAAGGGAAAAGTCCTACTAGGTGATGACATTCAGTCTAGTGCTTGTAGTTGGCCAGGCCAGGTATTGCGTCGAGGGTCCTAATAGCTCAGAAGGATCTCTTACTGGCAGCTGTGATGCTTTTTCTGCTCTCCTCACTAGGACCTCAAGCAGCACTTTAGCAAAGGGAGAGCGGCTGTGCCACTTTTTAGTAGGAGTCAAATTTGACTCTCACTTGCAGTGTCTTCCTGCCACTATGCCCTGCTCCATCTCCTGTCTTTCCTTGGAGGGAAAAGGTGTGACTGCATTGGGGGGGTCTCCTCAAATCTGACCCTGGTGAGATTATAGAATGCCCTTATCAGTGAGACTCTCCTTAATTCTTCTCCCTTCTCTCACATTACAAAAAGACTAAAAGCTGCAATCTTGTACACACTGACCTGGAAATAAATCCCATTGAATAGTGGGACCCAGAGCCAGGAAACCCACGGGACCTCACAGAGCCTCCAACCCCAACCCTACTAATCCAGGGAGACATCTCACCAGGCCTGCCTCCAAGGAAGACCCTTGGAGTTGGTCTCCAGCAGCAGAGGTACCAGAGAGGGTCTCACACTCAAAAGCATCTGTGCCAGGGAGTTCAGGCTGAGGTAGCAAAGGCTGGGAGTTAAGGTCTGCTACTTGCTGAAACAACATATGCCTTTCAGCTCATTACTCCTGCAACCTGAGTTCTGGCTGATCTGTTAGTGGATGACCTCTGCCTCACAGCTGTGCTTTTGGATTATGTTTGACTCAGGACTCTACCTTTGTGCTTGACCCCTGCTTCACTTTGACTTTGCTTAATGCTATTGTGCTTTGGGCCTGAGTCTGCAATGTGACCTGTTGTGTAGTCTTGTTCTAGACAACCTCAGGGCCTGAGACCTAACCCAGCTGGAGTAGGATAACGCCTCTGCAAATGATTAAAAGAATTTCATGAACAGCCAAATTATAAGAGTTATTATTTCAACTACCACATATATTTGAAACATTACAAGGTGTATTGATTTCATTGTCTTATTATTCACAAGCTACAGGGTAAGCAAAATTTGACTCAAGCTTTTCACAAAGGTACTGGAGATTTCACACAAGTGAACCACCTAAGTCAACATTAGTTTTTTGTCCTTTGCTAATGGTTTTAAACGATGTGTTCACATTACCTTGACTCAAAGCCAGGGATGGAGAATATATAACAATTCCAGTGTATAATATCTGAGGAGATGAAATAAACACACATGTTAGATGTTCTTTCTCAGAATTATTTGTTCTACAGCAGGGATGCCCTCCCTGCAAGGAGCAAGCACAAAAGCATCAAGTTCTGTTCAACAGCTCCCACAGTGCTTAGGCAAAGAGGGGAGTGGAGTTGAAGAACATAACCAATCATAGAACACAAACAACAACATATACATACCATACATACTGTCAGAGACTGCCTCCAGGTCCCAGCTCACAGAAGACCAACGCTAGCCAGTAGAACTATACAAAAGTCTTTATTGAAGTTTAGTTTCCATTTTCAAGCCCTAGCGTGCGTCTCTACGTCTAGACCCTAGACCAGCGAAGCCTCGTCTGAGTCTCCGCCCCCTGTACACCAGCTTAAGACTCTAGCCTTACTCCACCTTCTTCGTTTCTCCTTCCGCCTCTGGGTCCTACTACCCCCCGGGGTGCCTTCCTTCCTGGACGCCTCGGAGGCGGACCCCTCGGACTCCTCCCCCTCTCTTCGGCGGGCTTTGGGACCTGGCTCCTTCTCCGGGCTGCTCATTGCGCCACCCTCTTGTACATTTGAACTTGGCGCGCGCTGCCTCTGACCTTCCTTTTGACCGTTTCCTCGCTCTCTGATGCAGGCGTGGCTAACCCTGACTCATGTCCTTCCGCTGACGGAAAGCTGCCTGCTGCCGATGCCTGGGGCTCCTCCCCCCTACTGCTCTCCGGTGGGGAAGCTGGTCCCGATTTCCAGCTGCTGCTCTCTGAGTCCCCTCTGGCCCCTCCTTCCTGAGGTGTTCCCTCTGGCAACCCCCTAGCTCTGACCACGGGAGCCCCTTTCTGTGAATCCTCTGATTCGCTGGAGAGACTTAGAGACCTCGGACGGCTATCATCGCTGACCTCTCCCTCGGATTCCTCTCCCTCGGTCTCTAATTCCTCCCTTTCCTGTCCCTCTGCTCCTGAACCCCTGACATCCATCCCCCCCTCGAAGCCCCCCCTTCCCCCCTTCCGGTGTGGGTACTGGGTGCTCCGTCGTAGCGGGGGTGCGTGCAGGATACAGTTCGTCCCCCATGTACTCGTCGACGTCGCTCTCCTCTGCTTCCATCTCTCTGCCTCCTTGCTCGAACCCCACGTCTTCCCCCAACACGTCCATGTCCGTCTCGCCCCCGTTCCCCTCTGCGGGTGATTCCTGCCAAGGACCCCTCAGCCACTCCCTGCGCCACTGCTCCTCTGGTCGATCGTCCCACCAATAAGAGCGGTCTGAGGCAGACCCCGGTGGCGAACCCTCCGGGGAGCTTGTGACTGGGGCCTGTTCCTCGTCCGAGGCGAACCCCTGGAAGGTGCTGGCTGAAAGAGTGGGTGTGAAGAGCCAGTCGTCGAAATACTCGGCTGGCATGGGCCTGTGTGGGAAGAGGGCATGAAACTCCTCTTTGAGCAGAGGCTCCTCCAAGGCATAGTCCGGTACCCAGCTGTTAGCACTGGCCGGGGTACCCTCTCTGGCTAGGAGATATTCTACTCCCTCTTCCCCCCATCTCGAGTCTAAAATCTCTGTGACCTCGTTGATGTGCCCCCTTCTTGGCGACCCCCCCTTTCTGGGCCCTTCTCTGAGCGGGTCTGGTGCTGTGTCTGGCTCCTGAAATCTATGAGGTGCTTTGTAGGGCGTGAGCACCGATCTATGGAACACCGGATGCATTCTGGAACCCTCCGGAAGAGCCAACCGGAAGGCCACTGGATTGACCTGTGCCTGGACTTGGTAAGGTCCTAGCTGCTTATGTCCTAGCTTCTTCTTCGCTAACGATCTGGTCGGCACTGCTTGCGCTGCTAACCAGACCCAGTCTCCCACCTGTATGTCTTCCCCAACTCTTCTGTGTCTGTCGGCCTGCACTTTGTATGCGTGCTTTGCTAGTTCTAACTGCCTCCTAAGCTGTTCGTGAACTTCCTGCAACTCCGACGCTAAGGCTTCCGCTGCCTGTGGCTCCCCCTCCCCCACTCTCTCTAAACCCGGGAAGGTTCTGGGATGCCTCCCGTTGTTGGCGAAGAACGGCGTCACCCCCGTCGACACGTGCTTCGTATTGTTGTAAGCGAACTCGGCGAGTGGCAGGTAGTCCACCCATGTCGTGGGCTGCTGATTGGCGTAGCATCTCAGGTACTGCTGCATGATGGCGTTGACCCTCTCCGCTTGTCCGTTGGTCTGTGGGTGTCTCGCCGACGCTAAATTGACTTTGACGTTCAGAATGCCCATCAGCTTCTGCCAGAAGTTCGAGATGAACTGTCGCCCCCGGTCGGAGAGAATAGACCGTGGCAGACCGTGGACTTTGAACACGTGGTCTATGAACAGTTTGGCGGTCTGCTCTGCCGTGGCTACCTTCGCACACGGAATGAAGTGTGCCATTTTGGTAAACATGTCCACCACCACTAGCACTGCTGTCTTTCCCCTCGAACTGGGCAGATCCGTGACGAAGTCCAGGGCCACCCTCTCCCACGGTTCAGACGGTGTCTGCAGCGGTTCCAGCAGTCCCGCCGGCGGTTTGTGAACTGACTTGGCCCTTTGGCAGGTGTCACATCTCGAGACGTAATCCGCTACTTCCCCCCGCATCTTGGGCCACCAAAAGTCTCTGGCTACTAGTTCGACAGTCTTTTCTTTGCCAAAGTGCCCGGCGGTGGGAGCGTCGTGTAGCTGCTGCAGTACCCTTGCGCGGAGGTCGTCTCCCGGCACGTAGAGTGCTCCCTTGTGGAGGAGCAACCCATCGCGTATCTGGAACTCGTCGGCCTTCGCTGTGCCCCTGTGCACCTCCTCCATCTTGGCCTGTGCGAAGGGGTCTTCCCGCAGCGCGCGACGTACGGCGTCCAGGTCCACGGTTGCCGACGTGCATGCCCACGCTTCCGGTGCGAAAATGTGCTTGGCCGCCGACGGTGCCGCCTCCTCAAGGTATTGCGGCTTTCTGGACAATGCATCCGCCATCACGTTGTTGTCGCCTGGAATGTACTCTATCTTGAAGTCGAAGTCCGCGAAGAACTCTGCCCATCTAATGTGTCTCTGGTTGAGGAACCTAGC
Source organism: Podarcis muralis (assembly GCF_964188315.1). Lineage (NCBI taxonomy): Eukaryota > Metazoa > Chordata > Lepidosauria > Squamata > Lacertidae > Podarcis > Podarcis muralis. The sequence goes on from NC_135664.1 coordinate 43,285,540, forward strand.
CGTGCGCCAGTACTCCAGATTCTTGTGGTCCGTGTGGACCTGCACTGTGTGTCTGGCTCCGATAAGGAAGTGCCGCCATGCCTTGAACGCTGCATGGATGGCTAGCAACTCCCTGTCCCAGATGGTATAATTCTGCTCCGACTTGCTGAGCTTCCTCGAGTAGAAGGCGCACGGCCTCCAGTCCCCCTGCTGGTCTTGTTGCAACAGGACAGCTCCCACGGCTCTGTCTGAGGCGTCTGTCTCCACCCTCATGGGTCTGCTGGGATTCACATGCAGCAGCTGCACTTCGGACGCGAAGAGACGCTTGAGTTTCTGAAAGGACTGCTCCGCTTGCTCCGTCCAGAGGAATTTCTTCTTCTTGGAGCTGAGCGTGTCGGTGATGGCCGCTGTCTGCATGGCAAATCCCTTGATGAACTTGCGGTAAAAGTTGGCAAAGCCGACAAACCGCTGGACTTCCTTCCGATTGCGTGGGCTTTTCCAGTCTAAAACTGCGCGAACCTTGGCGCTGTCCATGGCGAGCCCCTTGTCCGACAACTTGTAGCCCAGGAAATACAGGAGACAGTGGTGGCCACTAAATTTCAAAGACTTTTAAAGACAGCTAGACAAATTCATGGAGAATCAGGCTATCACCTGCCAATATCCACGATGGCTGTGTTCTACCTCCACTCTCAGAGGCAGTATGTCTCTGAATACCAGCTGCTGTGAAGAGCCGGTAGGCAGAGTGCTATTAAACTGAGGTCCTGCTTGCAGACTTCCCATAGGCATCTGACTGGTCACTGTGAGAAAAGGACTAGATGCCCCATTTGCCTTATCCAGCAGGATCCCCTTATGTTCTTAGTATGGATAATCAATAAAAAATTCTGCTTTACTTACCGTTAAAATCATAAACATCACTGTTCCAAGCAGACGCATTTTTTTATTGTATCGAAGCTCCAAGTACTGCGAAAGAGACAAATTGCTTTTAGATACAAAACATACAAAGTCATATGAATCTAGCTAATATGTAGAAATAGGACTGGCACGATTTCTTTTTGAGGGGGGAGGCTTAAGACTGCAGTTCTATGCACAGCTGCTCGGGAGTGAGATCTCAGTGAACTCCCTGAAATTTACTTCTGAGTAAATATCTATATGAACAGACTTCATCAGTGACATTCTATGCAAAGTTACTGAGAGAGCTTCTCTATAGCTAAACACAGCTCCTGGGAATGGAGGCACTACAGATCAGGGAAAGGGAATGAGAGGAGAGGGTTAAACACCCTCCGTGATCTGCAATAAGTTGCTATTGTATTTAGAGCCGCACCAGTTCTTTCCCCTCCTTGAGCAAAATGCACTCCTGCTGCCCATCAGCCAATTGGCAGTTGGAAGCACATCTTGCTCTAGTGAAGGAACACCAGGAGCTTAATCCTGATATCTCCACCCTTATTTTAAGCTCTTTGATGCCCCACCCTTATGCACCCACCATGCCTGATGCAATATATGACTTAGATGTAGGGGGGTGGACATGGCTTCCCCAAATGAGGCCTGGAGGGCCAAATTTGTGACTTACAGCGTAAATTAATAACACAGTTATATTCAGTAAAAGAATAAAAGCTTTACTGAGTTAAAATAAACTTGTTTGCAAATAACAGCATAGCAAACAGAAGATTAAACTAGCTTCAGAGCATACACAGAGTTTCCATTGAGCACAGGCTTCACAGAGCACAGGCTCCACCACACAGACACAGACTCTCTAGGCTCCACACTGAGTCTGCCTGCAAGCAAATACAGTGGTACCTCAGGTTACATACGCTTCAGGTTACAGACTCCGCTAACCCAGAAATATTACCTCGGGTTAAGAACTTTGCTTCAGGACGAGAACAGAAATCGTGCTCCGGCAGCACAGTGGCAGCAGGAGGCCCCATTAGCTAAAGTGGTGCTTCAGATTATGAACAGTTTCAGGTTAAGAACGGACCTCCGGAACGAATTAAGTACTTAACCCGAAGTACCACTGTACAATATTTATACAGAGAATGAGTCATCCTCAAGATGAGTCACAGGAGCCAACTGACGCTTCTCAGGTAAGATTCACCGTCTGTTGTGTGGGCAGGGTGGTCCCTCCCCTTACCTGGCCGATCACCTGGCAACACCTCCTCAGGCAGGATTGGGTGATTGGCTGAGGTAGGCAGAGGCCTCCAGGTAGCCAGCCTGGGGAGGGTGAAGCCAGCCCGAACTACCGGGAGCCGCACTGAGATCCGGGGGGCTGCATGCAACCATGCAAAAGGCATTTAATGTGGGGAGCAGTCATTCTGCAGCTTTTCATCATTTCACAACATTTCTAGACTCCTTTACTGCTTCTGCTCTCAAATACCTTTGTCACATGACAGTTTGATTTAAAGGATGGAGGTTCCCTGCTCCTGTTCTAGTTAAGTGAGTTTCAAAGATGACCCTGGAGTGGCTTCATGGCTAGAGAAAATGACTGCTTTTTATATAAGAAAGTGGTGCCAGAAAAACAACAGATGGAACAGAGGAAAAGAAAGAAATAGCATTTCCATACTATCAACTTCAAGGGTTTTACGCATGTTCCCCATGCTCAGTTCATCATCAGCGGCTCTGCTTTGAAGCTGTGGCTCCTAGTAGGCAGGAACAGGAACAGAGCTCTCTCTGTGAAATACTGTACCTTGTCCGTTGAGATTTGCCAGATCCAATTCTGAATTGTTTTCGTTGACTAGTAACTTGCTGGATAGTCCCCTGATTTATTTTTAAAGGCCTTAGGGGTATATTTACTATGGGTATCGTATGTTGTTAGGCTAACCTGGAGGGTTTTATTCATACAGTCCTGGGAGGAGATGCTAAAAGTCTGCTTACCTCATAGGTGCTGATGATATGCAGCCGGTAGTAGACAGGTAGGAACACTTCGGCAGACATCAGCACCATAATGGTATAGGCGAAAACGAAGAGACTAAAAGCGACCCCAAAGCGATAGATCTCAGCTGGGGTCCCCAGCACCGTCACCGCTGACATAAAGCTGGCTGTGAGGGACAATGCAACTGGCCAACAAGTTAGACTGCGGCCAGCCATCAGATAGTCATTCTGAGATTTGTATACTCCCTTGGCGGCAAAGAAAATGCCGATTATTGCAGAGAAGACCAACATGGCTATAAAGACGACATAATCATAGAAACCAAAGCGTTCAGCTATTACTTCGGGGTCAAGAAGCGGTGGGGGGGAAGGCGTCGCCATCATGGGGCTCAAATGGGAGGCAGCAGATAGGCAGAGTGGGTTGGAGAAATCAGCATCTGCGCTGTGGATCTCGTTACCGTGGTAACAACGGTGCATTGGGTTCCTTAAAGCCACAAACCTCTTCTAAGCCCAACGGCTGACTGTAATGCCATCCTGTTTGCCATGCACTAACTTAATGCTTTCCAACAGGGCCTACCTCAGAGTAGCCCCCCAGCACAACCCTAAATCAAACTCAAAATCTAAGCCTAACACTATGGGAAAGGTGGCACTTGTTTGGAGCTCCCTGCTCATCAATAACAACAAACAAACCCACCAGAACTTGAATGGAGATGGAATTACTGCAACCCGGATATTTATGGGGAACTTTAGTATATATTTTAAAAAAAACAAAAAACAAAACAGACAAGGCCCCCAAATTGGACAGGGGGGAGGAGATTAAGAGAAAGGGGGAAGCTTAAGAAAGTGGGTCACTAGCTAGAGTGATAAAGTAAGCGGAAATGATCAAGCTTCTGGAGAGAGTAAAAGGGACCACACAATTCAAACAGGTAAAAATAAACTTCCTAGAGAGAGACAGGGAAGGAGGCTGCAGGCAAAATGGCTGCCAGTGGTGAAAAGCCATGGGCCAGCAATCTTTGATAAGGAAAAGAGGGGAAACGTAGGGCTAACAATACAGGAAGAAGGTTCTTTAAACACTGTAGAAGCTTTACTAGAAAGTGAATTGTTAGAAATAGGCCAAGTAGAACACTTCAGAGCAGATGAAAAACGAACAGCAAAAGCTACAGTATCAAAATGGGGATTAAAATTAAAGCAGCAAACAACGGGTATTTCAAAGTAAGTTAGGTTGCAGTGGAACATTTTAAGAAAGCTACAGAAACTAAAATAGCTGCTTCAAAAAATAGTAGAGTCAGAAGCTTTCTCTAATAGCATCCCCAAATAAGACATTTTGAACTATAGAGTCGAAAGAAATAATCAAGGTAAGACAAAAGCTAGAAAGGGGGCTGTAAGTAGTACGAGCAACTCCTAGCAAAAACAAAGGCCAAGAAACAGAGCAAATGTGAGCCTTTTCCAAGAATGATCAGTCAGTTAGAAACCTTTAGGAAGAGAAAAATAAGAAAGGGGAAAGAGCACTGACCATAAAAAAAAAGGATTTTCAAAAAGTAAAACTAGAAAAAGTTTTTTTCTTAGGGCAGTGCCTATTAAAAGCAAGTAGGGGGAAAGGGATTGCTCCCCTCATAAACCTGAATAATCTATTTGTGTTGTAGAGGAGCATGCAGCTGAGGAAAAAGTCCATGTAAACAGAGACAATGAAGGTCTTTTATTAAATTTTACAAAATCTAACCACAACTGAAGGGCAAAATATTCAGCATCCCAGGGAGTTTCAAATGAAGCTCAAATATTCACTTTGAATGAGAAGCACATCATATTTGACATGAAGTGTAGCCAAAATTACACAGAGTAAAATATAAAATACAATTATTAATGTTGAAGACAAGGAATATATAAATATAAATAAGATTTGGGAACAGTAGATCTTATTGTGAGGTCAGGCAATGAGGAGGAGGACAAACAGAATGAAGCTTATAAAAAGGGATTTTAATGAATAAGGCTTATTTTCTTAAGATGAAGAAGTAGAATTAGACTTCTTTTTAGAAGCATTGAATGCTAATGTTGTAGCAGCAAAATATGTAATGGCAGCACTGATAAGAGGAATTGGGGCAGTTTTCATCTGTGCAGGGGGGACATCTGGAGAATATCAAATTGTGTGGATTATGGCAGAAAGGTTGAATGTACAAGGCAAAGAGGGAACAAGTAGTTTACCAAGACAGCAGAGTGAATGGAATAGGATGCAAAAGAGAAAAGGAGGGAAGAGCATACAAAAGACAACAAAATCTGGAGTGTAGCATATTGTGGAAGATGCTACCATAACACTCGGTTATTGAAGCTTACTCCCAAGTAAGTGTGCACAAGACTGCAACTTGAAGTAGGTAAGTGAAATGGTCAGGTATATCCACAAGTCAGTTCTCATTGCATATTGAATTACATTTTAATTTCCAAAATTTGCTTCTTAGTACTTCCACTTTTTTCAGTTACATATTGTCCAATATATTACTTCCTTCAAGATGGTGTGAAGTTCAGGTAGGATTTGTCCGAAGTCCTGGATAGGGTGGGCAAATAAAATGTCTCACAGTAGTAATGACTATTGTGTGTGGGGGGGGGTCATTAGTTAAATTTTGTTCTCCATTCATAAGCATAAATGTCAAGTAGCTGCCAACTTCAACGAAGAGTCCAAGATGATTTTCATATATGAGCACCGTTGACTTTTTCCTTACTATCTGTGAAATCCATTTCAATATGATTGAAAGCTGGATTGTCAGTTCCTTCATCTGTCACAGGGAATGGTTTCCAGTTTAAAACTTTGATTTTCTCATCCTGGGGGAAAAAATAGTATTTTACTTTGAGGAGTAAAGCTTTTGTTATAAATATATAATGATTTATGTCCTTCCTATGCTTCCAGGGTGTTTTACAAAAACATAATAAAACGCAGCAACCAAGATAAAATATAATAAATTACACTACGTTAAAATAACAATACATTTTAAATCCTGAGAAAATAGAAGGATCTTTGTCGTCACCCATTATGGATGAAAGTTGCTGTAAAGCCGCCCTTCCCTTCCCATTGCTTTAGAAACACTGGTACAAATAACATAAAATAGGGTTGCCCTATTTCTAGAAGTTAAATTCAGGACACAAAAGTTGAGCTTTTTTAAGGCAAACAACCTATTTTCCTAAATTCCACCCAGAGACTATTTTCACCAGGCATAAAAAGAAATTACTTCTATTGTTCAGGCCAACAGTTGTGAGAAAAGATGACATAATAATAGAATCATTGCATGAGCTTTAAGATATATGACCACTAGAGAGAGCTATTTCTCTGTTTTAATTCTGTTGGTGGATTAGACAAGGAAGCCTAGTAGATTTATTTGCAACAAAAAGCATTGCACAAAACTACTGTTAGCAAAACTTGTTTGACAGGTTCTTTCTTCCCAAGGGGTTATGTTACAGATCATTCTTTAGCAGCTTTGGTCCCTTCTGTAATTCCGATATACCATTTTACACTAAAGCAAGAATATTCTCATAAGAAAGATATTTCTGTACTACACTGCCACAGCTGTTTCTTTAATAATGTACATACTGTATTTAGACTCATGGATTGGTCTAGGAGCATCTCATGTTGCCTGCACCATTGTTAAAACTAACAATGGTTTGAGCCTGATCAGTGTCTTTGATGGAAAAACACTAGAGCCCCATGCAACACCTGTTTATGATTACAGTAAATTTATTTGAAGAATCTTCAATATTTTTACCAACTAAACTTTTGACAAACTCACTAGATAGGGTATAAATTTCTTGAATGTGGTTTGATATCTCTTCCAAATTCTGTATAATCATGGCAATAAACTCCTTACATAATCTTCTATATGACATACGCAGTTTGGTGGTTTTTTGTTTTGATTTATTTTCACCTACACAGGAAAATTATGACCATATATAAGCTCATCCTTTGCATTTCTTCCTTATATGTTTTTGTAGTGGGCCACATGACTATTTCCTGCATTGCTACTGTCTAATGATATACTGTGTACAGGTGTTCACTTCATGGACACATGACAAAGCAAAAATGGCCTTCTCCTGCTTCTCCAGACGTCTAGCAGTACTGTTTGGTTCACTGTGCTGCTGACAACTTGCTCAATACATGATTACAGCTAACACAGGAATATTTTTACAAATATAAACACAGTAAGACATGAACTCCACACTTCAAGGTCTTCCCAGGTTTCACAAAGAATATTTCCTGGGAGGGCATCAAGTCTCCCTCTCTGATGGCAGGAAAATATTATCTTGGATCTGATTTTTCAGGACTCCTCCATATGGCTGTGGAAAAAGTCTGTAGCCAGTACAAAAAGAGGTCATCTTGGGGTCATGCCAGGACACTGTGGATCTACAGTGGTGCCTCGCAAGACGAAATTAATCCGTTCCGCGAGTCTCTTCGTCTTGCGGTTTCTTCGTCTTGCGAAGCACGGCTATTAGCGGCTTAGCGACTATTAACGGCTTAGCGGCTATTAACGGCTTAGTGGCTTTAAGAAAAAGGAAACAAACTCGCAAGAACTCGCAATCCCATAGGGAAATTCGCCTTGCGGAACGACTCAAAAAACGGAAAACCCTTTCGTCTAGCGAGTTTTTCGTCTTGCGAGGCATTCGTCTTGCGGGGCACCACTGTATAAGGTCCAATGCCCTTCCATTCCCTTGACAGTGGGGGACAAACTGAGGCAGTTTATTTCCTTCCCATTAATGAATAGAAGCAATAGGAGGGGGAAATGCAGCTTCAAGTCAGGGCTCCCCTGACACCTGAGGCAGACCCCAAAATGGCAGTCTTCTACCCATGAGGGGAGAAGAAATGAGGGAAGATCTACATCAAGAACAAGGGGGGAAGAAAGATCAACATCTGGAATCAACTTCCCCAGTGGATTCTGCTTGTGGATTTTCTGCTTTCCCCATGGCTGGTCTGGCCTTGATAATGGTAGTGCACATGCTTAGCATGCAAAATGTCCCAGGTTGAATCTTTGTTGCCTTCAGATATGTCTGAGAAACAATTATGAGCTAGATGAACCAGCCTCAGACTTGGCATAAGACAGCTCCCTATATTTCTAAATATGCAGACTTTCCACTCAGTCACAGGGAGTGCAGCTGGGCACAGGAAAGGGTGGTTTGTTTGCCTTTGGATATCCCCCTCTCCCACCTTTGTATTACTCTGCATGTAAATAAAGATATCACATGAAAATCAATACATATAATGTTGAAATATCGAAAGTGTCTGATACAGAAAACACCTGCTTATGAACATTCATGGCACAGTATATTTGCTGATCTATATAAGACTGTCAGTGGGAACTTTAGTAAAATGTTGCAATGTTAAGTCCTCCTGGCTCTGGGTTCGAGGCAGGTAACCAGCCATGGTTACTTCATTCTGTTCCATTCCATTCCCCTTCCCACCATCTGCTTTTAGTGAAGTTCATACATTCATAACGGCTACCATCTGGGAACAATGATACACCCTCAAGAAAATCCCCAAATATCCCTCCCCACTTACTAGGATAAAATGTAGATCCTAATAAACATGGATCTTTTACTGCCCAAGAAGAATGAAATAGAAAACTAAACTTACTTGTTTAGGTTTCAAAAATGAGAAATTAGACAAAAAGTCCTCTTTGGTGAGCATGAATTTCCGATCCACATTCTGCCGTAATCCTCCTGAAAAACATCCAATTAGTAGTTATTATTATTATTACTTTAATTTATTACCCATACTTCACCCTAAGCTCCCAGTGCAGGTTACAGCAATTTAAAATGCAACATTAACAATAATTTACAAAAGATAGAATCACAAAAATAGAGTGGTCCTGAAAATCTCAGCCAGGATAAAGAGGCCCATCCAAAACACAGAGATTATTACAAATAATGTTTATGTGGGGGAGAACCATATATGCTGCCTTGAGCTCCTTGGAGGAAAGCTAGGATAGAAATAAAATTAATAAATTATAAATAAAATTAATTTATTATTGAAATATATATATAACTTGGATTTCTGTTTAAAATAGGGGCATCCAATGTGATTTACATGAATAAAAGAGTAACTTTAAAAGTTAAAAACACTAACAGGTAACAAAAAACAGCAACGTAACAGATTAGGCAAGAACCAAATCAAGAGTAATGGCTAGCTGAAACAAGGATTGTCAGAGAATTCTGATGAAAACAAACAGGAGTGGAAATTGCCAATGTTCGCTTATGCAGAAAATAAATAAATCCATCCAAAATTATCAGTATTTGCTGCTGTTGTTTCTTTTAGTCCACAAAAGACTTGTAATTGCATATTTTTCCTCTATTGCATTGCTTTTCCTTTGCACTGAAATTAATGAAGTGGAATAATGAAATAACCATGTAACTTAAGTAATTATGTAAATTACATAATTTACCCAGTTTCACCGTATCAATGAAACAAATAATGCAGTTTTGGGTGAAAGATGAACTGCAGAGCAACAGAAACAGTGTTGCATGTGACAAATACAGAGGAAATGGAAAAATGAGGCCTTCTTCCATCCCTAGCTGAATCAGAAAAGTCTGTCACCTGCCAGCCTGCTTGGTTGCTATGCTACCTGCAGAGAAATGAAATATCCTTCTGTGCCACAATGGAAACTCAGCAAGCGGACAAAAGAGTGATGAGGCATTCTGCCTTTGTCAGTCCACTTGGTAGAAGGCCTTCTTTTTAGCTAACTGAAGGAGCTGTTTATATAGAGATGTGAGAGTTCAGTTTCTTTTAGAAAATAATCTTTACTTCAATAAAATTACAACCAATTAACATACCTGTTGAAAGGCTGACAACTATTCCCACAGCAACTGTGACCAGGGTTCCAATTGTGCTAAAGTACAGATAAGATAAGGAATACCAATAATCTGCAATGGCAGGTCTGCAGGGGGGAAACAGATAGATATATTGTTATTTTTCTACAATGTAAATCTGAAAATGGAAACTGATACATATTCCTTATTTAATTTAAATATTGTTGTTAAGAGGTTTTCAAACAGGGATAAATAATACAAATTAAACACCAACAATATCCAATAATCAAAACTGAACATCCAGAGAAAGACTTCAGTCAAAACATAGCAATTGAATACATTTTTGATCCAACATGCTTTATCCAGCTGAATAAACGGGTCTTTACTATGCGCGTCCCCTTGTTAGGGTTCTAGTCTTGTTTTAAATGTATTTGTTGTATTTGTGTTTTTAACTGTTTTTAATTATCTTACTCTTTTTAATTATTGATGATGATGATAAGCACTCTTAAGGTTTACTGTACATATATGAGATAAATGCAGTAGTAACATATGAAAACAAAAGTTCAGCATTTTCTGTGTGTGTGATTTGCAAAACAAAGTCCTTATTCGCCTCCCAACAATGCAAACAGAAAAAAACTTCTAATGTGATTGCATTTTGATCAGATGCTATTGGGCAAAGAACAGTAACATTTGTCAGCAACAAATAACATTTGACAGATCTACTATTTACCTCTCATTAGCTTGAGTTTCTAAGGAGCCATTCCAGTAGTTTTCTGTGCCTAGGGTGCTTATGTTGCAGCCTACCGTTGAAAGATTTAATGGTATGGCAGTACTGGGAAGTGGAGGGTATATCTGAGCTCCAATTCCAACCCAAAGGGAAGCTGTGAATCCTCCCATGAGACCTACAAATGCACCCTATAAAACAGAAAGATCAATCTTATTCAAACTTTAAAGAAAAGGGGGAAATGAGGGAAATAAAAGCAACCCGCATTAACCCCCATGCTCCATTGTTATTTCAAAACACAGGAAAGAAATCCACTTAAGGTTAAACTACACATTCTGTTAGTCACACATTTAGGGCTGTAGACACCTAAGACAAATAATAATAATAATAATAATAATAATAATAATAATAATAATAATAATAATAATAATAATAATTATTATTATTATTATTATTATTGGTTGTACCCGCCCATCGGGCTGGGTCTCCTCAGCCACTCTGGGCGGTTTCCAACAAAGATTAAAAATACATTAAAATGTCACACAGTAAAAACTTCCCTGAGGGCCTTCAGATGTCTTCTAAATGTCAGGTAGTTGTTTATCTCTTTGACATCTGATGGGAGGGTGTTCCACAGGGCGGCTGCCACTACTGAGAAGGCCCTCTGCCTGGTTCCCTGTAGCTTTGCTTCTCACAGCGAGGGAACTGCCAGAAGGCCCTCAGTGCTGGACCTCAGCATCCGGGCAGAACGATGGGGGTGGAGACGCTCCTTCAGGTATACTGGGCCAAGGCAATCCTTCATATGTGATACAGGTTTTTCAGGCTAAATGCTGATATTGTTAGCCTGACATTTGTCAAGCTTATGTGTTCCCTTTGTTCTGACTTGCTTGATTGCTTGCTCATGTGTGTGTGTTTACAATTTAAATTCATTTTGCATTTCACCATAGGGACCTTTTGGGATCAAAAAGGTTGCATAGAAAATAAATACATATCTATACAAGCAAACATACAACAGGCTGCTCTTCTGTCATAAATAAAATACAGGAAGAACACTTACCACAGGATTGGCAAAAGGACAAAGGATGCCCAAAGAAAACAGTCCCAGGAGGGGTCCACCAACCATGCCAAATATACTGAGAGCTGCCTGAGGAAAGAGTAAAACTAGAAATATCAGTCCTCAAAAACAGTGCTGCTGAACATTAAGAAAATGAAAACCAATGTTTAGCTTCCTTGTAATCACTTTCTAGACATCCTGAATAAATACTACTGCTGACGTACGCAGGTGATAGTAACAGGTTAAGCATTAAACAGAGAATCAGAAGTGACAGGTGATGCTTAACTTTCCTTAGCCACCATTGGTGCCAAAAGCCATTTAAGGGACGTGTGATTTAGAGCAGAGAAATGACACGTAGGGAAAGGGTTCTTGCCAAGTGTCCCTTTGCCTCTTTCTATCAAGCCCTCCTGAAAGTTTTTGTTTACCTTTTTTAAAAAAAATGAATGAATGTATGAAATAAACTGAAGATGAAAACATACTCAAGAGTGTTACAGTAGGTTGAAAGTAACATAAGCTTGAACATTATCATTAAACTTACTGTTCCAAAACATTGCAAAAAATACCCATTTTTATACAAATCTGTTCGGCTGGTTATGTGCATTCTGTTCGGCTGGTTATGTGCATTCATAATAAATTAGCTTAATCATAGTAACTATGGACTAATTTTTCTAAATCCATTCGAATATAATAGGAGATTCAAAAGGGGCTTTTAAAAGCCAATCTACTACTGTTATAGTTTGGCCTTTTATCGTAATGTCCCACTGATTTCAGTATCCGCTTTTTTAGCATTCATGGATTTTGATACATTGGCCCACCAGTATCAAATGAAAAGTAGCATGCTCTAGACTGAATATAAGTTTGCAATCTTAAAACAAGTTAGCTGAAGTCCTCCATTTTCTTATATTACTTGATCTAAAGTATGGAGGTCTGGCTGGAAGAAACATGGATCCCGTTGGGCCAGAGCTTCTCCGAGATTTGGTGTTCAATATTAAGGACCATCAAAAAAACCAGCAGAGAGGAATTGAGAGAGAATTAAGAGCCTCAGACGTGAGATCTCCAGGCTGATAGTAGACTAAGACTGATGGACATTTGTTGGGGACTGAAACCGGGAAAGGGGGGGTGGAGCTTGGGAATCCAAAGGGTACATAATTATAATATGCTCTGTTTTTATTTTGTTTTGTTATTTGTATGAAAATTGGGGAATTCGTGGAAGGGAATTTGGGTCGACTTTAGAAAAATGTTTTAAGAATGAGTATTGATGTATAAGTATTGATGTTTAAGTCTGGATAAGGCAAAATTGGTTTTTTAAAATGAACTAAATAGAAATAGGTTAAAAATTATGGATAAGGATTTGCTGAACTAACAATTTGAACTGGAATACAAGAAGGGGAGGTGTGGGGAGGTCAGGGAAATATGTTATTGAAAAATAAGTATTGTGAACTTTATGTGTTTTCAAACTTTTTTGTTTTTTCCTTTTTGATTCTTTTTTAATGTATTAAATTTGAAAACTTCAATAAATATCTTTTTTTTAAAAAATACTTGATCTAATTTAAGCCTTTTGCCAAAGTAAGCAGTTTGGAGTATAAAGAATAAAACTTAATCCATTGGTTTGTCCTGTTCTTCCAGTCAATTAATGTGAACTGAGGAATTATTAATCGCCTACCTGTAACAAACCTCCTAGAAGAGATGCCAAGGCAGCCATCGCAATACACACTCCACCATATAATAGACCTAAATGAGTGATACATACAGAAATGTCAAATGGCACCTATAAAATTCTGCACCTACAATCCATGAACCGTGAATTTAGTTTGCACCCATTAAAAACTATAGAAGTGTTGCACAAGATTTATAGAACGCTTGCTGCAGGTTTTGCCCTGTGGATTTTGTTTCACTGACTCTTGATAGCAAATCAACCATTGATAACAAAACAGCTAGGATTATATTTAGGAATAATCACAATCCACAAAAGATCATGTTCTTGTTTGCTTTGGGAAATAATCACATAAAAACATTTCAAAACCTACAAAGCGACACCACTGGAAATTAAGTGTTGAAATACTAGTCCTTACAAAGTAAATTAGAGTATTAGTAGTTAAGTTCACAACATGAATCATTTACATTCCTCATCTAATCCTCTAAGGAGATTGCTGTCTATAGATGAGTTCACTGTCCTCAAATGGTTTATAAATGCTTGATATTTTCATGATTCACTATCCACCATCCACACAGCTATAATTTGCAGCCAGGGAGTGACAGCCATGCACTAATCCTGCAGTGAGGCAAACTAGTAGTTTGTGCTAGCCACACATTCATCTATATGAGCTACTGTGCCCACTGGAAACAAGCAACAACATTCCAAAACTTCAGGAATGTTAGATATAATCCCGGGGTACGAATGCTGCCTTTACATATCACATCCATATTATACTTCATGCCCATTGCAATCTCATGTTGGTACTGCTGCTGCAGTTGTTAGCAGCAGCAGCAGTAGTAATAATAATAGTATATTAGTTATTTCGTATTACTAGAGCACCATCAATGTCCACAGAGCTTTACAGAATGCAAGTGGACAGGCCTGTAGCCCAAAAATCTAACAATGGCAGCCCTAGGAATAATGAAGTTTGGGGACCATTTTCTGAATGTGTCAGGGTAACGAAGGGTTCTGCATCCTGCAGATCCATAGCCACTCCAACATGTCGTGCCCCTGGGACGTCATGCCACACCACCACTGATACAATGCTGGCAACAGGTAATTCATGCTGGCCTTTGGGTGACATAGGTGTTGTCACATCAACAGACCTCATCTTTGCTGACAGAGCAGCACATACACCACTTCCTACGGCCAGTGGCGGAGCTTCATGTTCCGGCACTGGGGGCAGAGAACAGGTGGGGGCAGGGCTGGTGCGCATCCTGGGAGCAGGGTGCACCACCTGTGGGGGCGGGGCACCCCGCACGAGGGGGCAGCTGCAATGGCACGCTGGGGATTGCACTGCTGGGGGCGGGACACTCTCCCCCCCACTCCTCTTCCTCCGCCAGTGCCTACGGCCCCTAAGATGGTACTGACAGATTCACCATTGAGCAAAATGGCACTTACTTCTGAGCAGAGGGGGGTGCTGAGTCAAGAGTGTGCCATAGGGGGCACTGCAACAATGAGAACAGAAGGTGGGGGTGCACCAAATTTTGGTGTTGCACAAGGCACCGCTGAAATTTGAAAGCCCAAAGTCTGCCACTGTTCGGAGTAAATATGGATAGTGTTGTACTGTAAATTACCCTGACACTAAATTTCAGCATTGAATATCTGCTTGCAAGCCCTGCTTGCTTAATTTTCTGATTGTACAGCCGACTGTACTGTATTTAATAGGTGATATGAATAGGCTTGTGTACCTGCTTAATAGCAAGAAGCAAGATAATTCTATAAGACAGTCGATAATAAAACAACCTTGATTATTCTAATAGTTCATTTAAATAAATTCCTTGAATTATATTTAAAAGTTACCTATAAAAACATGTTAGAGTAATATAATGTTAACTTTATCAACATTAATGGAAACTATAAACGCCATAATATCTGAGAAGAAAATAAAGACTTGGCTCCTGTAGCTTGAAAAGATAAAGACTTACTCATCCCCATAGAAATCCAAGATAATTTCTTTTCAGTGGGTGATCTGAGGTAAGGTTTAATGAGGTCTTCTACAGTCACAGCAGCTAAAGCATTGATGCTAGAGGACACTGTACTAAGGAAGATGAAATACAGTACATTTTAATTTTGTACCTGCTCAGAATAGTGTTTCACTAACGCATTAATAACTAGCAGAATAATGAAGCAGTGAATGTGATCTACAAGTGATATCAGGAGAGGCTATAACTACAAACTTTTGTTTCTGAGTGGTATCGTAAGTTTCAGTGGAATCTCAGTAAGGCAATTCTTTGTATGTTAAGCAGATAAAACAGCTTTATTTCTCTGCAAATCCTATATCATCAACTTTTGCCTTATTAACAGTAACAGATCAGCAGTAATATCTCAGTGCTCACATCCACACTGAGTAAAATAAGCTCTCTCCAACTGAAATAGGCTCCCATCAATTAACCCAATATTAAGCGCTTTTAGAAAGAAAAAGAAAAAAAAGGTGCCAGTACTCACCATTACAATAAGTAAGTGCCATACTGTTAACATTTGGGGAAGGTGACGGTACTGTGTACCCTTGAGCACTCCCAGAAAAAAGCACTGCCTATATTTATATGTATTTATTTACTTAGAGAAAATCCAGCTATGTTAGGTGGGGCTTACTTCCAAATGTGAGTATACAGGATTGCAGCCGATATATCTCTCCCAGAAGGATTCCCTTATTCTCAGGGAAGTGGGTAGAAGACTGAAGCCTATATTGATTAATCCACTGATTAAATTTATAAAGGTTACTGTAGTCATCTGAATTCATTAAGAACATTTCCCCCTTACTCCAATGGATTCAGGATTAATTTACCTTAATGTTCCGCTATAGGCACTAGCCACAAAAAGTCCTGGCACACCTGGAAAATCGCGTAGAATATCCAACACCAAATATGGCATGAGCTGAAAAAAGCAATATACATAAAAATTATAAAATCATTTCAATTTTGTTATAGAATCATTTCAATTTTGTTGTCTTCCCCTCATTTTTCTAACTTTCACTTTCTTCATTCTTTATCATTTCTCTAAGCTTAAATACATATACATTTAAATCTTTTTTTCCCCAGCACAAGAAGTTAGGTACAAAATTGGAATTGGAACCTAGAATAGCATTCATTCATGTATTGAATTATGCAAGATCTTTTGAGGACACTGGCTCCAAATATGTAATGGCATTCTTTCTTCAGGGCTGGCCCTACCATTAGCCAGAGTGAGGCAATTGCCTAAGGCAGCAAATGGTAGGGAGAAGCAGCAGCAGCAGCAGCCGCCACCAGCTACCTATTTCTCCTGAGCCTCTTGGCCATTCCTTTCTGTCGGAAATCATAACTATGTGTGCCAAATAACAAAACCAACCTGCTCCTTTCAGGTGTGCTGAAGGACACTATCCCATTGCTATTGTTGTAGTAAGATTTACCTGCCAATCCAATCAGTTCGTTTACTTGGAGTAGGGGGAACAGGAGCAAATATTTTTTCCTCTTTGCCTCAGGCAGCAAAATGTATTTGGCTGGCCCTGACCTTCTTTCCAATGAGTGGTCTTGTGACTTCACCTAGTAAGCCCATGTACTCAACATCACATCTCAGTGCCAAACCAAAAACTACAATGCTAATACAGTACTTTCTTTTGCTCTTCTAAAGTATGTACGTATGATAATATTCTATATTTCTATAATGTATTAGAAAGTTAAATACGAAACCTGGTCTGGTGCTGAAACACATTTTGCTGTCCAGGGGTCACAATCCTTATAAATGGAGTACATTGCTAATCCAGACAACACTGCACATGCAAGAATTGCCCATAGTCCCAAGAGGTTTATATAAAGAGATCTATGAGGAAATAACAACATTTTTAATCTTGGGAAGTTCCTGGTAAATCACAGTTATAGTATTGTGTAATTATGCGCTGCACTGTACCTGAACTCGCTTCCTCTTTGGCAGCCAAAGAAAATAGAACCTTAGTTAGGTAACAATGTACTTACTGGTATATTTAGCTAAAAAGGGAATGAAAAACATTCAATCATGTGTGTGTTTGTGTACATGTCGCTAAAACAAGCTGTCACGTGTCACTTGGAGGAGCTCCCGCTTGCCATTGCTGCTCTGACATCACTGCATGTTCATAGAGATTTTGGCTTTATTACTAAGAAAAGGGCTCTCCTGCCTCTTCTTTCCCATGCCAACTCCCAGTGCGCCCGCCCCCCAGTAGCTACTCATGAAGATCAAGAGACCCCTGGGACAGGGTGCAAAAGGAAATGGGTGGGGATTGGGAATGTAAGTGCCTTCCATTCATTCAAGAGTACATTTAAACCAAAGCTTCTATTTACTGAGCCTCGCCTCTGAAAATCCCATTCATGCCTTGCTCTGATTGCTGAGCAGGCACCACATACTGCCTACACATTTTCAAGCCTACACATTTTCACAGTAACTACAATAGCTAGACAGCTTGGGTCCAATACACAGAATGGCTTTATTGTTCTTTGTTCATTTCTATTTCTAAGATCAGCCAGGAGCACTTTCTATGGAGACTGAACATCTTTCGGTGGCGTTGCATCCCTTCCTGTAGTTTCCAGCAACCAGCAACTGTTTTTAATCAAACTCTAGTATAAATTGCTAGTGTTCTGGTCTGAGTACAGTTGGCAGGCTTTGCTTATGGTATTTTAAGATGGGGGAAGTCCTGACAGCTTTTATCTAGAAGTGTTATTCTAAGCAAGTATGTGAAGAGTGTCATTTCTGTGAAGCGACAAAAGCAACTTTCCCCTTACTGTTACCATGGCACTAGTCAAGATCCAGCATTGACTGACCCTGATCCTACCTAAACAAATTAAAAGGTGAAATTGACTTGGCCTGGTCTTATTGCAACTAGCTTCTTGTAACATTCTTCAATAGCAAGGCAATATTGAAAGGCAAAAGCATCGTTCTTTTTTGGTGTCTATGCACCCATTTTTTTCACATATTAGTATAATTACCATTATAAAAGAAATGTAGTTCTATCTTAAATTTGTACAGAAACACGTTGCAAATCTGGTACTTGTTACAAAATTCATTTTTTAAAAAATTAAAGTAAATGTGTGTATTTAGAACTTTAGTAAAGTATTTACACCTTTATATAATTATATTTCCAATGGTAATGCTTTTGTCAGCAGAAAACAGGAAATCAATTTTTGGCAATTCCAACTCCCTTGGCCTTCACACCCCTCCCTAAATATGATCTAGAGGTACCTTCCAAAACAGATTACAGGAGCTGTGGGGCAGGTGGAAATTGCTGAAAACTGCTCCCTCCCTGTTCAACAGATAGATGGAAGCCTTACCATTAGCAATACCATAGGATACAGCCCTAAGGAAATCAGTTGGTAATTGGTGCTAATTATTATTGTTGTTGTCGGGGATGCAATGGTAAGTAACCTTTGATGTAATAATTAGGATGGAGTTGTCCATATAATAAACCAAGATTCATTACTGCATGGCTCTGCACAAGAGTAAGCTGTATTTGTAAATGCACAAGTATTTATACCATTTACAATTTTAAAAAAGACACAAAGCTACAAACTGCTATAATTTACCCTAATCTAATTGTTCATGTGTATTTGCTTTTGACAAGGTTCACAAAACAGAAAACAGGTCATTTATATCTTTTATGACTAGATTTTTTAAACCCATAATATCAAGAATGCAATTTAAAATTGAAACGTTTTGCAAAGAACAGAATCTGCCAGTGGGTCGAAATAACAAACTTACAGCTTTGCTTGGAATAGGGTTTTGCAGGCAATGTATCGCTGAACTTGAGACTGGTTGATTCCATATATTCCAAGCCAGGTGAAAGTCCCACCTACAATAATTGTCCAGAATGTATGCCTTTGCAAAGGATCAGGGTTAAAACTAAATTAAAGGGAGGGAAACAGAACTGTGAAAAAAATGGTCTTTAGATTCTTTCCATGTTCACATTCAATTTATATACAAGTTCTCAAACAAATTGAAAAAATAACAATGGTTAAATATTAAACTCAACTAATAAGAAAACACACACACATTATTTGAAATACATAATTCAAGATGCAATAGTTCCTTATGAATAAGAGCATTGGTTGTATCATGGTGGCTTTGGACTGGTGTAGGGTTGTCATACACCAGAAGCAGTGTCTGGGCAGAAATCAGGAAAATGTTTAGGAAAATCCAGACATATGGCAAACTGTGTCGGCAATGTCATGTTTGCTAATTTTCCTTAATAGCTGGAAAATGTCTTTTTTTTTTTTAGATTTTGTAAAAAAGCTCAACAACTTTTGTGTCCGGACTTTCACTTTTTGAAATATGGCAACCCTAGACTGGTAGCAGGGCATCCCATTTTCAATCTATGCATTCATACAGTCCAGTGATTCTCCTTTCAGCACTAGGTCACTGAAGGTGGCAGGGAATGTTGACCCAGGCAAGATCACACCCATACCTGATGAGTTTGCTTGGGAGATGTTTAAGTGAGATGGCATCCCCCAAGTGCCACCTTGGGCTTCCTTGGCAAACTTGCCAGTCACAGGAGCAATGATCCCTCCTGGACCAGCACACTCCCCACCCCGTCTTTCAGCGACCTGGTGCTGGAAGGAGAAATGCCACATGGCTGTAGTGCTCCCTCTCACTGTCACTTTTTCCTGCCACTGCCTACCTCAGCCACTCTCAAGAACTTGGGGAAGGGCTACCTGGGAGGAACTCAGGAGGTACTTGTGGAGTAATCAATAGGCACCTTACCAGGCCTGTGGCCAGCTAGATGTGGCCAGGGTGGGCAAGGGTTCAAAGCACAGCTGCAAGGAACATACATCTTAAGACTGCTGCAGCTGAAGTGAAAACTGCTCTGGAATCAACATGGAGTCCAAGATGTAGAGGATACAAGATAATGTATATAAAGTGTCTGTCGCAATGAGTCACTGAGAAGTCACCTATTCTAGACCTCAAATTACCAGTACTTGGAAGAAGTAAATCAACTGACACTACACTGATGCAATGGTGGTGGTGCAGGAGGAGGGTTGCTCTGCTACCACAGAGTGATCTCAGAAATGAAGTCAACCCTATGCTCAGTCATTCAAATAAGTCTCTCTTCCATCTGAGTTTGGATGAAATGTCAAGGCTGCTGCTTTATCAGCTATGGTTCCCTGCTCATCACCAGAAATGTACAGGCTTAGTTAGTAGTGTTGGTTAGATAGTGATAATGCTTGTCTGCCACACTGCATCCAGTGTGGCCTATTCAAGATTTTCCCTAACTCAATGTAGATTTTTTAAACAATTTTTTTCAATCTAAGGTTTTGGCACAAGCACATTCATTGTTAAGGGTAATACAAAATTATAGCAGTTCTCAAACAAACCTTAAAGCTTCTTAGAAATGCAGAAATGACCCCTTTCTGCAAAGTGAATATCTATATTGTTTATGTTGCACAAAAAACTCTACTTTTTTTATTCATGAAAGCTTTATAAGATAACTACAGTGGTACCTCGGGTTAAGTACTTAATTCGTTCCGGAGGTCTGTTCTTAACCTGAAGCACAACTTTAGCTAATGGGGCCTCCTGCTGCCGCCGCACCTCTGGAGCACAATTTCTGTTCTCATCCTGAAGCAAAGTTCTTAACCCGAGGTACTATTTCTGTGTTAACGGAGTCTGTAACCTGAAGTGTATGTAACCTGAGGTACCACTGTAATAACCTTGCCCTAAGCATATACCTAGAATAAATGATACTGATTACAATGATGCATAAGTTAAATAATATATTTAAGGTTTAGTTGCAAAATTCTGCTGTAATACTGTAGCTGAAACAAATAAAAAACTTACTCCCAGAAATTTAATCTTCCTCCATGGTAGGAATCATTTAGAATTGGTTCAATGCCATGTTGAACAACCACAGCACGTATAATCACAGATGTAAAACCTGCTACCATGATTCCAACTTGAAAAACATCCGTCCAAACTACTGCTTTTAGACCACCCTATGTGGAGAAAAACAGATAGATTAATATACAACCCAGATTACTTATTTGTCAAAAGAATGTATCAGAAGAGATGAGAAGGGAATCCCACCTCCACTCTCGGAGAATTAATGTTCTGAAGGACCTAATAACCTCAATGCACTTCTCTAACCAAGCCATTCCACTGCTGTGGAGACAACACAGCATCACCAGCTTTGCTGCACCCAGAGGCAGCACTACCAACAGAGCCTCCCCTGCCACTTGTAAGGCCTTGGGTGGCACTCTTTTAGGTACTTGTGTTCCAGCCATTCAAGACTTTGGGTCTGGTACTAAAACTTTAAATTGGTCGTAACAGCTCATGAGCAGCCAGTGCAGTACTTTCAGAACCCATGACACATGATCCCATAGGGCTCCACCACTCACCAATCCTTCTGCATTTGGCTTTGAAACTGTCTCCAAGGCCAGCCCCTTGTAAAGCACATTGCAGTAGTCTGGATGGGGAGTCACTACAGAATGGACTACTGAGCGAACTAGCTTAAACTGGGCATAAGCACTCCTGCCCACTGAAGCCACCTGGGATTCCAGTGGCAGGTTGGAATCCAGGAGTACTACCAGACTACGAACCTCTTCCTTCAGGAGGAGAGCAACCCCTCCTGAAAAAGGTTGTCCACCTAATACTCAGATATGAGAACTGCCCACTCATAGCACCTCTGTCTTGTCAGGGTTCAGCCCATCCCTGCTTCCAGGCACCGGTGCAAGACCTTCGCAGTGTTAAATAAAATAATTTTATGGGGTGCAAATAATATTATGAAAATTTGCATTCATTTTTTAAAATATTTATATGCAATAATAAAATGAATTTTAAACATACCAGTGTGCAATAAAAGGTGCAGACTACTCCTGTTGCAACCACTGCACCCCACAGGTCAAATCCTGTAACTAGAAAAGAAAATATAAAGTGTAAAGGAATGAGGGTTTTTTATGGTAGATGTTTATTTTGGTGTTTGAACAGTAGATACAAAGAGCACTGGAAATAATTCTTAGTGGTGATTAATTACAATTTGGCCTTTGATCATTTCTTCCATACAGGCTTATTTGGAATTATGCCCATAAAACAAACTCTGCACAACAGATGCTATTGACTATGTTAACTAAATAGAACCTGCACACAGAGGCAACGATATCAGATCCTCTCAATAAACAACAATTAAATGACACCAATATCATGCTCAGCTCATTAGCTGCCAGAGGTAGTTGACTTGCTGTTGCTGGAAACAAAATTATAGGGTGGATGGACTTTGCTCTGCTCCACCAAGGCAATTCTAATTTGACCTGTAAGGGTGCACTTTATGGCTTGCCAGATGTTTGATAATCATCCTGATTTATAGCCTACCAAGACTCCCTGTGTAGGGGCTAGAACCATGGTCCCAAGACATGTCCCAAAGCTGCCATGCTGCCATAGAAGTTGCCATCCGAAACATCTTGAAAGCACCAAGCTAGGGAAGGCTGGTCTAAAGATGCATGATATATAAATCTTTCTGAAACTAAGAAGGTCATAGACTGGTGATTGACTGGATGGGAGACTTTCTGAGAATACTGTGTGGTTGTCCTTGAGTTCCATCATGGAAGAAAGACAGGTTATACATGTAATGAATAAAAGTCAAGAAATTGAACATAAAAAAATGACTGCCTTGGTGATTTGAGTTGTGAACCCTTGCTGCAAAGATATACTTGATAAATAGTTTCATAGATATAGTTTTAACTGTTTGGCTTATATTTATTGGTTTATTATTATTATTTTATTGATTTTATTGTTTGAATATGACTACTGCCCTTCTTGATGGATCTTGTCTAGAAATGCAGTGAATAAATCAAGAAATATAAAAATTTGAATTAACCATCCATGTATATTTTTCAAGAAATAACTATACTACATAGTTTATGCATTTCCCCCTTTAAAATCCACATGAAACCATTATTCCACAATATTTAGGGTCCATTAAGCCTAGAATATTTATAACATTATGTTGTATGGTAATGAAAGCAGAAGTTAGCCAGAAGTTACTTCTCAAAGCATAGCTGCTGTTCTGATGCTGGAATTTTAGATGGACAAATCTTTGCTGAAGTCAGCAGAAATATACAAAGGCTTCATAATAGGTCTTGCTTTATACAATAAATGATAACAGATATTAAAGAATAAGCTCTGTTACCATAAATTCATTTATTCATCTTACCTTGATTTAAAGCCAAGGCTGGGGCATAAATTACAATTCCCGTGTATAATATCTGGAACAGAGGATACAGACACAAACAAAACATTTTAAAGATCATCCCATTTTATTGCTAAAAACAAAACCTTCATACAGGAGCAGTTTCACTTTTTAAACAATTTTTAACACTCTCAAATACTCCACTTTCCTTTCTCTAAAGCGATAAAAGCTTCAAGAAGTCTTTAAAAGACTTCGGAACTTTTAAGCTTCAGAGCTAGGCTTGTTTTACTTTGTTGTAGTTTACATTCTATTATTCCTAATAACAGTGATGGGCGATTAGTAAATGTTGATTAGATATTGTTATTTTTTTACTTTGTTTCAATGTACATTAATAAGAATTTGGGTTCGGTTGATGACAGCTAAATAAGCTCTTCAGGAGGTTAACAAACTTAGAAGTTTGGGAAACTGGATGACTAGGAGACTGAGGGTTGCAGGTGCTGTAACAGAGGGGTTCCATAGTAGTTCCATTCCTCTCTACAGGATCACTATAAGATAGCAGATTCCCATTCAGCCCCATGGCATTCATGCTGTGAATGTCCCACAGGTTTCTGTTCTATCACCAATGCTATTCCATGTTTGCATATTTAATAGCATTCCTATACCACTTAATCATCAAAACCTCTAGACAATTTACATAAAATATACATTAAAATTACCAAAAAAAAGTCAGGTGCTAAAAACAAGTTAACCAGAACGTTTTAATACTGGAATAAAACCAGCAGTTTTAAAATATAATACAATGTAATATATTAAAATTTATTATAACATTACAAATTAAAATTTACATGTCTGAGTAGACTAACTTATACAAAAATGTTTTTAGCAAGTGCTGAACAGAGTACAGTGGTACCTTACTTCTCGAACGTAATCTGTTCTGGAAGTCCCTTCGACTTCCAAAATGTTTGAAAACCTTCTGATTGGTGCAGGTGCCCTGGAAACAATAGCTGACAGCTGCATCAGACATCCAATTTCAGAAAAACGTTCGAAAACCGGAAAACTTACTTCTGGGTTTTCGGCGTTTGGGAGCCGAAATGTTTGAGTACCAAGGCATTCAAGAACCAAGGTTCCACTGTACAACAAAAGTACCTGCCTAATATCAATGGGCAAGGAGTTTCAAAGTATAGGTGCTGCCATCACAAATTATCAATTCCTTACAGGTGCAGAACAAATATTATGTGACATTTGCAGAAGTGCCAGGTCTGCAGACTGAGGTATGCAGGTCGTACCTTGGAAGTCAAATGGAATCCATTCCGGACGTCCGTTTGACTTCCAAAACATTCGAAAACCAAAGCGTGGCTACTGATTCCAATCAGAAGCTGTGGAAACCCCACTGGACATTCGACTTCCAAAAGAATGTTCGAAAACTGGAACAGTCACTTCCAGCTTTCGATTGTTCGGGAGTCAAAATGTTTGAGAACTAGGCTGTTTGAAAACCAAGGTACGACTGTATAAATAAAATAAGAATGCTTCACACTGTAGCATAGAATTGTAGAGTTGGAAGGGACCCTGAGGGTCATCTATTCCAACCTCCTGCAATGCAGGAATCCTGCCCACAGCTACCCTTGGACAGTGGCGGACCTGGCTGCATGGGCACCCGGAACGGAGGCCATGCCATGCACCGGGGGGCGGGGCAATCCTCCGCATGTGGCTGCAGCGGCGCAATCCTCCAGGGCAGTAGGGCGAGCCCCCCACGGTGTGCCTTTTTGTCACCCCCCTCAGAGATGGCACCCTATGCCCCTGCCCCTGGGTGGGTTTGAACCACCAACCTTCTGGTTAACAGCCAGATGCACTGACCCATTGTGCCACTTGGGCACATGTTCAGTTCAGAGTTCCTTTGACAGTTCCTTAAGTATTTATGTCTTGTAATGAGTTACCACACTCTCAGTGATTTCAGCGGGGCAAGGATTACCCCTGTATGTTCCTACCTCATTGTAGTTAATATAAATAACTATATTGAAGCTTGTTCACAATCTCACAACTGAAGCGTCTAATGTCAAGCTTATATTACAGCTACTATTTGCGGTAGATAAAACATGCTTCATATACACTAGGCTAAATAACAATTGATGGCATTCAAACAAGTTTTACTCAGAGTAAACCTACTGAAATTAATGAATATGACTAGGTTAAGTTGTGGAACTTCTTTGGCACAGAGGTATGTTTGTAACGTTCACTATTTGGCTTTCATTGAATGCTGAAGATGCATCTCTTTCTATCTTTTTAGCCTGGCCTTTGATACTTGAGATGTCTGTTTTCAGGACCCATCCTATTCCTATGGCTGTAATTTGTTTTATTGGTTTTTAATTTATGAATTTTACGTTGTTGTTGTAGTAACATGCCCTGGGACTCACTGGTGAAGGGCAGATAATAAATTTAAGAAGCAGTAGTAGTAACAGTGATTTCAGTGGGTCTACTCCAAGTAAAACTTAATTGAATACCACCCAATTATTTTGATTTGTACATTTCTTAATATCTGAGGTTCTAAATCAATGTGCTTACCGTAAGTATAATGAAGAGAATTGTCCCACACAGGCGGAGGTATTTATTAAATCGAAGTTCTAAATACTGTAAAAGTAAATACATAAAACAGTAATGAACAATTTTTATGTAGTTGTGAAGGAACAGTTCATTTCACATTGAAGAAGATTATATTAAACTGGAGGAGAAAGGAGTTGATTTTCCATTTATTATTTGATTGCTCAGATCGTAGTCAATTTTCCTTATTTTCTTTTGCCTGCTGCAGCAACTATATATTTATTTATTTAAATATTTATAGACTACATTTTCATATAAAATATCACAAGGCAGCATACAGCCTAAAATACACAGTAAAACCAAATTAAAAATGTGAAAGACATCAGTAAACGCTGGTTGGCAAAGAATCTCAGGTATGAAAGTCCCATTTAAATCATTCTTTTTTTTACAAAAAAATTATAATCTAAGCATGAGCAGGGATGACTCTGGACAGATAGTATGACTAATGGCCAGGGATGACGGGAGTTATAGTTCAGCAACAGCTGGAGGGATAAAAGTTCCCCACACCTGCTCAATTGGGAGAGGCTGTGAAAGCTCTGGATTGGCATTTGAATGCAGTAGTGGACTAGATGAAGGCAAATAAACTGTGCTCAACAGAGGCTCCTTGAGTGGGTGGTTCTCATGTCTAGAAGATAAGTTACCTGTTCTGGTGAGGTTCCACACACTCTCTCTCTTAAGGAGCAAGTGTGCTGCTTGTTGTTTCTCCAGACCACAAAACTGCTCCTTAAGGGTGCAATCTTTCACCTCTCCAATTCCCAGACAAGGAGACGTGGCCCAAGGAGACCACGATGGATTCAACTTCAGCTTATTGTCTCTCATCCGGCCCACCATTGCATCCAGGCACTGATCCAGAATCTGCACACCTTCTCCTGACTCAGATGTTACAGAGAAACAGAATTGTGTAACATCAGCATACTGATGACTATTCACTCCAAATCTCATAATGACTTCTCCAAATGTCTTCATATAGCCCAGAGGACAAAAATGAGCCCTGTAGCAAAAATGATCAAGCTGCTATGGGGCCAAGAAATCATCACCTAAAATTGGAAATGGTCTCAGAGATGGGTGCACTGTTTTACAGTGGTTTTTGCTCCTGAGTGAGAGAGGTTTGAGAGTGGTGGTGGTGGTGGCAGGGCATGGGTTGGTTGTCTTTAGTTGACTGCAGTAAGATTTGTACGTTGGCAAATGTTTGCACAAACATGTACCTACATGTGCAGCCTAATTCATAAACCAGGCACTTGGATTTCACTAGTTTACCACAAGAACCGGGTAAACAGATCTACAAATATTGTTTTGGGATTTTCATTGATTTTTCCTTTGGCTTTCTACATGAAGATTTCAGAAGACTCTTTAAAGTTAATGTTTTCCAAACAGAAGGCTGAAAAGTGGGGCTACAAGATGGAAAGTCCTTATGTGTTTGTTGTGCCCTGTCCCCTGTGTAAGAGTGTGTGTGTGTGTGTGTGTGTGTGTATACTACAATGCGGAAACGAAATGTAAATTTACTATTTTAAACCAGTTAGAATTTATTGATGTTTTCATGGATGCCCTTTGCTGATTTTATTTGCATTTGTTGCATGCTGCCTTGAATTGTTTGTGCGTGCAGGTTGTAAATACGATGATCCAAAGAGCAGAATCGGAGGTCCTGACTGCGAAGGAACTCTCTTAACCCTGAAAGCAACCTCGGGAGGTTCACCAACTGCGCCAGAGAAAGTTCTCAGGAGTCCCCTCCTCCTACCTCGTAGGTGCTGGTGATGCCCAGGCGGTAGAAGACGGGCACGAAGACCTCGGCGCTCAGGATGACCACCAGCGCGTAGGTGATGGCGAAGACGCTGAACCTGGCCCCGAAGCGGTACACCTCCGACGGGGTGCCCAGCACCGTCACGGCCGACATGAAGCTGGCCGTCAGCGACAGCGCCACCGGCAAGGCCGACATGCTGCGGCCCCCCATCAGGAACTCCTGCGAGCTCTTCTGCCCGCCGCCCGCGAAGGCGTAGTACACGCCGATGGCCGCCGAGATGAGCAGCATGGCCCCGAAGACCACGTAGTCCCACGTGCCGAAGCCCCCGACGGCTTGGCAGCCGCTCATGGCGCCCGGAATGCCGGCGCTGACAAACAGGAGGAAGGCGCCCACGGAGAAGAAGGGCTGGTGCCTTCAGGAAGGACGGCGCTTCTCTTCGGCGAAGCTCGCTGGGAGGGAGGCGGCCGCCTGCTGCCTGGTGCAACTCTCTCTCTCTCTCCCTCAGCGCGAAGATGCTGGGCAGGCCGGCTCCTCGCGCGCTCTTCCTCTTCTCCAGGCGCCCCCGCAGTTCGCGCGCTCGCTCGCTCTCGGCACGTGCCCTTTTGGCGCGGGAAGCGCTTCTGCTGCTTCTCCGCACCCGCAAGCGCCCACCGGAGCCTCCCGGTTGCCCACGAAGACCTCCGGCTTTTCTTATCCGCTCCACTTTTTCATTACCTTCTTCACTTCTTTTATTTCTACTCCGCACCTTTCCTTTCCGCTCTCCCTCTCCTTTCTAGTACAGTAATTCCCTTCTTCTTCTTCTTCTTCTTCCCTCACGCGCCTCTGCGCCTTCGCTCCTCTCAGAGGAGTCTCCTGGAGCGAGAGGTGCCGTCCAGCGCTGCTGCTGCTGCTGCTTCTCTCAGCGCAGCCCGTCTCTCTTTCCTCGCCCAGCGCCGCAGGAAAGCTTGCCTCGTCTCCGGTCTCGTCGCCTGCCTTGCGCGGGAGTTCAGCGGCGAGGGACAGCTCCCGTCTCTCTCTCTCAGCCTCGAGACGGAGCCACAGGCAAGGGGATTCCTCGTTTCAGCACCACCAGCGACTCGGCCGGAGGCAGCGCGAGAGGGAGAGCGCACGAGACAAGACCCAGGTAGGCTTGGGCGACAGAGCAGCAAAAGTGGCGAGAGCTGAAAGCAGCCCCGCCTCCTGCAACTGGAGGAGGACGAGCCCCGCCCCGTGGAAGAGTGGTGACTCTGGTGGATTCGCCTTAAAGGAAGTAATTGACCTGAATTCAGAGGGGAGCCTCCCTTCGTTATTCAAATCAAAACGCCTCAATTCCCATAATCAAGGGCTTAATTCCAGCAGAGGCTGAAGGTCCGCTCTTGAAATAGTTGCACAATGGGAAGGCATGAGATACTGAGTCCCAACGACACAAAGACTGGGTGTGCCAGCTTAGCCGTGGCCGTGATGAACCCTTGTGAATGAAACTTGCTTGTCTCACCTGACTGACACATGGGTGGCATATCTGCTTTTGGTGCATGCTTACTCATGCTTTTATGCAAAGCAGCTGTTGTTGTTTAGTCGTTTAGTCGTGTCCGACTCTTCGTGACCCCATGGACCAGAGCACGCCAGGCACTCCTGTCTTCCACTGCCTCCCGCAGTTTGGTCAGGCTCATGTTTGTAGCTTCGAGAACACTGTCCAACCATCTCGTCCTCTGTCGTCCCCTTCTCCTTGTGCCCTCCATCTTTCCCAACATCAGGGTCTTTTCCAGGGAGTCTTCTCTTCTCATGAGGTGGCCAAAGTATTGGAGCCTCAGCTTCACGATCTGTCCTTCCAGTGAGCACTCAGGGCTGATTTCCTTCACAATGGAGAGGTTTGATCTTCTTGCAGTCCATGGGACTCTCAAGAGTCTCCTCCAGCACCATAATTCAAAAGCATCAATTCTTCGGTGATCAGCCTTCTTTACGGTCCAGCTAATATATCCCAACACCTCCACTGCCCGCTTTATGCACTGGAAGAAGTCGTAGCTAAGATGCCACAGGGAACTTATTATTATTTATTAAATTTCTGTACCACCCTTCATCTGAGAATCACAGGTGATTTATAATGCAGAAACACAAAAATACATAACATAGTAAGAAACAAAAACAATACCCCCCTCACACACAGTTTAAAAGGCCATCAATTGTTTAATTAGCCAATTAATTAATTAACCAAAGGCCTGAGGGAAAAGGAATGTTTTGCCTGACATCTCAAGATATGTAACAAAGGCGCCAGGCAACCCCTTTGGGTAGAGCATTTCACATTTCTGAGCCGCCACAGAAAAGGCCCACACTACCTGGAAAAACTCTGCTGGATGGCACAATGAGGATGCAATGGAGGCAGCAAAGTATGCATTCTTTGCTGGCTTCACTGCAACTAGATAGGCTTAATGATGAGCCCTCACCAATGTTTGATTGCATTCAACTGGAGTTTTCCATCTCCTGGCTTGTTTCCTCACCTCAAGCTCTGGAATATACCAGAGAGCCAAAGAGGTTCATTGAAGTGGGAGAGGGCACTCAGGGGCAATCGTGTCAAACCATTTGCATATTCCAGAGGTCAGAACCAGTCATAACTGGAAAACCCCCAGAGCCATCTAGAAACCCATTGGACCCAGCTTCTGAGGGTGGAGCATCTTAATAGGTCCCCCACCACTGCAGAAGGGGGAAAGGTCTGAAAGCTTAACTCTCAACAGGAAGTAATTTGACTGTGATAAGGGACTGATGTCATTATCTCCCACTTTCAGATCACCCTTTTCCTGCCTGGTTGGGGGAAAAAAGGCCCAGAGTGTGGCCTGTCACATGCATTGAATGTTGGGACAGCCCCATGGTCGTCATGGC
This sequence comes from Podarcis muralis, assembly GCF_964188315.1. Classification (NCBI taxonomy): domain Eukaryota; kingdom Metazoa; phylum Chordata; class Lepidosauria; order Squamata; family Lacertidae; genus Podarcis; species Podarcis muralis. The sequence continues at coordinate 43,315,929 of NC_135664.1, forward strand.
TGTCATAAAATCCTGAGCCACCCCAGAGCCAGTTGCCTCAGCGTGGATGTTGAAGTCCCCCAAAACCAATGGTCTGGAAGTCCTCAACACTCTGTCTCTGAGACCAGCTCTGTCAGGGAGACTGTTGGGCAGTAAGGCAGGTGGTAAACTAGCAGAATCCCTTATCTGTCCCAATTGCCCAATGCCAGGAACACACACTCTAGATCCCTCCCCCATCTGGACAGAGAGCCTGCAGAGAGAGAGAGAGAGAGAGAGAGAGAGAGAGAGAGAGAGAGAGAATTTCTACAGACCACAGCAATTTTCCCTCCCCAGACCTTGAGTCTGCACTGATGCTGCCCTGAGTACCCAGGTGACCACAGTTGGATGAGACCAACTCCACCCTGCTCACCCACCCAGGTCTCTTATTCTTTTGCCACTGGGACAAACACATAGGGGCCCCTTCTTTATATTGTACATTATTTTTTGTGCTCGTGATAGTATTGGGGCAGTTATACAATCCCACACTGATTGTGCTTGCAATCAGAGTGGACATACTGCTTCATTTTCCATGCAGTGCATATGCCATAATGTTGTGCTGAAATCCTGTAAGTTTATTATACTACAGATGTAACAATATACCGTATTTTTCGCCCTATAGGACGCACTTTTCCCCCTCCAAAAATGAAGGGGAGATGTGTGTGCGTCCTATGGGGCGAATGCAGGCTCATTGGCTTCAGCAATAGCAACACGAAGCCTCCGAAGCCTGCACTCCGGAGGCTTCACGTTGCTTTTGCTGAAGCCAGGAGAGTCTGCTCTTTGAGGCTGGCAGTGGAGGAAAGCAGCGCTTCCCCCCATCGCCAGCCCCACAGGCTCGGGGGGCAGCGGGAAGGCGTGCGACGCCTTCCCGCTGCTCCCGGACCTGGTTTGGAGGCTGGCGGTGGGGGAAAGCATCGAAAAGCCTGCAGGAGCCGTAATTAAAACAGTTTAAAACATTCTACAGTGTAAAAGTGTGCCCACCAGACAACAATGCAAAAATCCCCCCCCAAGCAACAATAATGCAATAACCCTGGGGAAGCATTGCAGAACAACAACACAAGGGGTGTATGGTGGGTCCAGTATGAATCCACACTAATGCACCCTTACTGCATCAGTAAATGATATGCTGTAGAATACACCCATCCAGATATGCTCTGTTTACCAGGGCAATCTCTAGCTCACCTGCTGCTCGTTGGTACGCGTCCAAAGTAGAGGAATTCCTTTTGCTATACAAAAATTGGCCCAAAGGTAGGTTACATTTAAGTTGCTGCAGAGGGCTCTGGTTGGAGCAGTAGCATGGTTTGATAACCCCTTGTTTTCCTATTGTAAATAACAATTAGGTGGGAAGCTGGGAGAATGCAAGAACCTCATTTGGAAGCATGTTGTGAAGTCAGTTGGACTGGTTTTCAGCTGGGTAAGATCCCAAACGGATATGCCAATTTAAATAGTAAACCCTATTTAAATATGTAACTTCTTTCTACGTAAAGTAATTAAAGTTGTCGGCCTCAGTGGTCTTAGAACTCAAATGGCAATAATGAGTGTGAGGAAATAGCATCTTAGCAACACCCACACTCTTTTTAAATAGTTGTATGATGAGACACTTTTCCAGATTGCAGAGGATGATGCACATTAAATCAGTGTGTGACTTAATCTGAACAGGATTAGCTAGTAAATTCGCTACTGTAATTAGTAGGGAAAAGAAAGTTCACACCATCTTCTCAGAACAGTTATTACTTTGACTCATACTCTCGACTGAACACTTTCACAGAATCACAGAATCGTAGAGTTGGAAGGGACCCTGGGGGCCATCGAGTCGAACCCCCGGCAATGCAAGAATCTCAGCTAAAGCATCAATGACAGATGACCATCCAACCTAAGCTTAAACGTAAAGGTACCCCTGCCTGTACGGGCCAGTCGTGTCCAACTCTAGGGTTGTGCGCCCATCTCACTTAAGAGGCCGGGGGCCAGCGCTGTCCGGAGACACTTCCGGGTCACGTGGCCAGCGTGATGAGGCTGCTCTGGCGAGCCAGCACCAGCGCAGCACACGGAAACGCTGTTTACCTTCCTGCTATAAAGTGGTACCTATTTATCTACTGTACTTGCACTTAGGGGTGCTTTCGAACTGCTAGGTGGGCAGGAGCTGGGACCGAAAGACGAGAGCTCACCCCGCCGCGGGGATTCGAACCGCCGACCATGCGATCGGCAAGCTTAAAGACCTCCAAAAGGTGTTACGTGTTCCTGAACTGTCTCAAATAACATACTGAAGACTCATAATGGGGGTGGGAGAGAGAGGGGGAGAGAGAGAGAGAGAGACTCCTGCACCTTTCACAATGTAGAAATCTAGAGTTTTGGAGTGCATCTTCGTCCATATGCTCATGACACACAAGTCTACCAGCAGGTGTGGTGGTGGATGTGCTAAGTGCCTGGCCTCAGTAGTGGGCTAGATGAGAACCAAACAACAAGCTCAGTTCAGAAAAGTGAAACGCATCCTGTTCTGGGCTGGGTTATACTTCCCTTGAAGGAGCAGGTGTGCAACTTGGGGCTACTCTTTGATTCAATGATGTAACTGGAGGCACAAGTGGCCGCAGTGTCATGGATTGTTTTGTACTGTACCAGCTTTGGCTGGTAGCCCCGTTGCAATCCTATCAGGATGGTCATAGCTTGGCTTTGGTTGTCTATGTTCTGGTAAACTACTGCAATACATTGCATGTGGGGCTGCCTTTGAAGATGTTTTGAGACTTTGCTTATGGGATTTTATTATTGTATATCTTACTTGGTTGTTGATTCAGGATCTTTTTTTAAATTGGGAAGCAGTATATAAATGTAATAAACTTAACCTAAACATAATACTATCTTGAACTCCAGAAAACTGGCCACTAGATCATACAATTAAGATTCTCCCGATGTATGAGAGGAAGAAGACTCCCACGACCATAGGAGCTTCTTTCACTTTCTTCCTCATCACATTAGAGGCCAGTTCCTCTCCTCCTTAAAAGTTTATCTGTGATTGCAGTTGAGCACACACTCTGATTGAAATATATTCCTTTTTTTATCATTGTTGTTTTTATTAAAGATTTTATTGCAGAAGTACAGACCTTGTTTGTTTTCAGGTTATAAAGTCCTTTTTATAGATCAGTTAAATTCAATGTGAGACTTTGGTGTTGTATAAAGTATAAGGTTAGGGAAGAAGGTGTGTGAGGAGAGAGAGCTTTAAAGGTAAAGGTAAAGGTACCCCTGCCCGTACGGGCCAGTCTTCCCAGACTCTAGGGTTGTGCGCTCATCTCACTCTATAGGCCGGGAGCCAGCGCTGTCCGCAGACACTTCCGGGTCACGTGGCCAGCGTGACAAGCTGCATCTGGTGAGCCAGCGCAGCACACGGAACGCCGTTTACCTTCCCGCTGGTAAGCGGTCCCTATTTATCTACCTGCACCCGGGGGTGCTTTCGAACTGCTAGGTTGGCAGGCGCTGGGACCGAACGACGGGAGTGCACCCCGCTGCGGGGATTCGAACTGCTGACCATGCGATCGGCAAGTCCTAGGCACTGAGGTTTTACCCACAGCGCCACCCGCATCCCAGAGAGAGCTTTAGGGCACCCTAATTAAGAGCTTTCTGAAAAGAAACAATAGGCTTGACTTCCTTCCTCCTGAGGTGAGGGTAAGCCTGGTAAGACAGCTTACTCTGTGGCATTAACCCATTTGTGCATTCCAGGCATAGGCAAACTTGGCCCTCCAGATGTTTTGAGACTACAATTCCCATCATCCCTGACCACTGGTCCTGTTAGCTAGGGATGATGGGAGTTTTAGTCCCCAAACATCTGGAAGGCCGAGTTTGCCCATGCCTGGATTAGACTTTAGCATGTTAGTTATGAGTCTTGTTATCCAACACTTTGTGACAAATATTGCCCCACTCAACGTAAAACCTTAAAAGTGTCTTTCATGTATTAAACTTTTGGTTCAATGGTTAAAATAGCACCTTAGATTGTCACAGAAACAGCTGCTACATTGAGGGAGGGGTCTATACTGTCCCTCTTAACAGCATACACATATATATAGGGTTCCAGAAGAGTCAGTCACTTATGGTAATTTTACTCAAGGTAAATACAGTTCAGGGTTGCAGAAGAGAAAATTACAAATCACCTACAGAAAATATCATCTGACAAGGCAATACAATATAATCATGGCTACTGAATTGCAGAACTAAGACAACATGTACTAATTATCTGGTGTCCTGGATCCAAGTGGATGAAGTACAGTACTTGGACTCAGGTTTCATTTTCATAGAATTGTAGAGTTGGAAAGGACCCCAAGGCTCATCTAGTCCAACTCCCTGAAATGCAGGAATCTCAGCTAAAGCATCCATGACAGATGGCCTTCCAACCTCTGCTTTAAAACCTCCAATGAAGCAGAGTCCATAATAATAATAATAATAATAATAATAATAATAATAATAATAATAATAATTTATTATTTGTACCCTGCCCATCTGGCTGGGTTTCTCCAACCACTCTGGGCGGCTTCCAACAAAGATTAAAAATACCTTCTGAGGAAGACTGTCAAACAGCTCTTGCCATCAGGAGGTTTTTCATGATATTTAGTCAGGAAGGTCCTTTCTTGTAACTTGAAGTCATTGGTTCAAATCCTACCCTCCAGAACAGGAGAAAACAAGCTTGTTCCCTCTTCTGTGTGATAGTCCTTAAGATAGGGGCAGGATGGAGAAGCTTTCTTTTCTATAGAGGGAACCATTTTCTTCAGAGTTAATCCACCAGGGTCTGCATGCCAGCAGTGGGCAGGACCAAGACCCAAAATGTAGCATTTCAGGACAGCATGACACTCTTCACCTCTCTTTCTGTCTCTCTCCCCCGCCCCCAATTTCTCTGTGCTTCCCTTTCCTTCCATCTCTTTGTCTATTTCTGCTGTCCCACATCAATTTCCCATCCTCCTTGACAGAGGATTGAACTAATCATTTGCAGAGGGTCGTCACCCTGTTTTCTATTGCTCTATCCATTTTTATTTTCCTTCTCCCTCTTTCACTCTAGGCTTCCCTGTTTTCTTATAAATCTGAGGGCTACGAGTTCCCCACCTCTGCATTAAATTACTCCATAAGATTACAAGGTGTTTATAACCTGGTTCCAGGTGCTTTAGGTCCCTATGAGTAAATGATGACGCCTTGAACCGAGTCCTGAAGCATACTAACAGTCAGTGCAGCTCTTTAGGAGAGGCGTCACCTGCAGTAAAATGTTCTAGTTAGCAGTGTAATCGCTGTATTCTGCATCAGCTGTACCTTCCAAACCTAGGGGAAGCCCCTCCCCCACCCCCTGTAGAGCACACTGCACTAATCCAAACTTGAAATTGCCAATGCAAACTCTGGTGACAGTTCCAGTTGCACACCATATTATGTAGCACCAGTAGCACCCCAAACTCTGCAACCATTGTCTCAAGATCTGGGAACCACTCATTCACAGGGCCTCCATCTTGCTGAGGATTAATCTTTTGTTTATCAGCCCTTATCTAACCTATAACTGCATCTTGGCATTCACCTGACTTAAGAAGAATTAGAGCTCAATGTCATTAGCATGCTGATAACACCATGCTGCAAGGGAAAGGGAAAGGCTGTTCCCAATGACTCATCTTGGAAGGAATTTTCTCTTGGCTGTTGTAATTTTAGAGTGTTGAAAGATGTGTCTGTTTGGGTGGGTCTGTATAAGGAAGAGTAATGTGGATAATGTTAGGTTGTGGGTGAACATATCAGACAACACAGCAATTCTTCAGACAGCTCTTGTTTATTCACAGGCCAGAACAGAACAGGGCTGAAGGGTTCAGCCAACCTGCTTATATAAAGCTCAACTACATGGCAACAGTAACAACTTTCTGTAACTATCCAATCACTGAATGTCACTTTCAATTCCTTATTTGCATATACGGACCTGAGCGAAAACTATCCCCCCTGCTGGCCCAGGGTGAGAACTTCAGTACATAACAGATAAATACTTTTTTCCAGTGAATTCAACCTTCTAAACACCTCTGCCTTCTGTGGGCAAGGTTCACTCTGTGATGTTTTTGAATACGTAGCGGTGGCCACATGAGGGTCATTCTGGCTTTATGTGATTTTTGCTTATAGATGTGATAGCCAGGAATGTAACCTGTGTGTAGGATGAGATCTACCTATACAGTATTATTACTGGTAGCAGTAGTATATTGGTTCAATAAAAGCTATTGGTTTATCTATTTTGTATTTGTTTCTCTCTTTTTTAAGTAAGGACATTTAACATTGTCATAATGTCATTTTCTGAAGGTGTGTTTATAAATCTTTTGCTACATTCCACCCTAAGAAAATATATGCTTGAGAAAGAAGTCTTATTATGGGCTGAAGCTGCTCACGTTCTGGGACAGAAAGAGAGAAAACATAGAAAGCATTTAGTTAGCCCATGCTTCACACCCTTCTTAATGCTATGGGTTACACCCATCTGAACTTTAACCTTTTGGTTTTAGATCCTTGTTTGTATAAGGTTTTTAGTTTTACAAAAACTGATGTATGATTCAACAAGTTTCTTAACTCCAAGTTAATGTAAGCTAAAGAGCTGACAAATGTTCACCAGGAAACTAATTCCTTAGCTAAATGTTCACCAGGAAGCTAATTAGAATCAGCAGCTCTCAGGGAAAGATTGTTCTTTGTTTCTTCACTTTACATTAGTGGTTTTCCATTCTTGCCATCCTCTGATGTCACAGCAGTCTTTTTTTCTTTTTTTAAAAAAGACACTATGCCTTTTATGATTAACCAGAATAGAAACAGATGAAAGTACACCCTGTCTTAGAAAAAGAGCACTTCATATTTACAATGCAGTGTTTGCTGAACACTTCATGAAAATCTCTTTTGCTAAACTTGACTTTTTTCTAACTGTGCTGAATAATTATTGCTACTACCAACTCTTTATCTAAATTAGTTTATTTGAAATGGAACAATTGTTATCTTCTAAGTATTTGTATTTGACATGTAGTAGGACCTGAGCTTTGCAATATTGGTAGCTCATATTTTCAGCAGCAGCAGCAGCATTGAACCTAGAAGATGAATGTGACTGTATTAATTATTTGTTCAAGAAATCTAGATCATTATTTGTCTATGCGGATATCATGGCAGTATACAACAAGTATGAATAAAATAAATCATGCTATGGAAAGTACAATATAAAACAATAATTATAACACAATTAGAGGCAATTAAAAAAAGTTTAACATTAAGAGTAATTTGACAGTGGAACAGACTCCCTTGGGGGATTGTGGACTCTGCTTCATCTGAGGTTTTTAAGCAGAGATTGGCTGACCATCTGTCAAGGATGCTTTAGTTGAGATTCCTGCAAAGCAGGGGTTTGAACTAGATGACACTTGACATACCTTCCAACTCTACAATTCTAGGATAAACATATTAGAATAAATGCAAGCCTAACCATGCCTACTCAGAAGTAAGTCCTATTGAATTCAATGGTGCTTTCTCCCTGGTAAGTGGGGTTAGGATTGCAGCCTTCAGGAACAATTTTGAAGAGTCTGGTGCCCAAACAATTGACCTGGTAAAGTCAGCACTAACGGTGCTCCTTCAGCCCTGTTCAGATGACTGCTTAGAACTGGAGGTGGTATTACCCTATAACCATAGTCTGTGGACATATTAATCTTTGTTGTCTCAGCACGGTTTCTGGTTAAACTATTTTTGCATGGTTTTACTTTTATAGCACTTTAAGCAGGGCCTGCCCAAGACATTTCTGCACTTGAGGCAACCACAGAACAGTATCCTGTCCTTCTCTACCAGGGAAGAATGGGTGAGTGAAGTTCTACATCAGGAACAAGGAGGGGAATAAAGATCACCATGGGATCTGCTGCCATTGTGGATCCTGCTGCCTGAGATGGTCACTTCACCTTGCCTCATGAGTGGGTTGGCCCTGACTTCAAGCTCTATATTGAAAAGGCTAAAAGTAGATTCCACAGGGGTTTACTTCTGTCAGTGGCGTAGCGTGGGGGGTGCAGGGGGGGCCGGCCGCACCGGGCGCAACATCTGGGGGTTAGGGGGCGCAAATCCACGGGTTAGGGGGCACAAATTACTTGCCTTGCCCCGGGTGCTGACAACCCACGCTACGCCACTGACTTCTGTAACTGCACTAGACACGTGAAGATTTTGATATGTCAGTTAGGCAAGACTCATGACTTCCAGAATATTTTTATTCAACGAACAAACAATGCAATAAATATTTCTTTGCAGTGTGTGCTATCGTCTCCAGAACTAGAGTAAAATTCATTGTGCACGCACGTTTCCCCCTCCCCATACAAATGTTATTCTGCCAGCAATTATGTGGTAGCTCAGTGAGAAAGCGCAGGCAGCCTCCAGTTGTTTAAAGTCATTCAATATTCTTTCCAGTTCTTTAAAGGAAACAGACGGGATAGTGGAAGAGCAAGAAAATGCCTTTCCTACAACAACCAGATGCAGGTTTTCCAACACAACCAAATTCTGTACTCATATAAGCGAATACTACACAACCCCCGCTCCTAAAGATGGATGGAAGGCATTAGAGGAAGTACAAGAAATGCAAAATACGCGAGAGTACGACTGATAGCTAATTAGGGAAGTATATACTGTACAGCCGCAAACAGCTTTTCCGGTCACACTTTTTATTTGTAGGACTCTTTCTTTCTCTGGTTCTGAAGCAAACTATTTTGCAGCTGCAAACTCCACCTCCCCGGGCGCCGCATTCCTCCGCCCCTTCTAGTTTCCACAGACCAATCAGCTTTCACTCGTTCCTTTCCCCCCCCCCCGCGCGCCTCACGTGACAGCCTCATCCCAGAATCCTTTAGCCAAAATGGCAGCCTCCAGCTAATAGTGCCGCACGTGTGTATATGTGTCTCTTTTTTTGGAAAATCGAGCGGACTTAAAGTAGCTACTTTTAAAATATTCAATCTCCATCATTCAAAAGGTAGTTTGTTGCTAATTCACGGAGGCATGAAGACCAAATCGTCCTCTCACAAGTCCGAGAACACGCACAGGGTAAGATAAGGGACGGCGGGGTGGATCAGAAACCCGGACCTTTTAGGAACTCGGCTTAGCGCTTCGGTTCGTCGAGCTGGCGAAATAGTATATTTGATATTCAGTTACATATCACTCTAAAAAGCCATTGGAGCAGAGTGTTACAGAAGCAAAAGAAGTTGGAGAGCAGCGCAACTTTTTTGCTTTCCTGTACAAGTTTTGGAAATCTGTAGTTACTGCAAGCAAACAAACAGCACCACACAAAAAACCTTGCTTATGCCCTGGGCAGTCCAAAATAGTAACTGTGTGTAGCATTTGCCACTCATCTGCTAACAAAACAGCAGGGAAACTATCAGTGTTCTTAAAGTATTCTGTTTGGCTCTGAAACCTTACCTTGTCCTACTATGTAGTTTTGTGAAGTGCTGCAAGTTTTTCAACTTATTTGTGGTGTGTCTCTTGTGCTTCTAGCACTGCAAATTGCAGATAATTCTTAACTATGAGTATGGAAGATCCTGCAACAGTACAGAAGATTAGACAACATTTTCTGATTTCAAATAAGTTGTCAGTCCCATTGGAATCTGATGTCATTCAATTCTATGGGCTGTACCTTGTGGACTATGTATGAAATATCATTAGAAGGGACAGCCATATAAAATCTTACTCTTTGGCAACTTCTTGTCAGCTTGATGTCTCAAAGATAACCGGAAAAAAACCCCAAGAAACTCCTGTTTGTTTATTACTTCTTCTTTTTTTACAGTTTCTCACCTTCTCAGAACGCTTAAGCAATGTAAATATTGACATTATTCATCGTATCGACAGAACAGGGAGCTATGCTGAGGTAAGATTAATCTAGTTGTTTTTCATCTGTCTAGGTGTCATCTTATTCAGTGTTGGATGTGGGTGTTGAGGTGCTGGGAGCTCAGTTACAGGATGGTGCCTAGTTCTGAGCCACGGTAGGGTCACCTGACATGGGATGAAGAGGGTGGTAGACATTGTACATCCTCGCATCCCTTTGATCTAGTTACCTGCACTGGGGTGGCTAATTAATTAGCTACAGTGCTAATTTACTGCAGATCCTTTGAAATTCAATAAAGTTGTGACCCTTTAAAAAAAGATAGAGAGCTTCCTGCTGGGAGCAGCATACTTGGAACTGAAACAGGTAGTCATTGATAGAATATGTGCCTGATGTGTTGCGTTTACAATTACCATCACTGGTTATATTTGAACTTGTAGCAATCAATACAGGGACTGCCACAGCTGAATTCTGGCTTAAATATTTCCACTATATCAGTTTGTTAGGCCCTGACAAAAGCAGTATGATTGCTCTAGAAAGCCCTTATAGGGAATAACAATTGTTTTCATTGTACAGATGGGGAACTATTACAGAAAGAAATATTGTATACCATCATGCCACATCTCAGTCTGAAACAATCTGAAACAGCAATGTCTGAAACAGTACATTGCATGCAGACCCTCCCTCCCGCTTCTGGTGGTTTGGCTGCAGTTAATGCAACACATATGGGGATCAGCTTCCTTTCTCTTGCTGTTCTGTTATGCTTGTGGTTTTTGAGCAGCTTTGTGGCCAGTCTACTGGGAGTTAGGAATTATGAAATATATAATAAAATTAATAATGATCTTTGGTTTTTGTCAACATTTCCTGCAAGACCAGCCCTTTGAGATTAGGGTGTTGCTCTACCAGTGCTATAGTAAATATTTTTCCTTTCAAAATCAACAATAAATGTTCTGTCTTTGTCTTTGTTAACCACACTCATAGTGTATTGAGAGTCATGGGAGCAAGGTCAAGGTCGTTGGGTTGTATCCAGTGAAGTTGTTCTGTTCATGCAAGGACTTATGCTTGCACAGTGGAATTTCCCCTTCCTCCTTCCTGTGTACAAATTCAGGTGAGCAGCACAGGAAGAGGAGAGGGAGGAAAAGTTCAATTGTGCATTTCAGTCCTTGTGCAAATGGGATGACTTTGTTGGATACAGTCCATTGTATGTTGCTCTTGTCTTGTCCATAAGCCATTTTTTTTTGTATTGGTGGCAGCCAGGCAACCCAGTTGCTGAAACAGATCAGCAATAGTATGTGAATTTACCTAGAGTCCTGTGTAGTAGGAAAATAATAAATAGCTGTTAACCTGTGTATGTAAGTCAGAGTTACTTTTATTTTCAAACATGTTTTGTTTCTGGAGATGTGAAAAGAATAATTCAAAATATGGGGGAAACTTCAATGCATACTTCATTTTCTTCACATTATTTGGACTGTTTGCAGTCTGTAATGATAAATATGAATGTGAGCTTAAATTAGGCACAAGTTTATACACAGAACCTTGACATGCTGTCTTTCTGCATGAGAGATTGTGCATTTAGTATAGAAATTATGAAACTCAGCTGTGACTCAGGATGGCCCTGATTAGAATCTTGCCTCTACCATCAAATCACTAGGTGGCCTGAGATAAGATGCTGTCTCTCCACCTTGCCCCATCCCATCACCTGAAATGGGATAGTAATACCAATTTACCTTACAGGGTGGTTCTGAAGATTGCAACTAGATATTATAGGTCAAGTAAGTTGAACATTCAAATATATCTTCTCTTTTGTGGGCAGCATTCCAACATAGGATCATCCATTTGCAACTTCAAGTGGTGTAGTCTTACGACAGGTCTGGTTGTCCATTTGGGGTGCTGAATTTATATATTGCACACATCAGTTCTAATCCAGAGAAGGTATAGAAAGTTATCTTCTCTGTACAGCCCCTCCTCCAGCTCCACTGTTGTTGGATCATGGCCATCTGATTATAATATGTGATTACCAGCTGTATAAGAATTGACATGCTTTTCACAATTTCAGTTATTTTAAATTTTATAATTGTTTCTAGGTAACAGCTCCAGTTTTGCAAACACTTGTGCAACTGTTTAAATGAAAAATGGAATAATTCAGTTGCGCTTCATACCTCATAAATATTGCACCACCCTACAAAGGCTTTTTACTTAAGCATTCCTTCAGTAATCAAGCCTGAACTCCATACGAATATATTTTAACTAATATACACTCTTGATTTTGCTAGGAGGTTGAAACATATTTTCACGAAGGACTCGAGAAATGGAGGGAGCTGAACCTTACTCGCCATTTTGGTATATCTTTTCTCCAAAATATTTTGTATTAATACTTCTCATTGTGTGTTGTATAAAAGTGTTGCCGTTTTGTTGGAAATGTATGTAGGGATTAAGGGTTTGCACACAATCTATCAGTTAATATACAATTAGTGATATGAATATATTTTGAACATGGAGTGCATCAGATGAATATGCTGTGCTCTTCCTGTGCTGATTTTTGTGCAATTTTCAGTGCTAGAATAGAGGTGGCAGGATGTTTTGTTGATGTTTCCTGCTGTTTAACTTAACGTTGATATAAGCAGCACAAGTTCTTCAGTAGCCCAATCCCATCAGTGGTGCATCAGTGCAGTATCATGACCTGTGTTCCACGTGGGATGATTAGGGGCATTATACCAGCATAGGCTAGCCCTTCTACACTACACTGCACTACACTACACTACACTACACTACACTACACTACACTTAATAGTACAGCATTAGCTGGAGAAGAGAGAATGGATCAGGCTTAGCAATGATGTGCTAACGTTCTTTTGGCAGTGCTGTACCCACAACACTACTGCAATGCTGTGTACCTGACAGTGCAGCAAAAGTGAGACCCCCCTCGGCAAAATTTTTGTGTTAGGGAAAATTACAGGATTTCAGTGGGAGATCACAGGATATGCACAGAATGGAAATTAAGCTGTTTGACAGTCCCAGAATGTTTGCATACACAAATAGGATGATCACCCCGATAGCATTGTAAGCATAAACCATTATGCACAATAAAATGGCTTCCATATTCTCTTTCCCTCTCTCCTCTTCTTCCTTCTTCTGTCACAATGGCACTTATCTGTTGGATGGCCATGCAAATCCAGCACTGGGATCTAGATCTCAATGAACAAGTGCTATCTATAGTCATTCCACTCTATCTGCAGTTGTGGCTTTGCATTTTCCAGTAATGAGAGAGGACGGGGGCAGAAAGCTGCTAATGGTGTTCCTATTCTTCACTTTTACAAAGCTTTCATAAAATTTCAGCAACAGTTTCTTGTTTCCAAAATAGATATTTTAGTTTTCTTCCTTGTGGAACAAGTATTTTCCAGTCATACCTTCCAGCCAAAAGCTTTGCCACAGTTAATCCCTTGTTTGCTCATGATAATTAGAGTGTGTATATGTGTGTATGTATGAGAGAGATGGAGAGAGAAATTGGCACAGAAATCATTTGACCTGACAAGCCACTTTTAAAGCTTCATGCACAGTCAGTTCCTTCTTTCCCAGAAAGGTCTAACCTCTGAGCCTGTGTTTGAATAGGCTGTTGTCACACAAGTGAGCCATGCTAGGAGCTGTGAGGGGGTGTCCCCATTATGCATTACGGGTCTTGCATGCTGGGATTGTACTCCATTGGTAAAAAGGTAAAGGTACCCATACGGGCCAGTCGTGACCGACTCTGGGGTTGTGCGCCCATCTCACTTAAGAGGCCAGGGGCCAGCACTGTCCGCAGACACTTCCGGGTCACGTGGCCAGCGTGACGAAGCTGCTCTGGCGAGCCAGCACCAGCGCAGCACACGGAACGCCGTTTACCTTCCCGCTAGTAAGCGGTCCCTATTTATCTACTTGCACCCAGGGGTGCTTTCGAACTGCTAGGTTGGCAGGCGCTGGGACCGAACAACGGGAGCGCACCCCGCCGCGGGGATTCGAACCGCCGACCTTTCGATCGGCAAGTCCTAGGCACTGAGGCTTTTACCCACAGCGCCACCCGCCACCCATGTATGGTTTTTAATCACCTGCTGGCTTTGAGCCTTCAAAGCTGGGAGCCTTGTAATATGAGCAAGAGCTGGAAGGCACGGGTAATGCATGCTGGCCATTCTTTCTAGGGCCTAATGCTGATGCAGTCCACAGTAACCTAGGAGTAAGTCCTGCTGAACTCAGTAGATTAGTGTTCCTGAAACTCCATGAAACAAATCATTAAGGATTTTTTTTTATTTTATTTTTTACACAGTGACATTCTACAGGCAGGTAGTCAACAAATGCCAGTCTTTCAACCAGCTGGTGTACTATCAGAATGACATTGTGCAGAGCTTGAAAACCCACCTGCAAGTGAAAGACAGTCTTGCTTTTCAACCTCTTTTGGAGTAAGTACCTACTGCAGTATCTAAAATATATCTTCTGAGTTTCTGTTCACGGGGAAAAGGCCAACTGTGCATTTGTTATTTTTAGTCCGTTGGGTATCTTTGGGCAGTTAATTGTTTCTCAGTCCTAGCACTGGCGGAGGAAGAGGAGTGCAGGGGGAGCACACCACCCCCGGCAGTGCGATCCCAGTGGGGGGCCATCACAGCTGCCCCCCCCCGCCCGTGCTGGGTGCCATGCCCCCAGGACGTGCGCCATGCCCCCCGGTGCCAGAGCATGAAGCTCTGCTACTGAGTCCTAGGCTCTCTTTTCCAGAGTGGGAATGATACTAACTATGCTCATCATGTAATGAGGTTATGTTAGCTGTGATGAACTTCAGGAATACACTGGGTCATACGATAAACAAATACATTCACTTGTGAGCAGACCACGGGACAGTGAAATTTCCCCCAGAATTGTTTGAAATCATCACGGGATGCGTGTGTTCGAATTATAATGTGGCACCACTGACATTTTCCTGCTTTATGTATCTCAATACAGCTTAGTGGTGCAGCTGGCTCGCGATCTCCAGACAGATTTCTATCCTCATTTCCAAGACTTTTTTCTGTCCATTACAAAATTGTTGGATACCCAGGACACGGAGCTGCTAGAATGGACTTTCACCTGTCTTTCTTACCTTTACAAATATTTATGGAGGCTGATGGTGAAGGACATGTCCAATATTTATGGGTAAGCTTTTCAACAACAACAACAACAACAACAACAACAACATGGCCAGTACACAAGTCTTATTCTGCATCATTTGCAGAATAAGCAAATAAACTCTTCTTTATTTGAGTTAGACTAGAAAAGCTTAAGGTCCCTTTCAGCTCTGATTCTTATAACCAGTGTGATAGCTAGTGGCCCTGATTCTGTGTGCACACATCGACAGCATATTTCTTTCCCTCTTCTAAATTTACTGAGAATAAAATGATATATTCATTGGGCAGTGTGGTGAGGGAAGCAAAAAGGCCTATCATGTTTACTATTGGTTTGTCTGCAAGGCTCTGTATACATGTTATACCACTGAGCTATGGCCATGATTAAATCAGTATAAAATATGTGTTAATATATTTGCTTTGCGTCCGATGATGGATTCCAGGAAGCATTGCTGGAGAAATGAATTGATCCTGCATGGTTTTTATTTTTATATTTGAATGTTGTACTTGCAGATTGTACAGCACCTTGTTGGCTCACCATAAAGAGCACATCAGAAATTTTGCAGCAGAAAGCTTCACCTTCCTGATGAGGAAGGTAAGTGATGTTGGGGCGGGGGCAAGAGAGTGTAAAAAGAGACGTGCCTTCTGTTCAAACCAAGTTTACCACTGCAGCTTTAATATTTAACATCATACAAAGTGTTACTAGGCATCTCTAGTTTGAAGGAAATGACTGTCATCCATTTAGTTCAGTGTACCTATGAAACCGCTTTATAGTGGCCCACTTTGTATGTCACGGTAAACCATAGGCAATGATTTGTCAGGGGTGCGCCTTTCTGGGCTGTGTTCTCCCTTAGTGGAAACAACAAACCATGACTCAGCACTGCATCCAAACCAAGGATTGTGGTTTGCAAAACCAGTGAGTCAATAACAAACCTTTGCTATTGATTGTGGGGTGCTTTTTTTAGGAATGAAACAAACCACGATCCCTGGTTTGACAGAATGCTAAGCCATTTGTCTCCTCCATGCTAGTTAGACCAAGAGAGGAAACAAACAGACCAGTAAGGTGCAGTCGTGGTAAGCCATTAGCTGTAGTTTATTGTGACATGCGAATAAAGCCAATGAGTGAGACCATCTAGCCAGCATTGTTACCTTTAACTAGTAGCAGCTCTCTGAGGTTTTTCCTCTCTCATGTTCCCTGACCCCCCTTTTTTAAATGGAGACGCCATGTATTAAACATGACACTAGATAGAAGGCACTAGGTAGGTTGGATTTTTCTGCTTGTTGTAGAACAGTGACGGTAACTGTAGTGTTCTTAGTAACTGGTGCAATATCCAACTATACCACATAGCAGAATAATAAGAAAAAGCAAAACTTAGAGTAACGTTTCCGACATTAGTTTACTGGTCAAATGCTGAACCACTTCCCCTGAAGAACACAAATGTTTGAAATGTATTGGGAAATCTGATGACCAGTTTCTAAACAAATCCTCTTGCACCTATCACCTTCGTGTTTTCTCTTTGAGATAGTGCACTCCTTTACTTTATTGTTAGGATGCTATTTAAGCTGGACCTTTTAGGCTGGTCAGTTAATGGCTTTGGGCACCTCACTGGTTTATATTTTGTTCTGGCAATATGGTTGCCACTGGGGAGATTTTTGCTCTTGGCTTGCATTACTAGGCTTTTCTGCATGTTTGAACTGATAGCAACTCTGCTGGGGAACTGGTGGTTTCCACAGCACGATAGTCTGTAAAACACGGACAGCTCAATGTAAAGAGAAGCTTGATCAGTGTAACATCAGAAGACACTCCCAAGTTCCTTAGAAAGACAGGTAAAGTATGTAACTATAACATTCTATGGTGCTTGAAATCTACTTTTTTCCATTTAGTTTATATACATTGTAGGGGTTTTTAATTAGCCTTTCTAAGTAGTATGTATGAATTGAAATAAAAGGGGTGCAAACTGTAATTTTGTTTCCTAGGTTTCAGACCAAAATGCTCTCTTAAACGTAATGTTCCATGACTTGGAAATGCACCCAGAAAAAGTAGAAGGTGTCGGACAGCTGATTTTTGAGACGTGCAAAGGCGTTAGGAACATGTTCCATTCCAGTGCTGAAACGGTAATCAGTCCAAGTGCATGAAGCAAATGAAAAATTATAAAGTGCCTGATTTGGTAGTGAATTTTTAACTTGCTTCCATAGATGATTGGTCTAGGTTGTTTTGCCCTAAATTCCCCCTCAACCCAATAGACAAAAAGCAAGTTTATTTCACACATTTCAAGAAGACTTTCAGGATATTATATCTCTAGTTCTTTTTTATTTTTTAAAAATTATTTAATCAGTCAATACTTGGCACAGTTTCAATAAGTAGAAACTGTGTGTGTGTGTGTGTGTGTGTGTGTGCAATATATGGAATGTGGTGTAATGGTTAGAGTGTTGGACTCTATGTCCTAGGAGAACAGGTTTTAAATCCCCACTCAGCCATGAAGCTCACTGGGCGACCTTGGGTCATTCACTGTCTCTCAGCTTCCCCTACCTCATGAGGTTGTTGTGAAATAAAGTGCAGGGAACCATGTATACCACCACCTTGAGATCCTTGGAGGAAAAGGCGGTATATACCAAAAAAAGAGTATGAATAAATAAATAAATAAATAAAACAAATTTTGGGTGGAAAACTGTCCTAGTTGTACAGGGTGAGTCTTTTAAAAGAGGCCCCATGGAACATGTGCACTCTGTATCCACGGGGCCTCTTTTAAAGGACTCACCCTGTATAATGCTAATCTTGCATAAAGGATCAGATTGCCATGAAGCAGCAGTAGCCTCCTTTAAGCTGAAAGTTGTTTATTGAGGAGTAAATGAGTTTATGACCAAGGTTAGAGTGAAAAATATTTTAAATGTGAACTATTTTAAAACATTAAAGATGCGTGTAATTCCCCCCCCCCCCCCCCAGGTTATAACATTAATTCTGAAAAAGCTGGGGCCACTTACAGAAACAGAAGTGACCCTCTCCTGGAACTTGGTTGGTGAAGCTTTCGAACATATGGCAAAGTCAGCTGCTGGATTCATCTATAAAGAACATTTCAGTGTATTTTTCAGATGCTTGCAAGTGAGTTGTAATTAATTAAAATAGAAAGAGGCTCTACCCTCTACCCTCCTTTGAATTATGGTGGTATGTGGCAGGAGATGGGAAAGTCATGTGGTGAGTGTCATGTGTTGAGGTGGCAGGTATCCAGAACCATGTTATTTTACCGTTGTCAACAGTGAAATGAATGATGTTACACACTCTGATTTTAACAATGTTGCCTGTAGAATTGGGTGGGAAAACACTGTCCTTAATATATAAAACTTTAAAAAACTTTTAAAAAGCTGCTTGTAATTGTAAATAACAAGCAAAACTTGTAGTTTGTCTGAGATGTCCGTTCTTCATGAAGTCCCATTCATGTGGTCTGAGTAAAGGGGTGAGAAATAAGGTTATAAACCACTGAATTGCACTTTTTTGAGGAACCTTTCGTCTAGTTAAGCAGCAGCAGCAGCAACAATGGAAACATCAGACTTTTGGGTGCAAAACCTTTTTTTTTTTTAATCAACCACATAGAAATCAATACTTGAACTGCAAGAAAAGATAACGAAGGACAACTGCTGTGAAGCTTCTGAACAGATTGAGAGGGTATTGCAAGTGTATTTGATCTTAGCAGAATATGCACAAGGCTCCAAAATTGTTCAGCCTGAAGAAGTTTGTAAGGTCAGTAAAACTTTCCTCTGCTAGAACAGATCATGTACATCTGGAATGAGAGAGGATATGAAGCAAGGTGGAAGTAAAGCAGGAAGCATTGTTTAGCTTTGTCTTTGAGGTTATTTCAAGGGTTTGGATCTAGTGGTAGAGAGGGTGCAGCTACAAGTGAAATTTATTAGTCATCTTCAGCAGCTTGGCAAGAATTCTGTTGATCTAGATTAACTGTTGGTCTATGACTAATAACCTGATGGGTTCATTGTTGATCTAGATTCACTTTTTTTTTTTTTTTTACAACACTGACTATTTTGCTATATTGTTGTGCTATGTCAGAGATATTATTCAAGAAGGAAGGGAGCCAGTGTGGTGTAGTGGTTAAGAGCGGTGGTCACGTAATCTGGGTAACCGGGTTCGCGTCTCCGCTCCTCCACATGCAGCTGCTGGGTGACCTTGGGCCAGTCACACTTCTTTGAAGTCTCTCAGCCTCACTCACCTCACAGAGTGTTTGTTGTGGGGGAGGAAGGGAAAGGAGATTGTTAGCTGCTTTGAGACTCCTTAGGGTAGTGATAAAGCGGGATATCAAATCCAAACTCTTCTTAGTGCAAAGGAATGTGGTATCAAAAAGATTTAGGGATAGGCATGACTCCAAATGAGATGAACTGTGGTCTTAGGCCCCACTACTATACTGTTTTAGGTAACTAATGAAGACCTGGACAGCTTTTTGAAAAGGCCTTTAGTTAATTCTACAATTTTGCCAGTTCATTTCTTATATTTCTTTGTGCTGCTTGAATGTTTATTGTTCTTTTTTAAAAATAATGTCTGTTTTATTCTGTTTTGTTTTTTTACTGTCTGTTAGCAGCTTTGAGTCTCCTTCAATAAATAGGCAGGATGCATTTAAAAAAAATAGATACTGTGCAGGTCACTTCTGACTAGTCTTATAAATCAGAGATTTCATTTAAGCAAACAACGAAAAGCTTCTAGCACTCATGACTTCAGATAGAAACAGGAATTCTAGTTCTTCTTGCCGGAATTTCTAAGTGTGTTTTTAATTGTTCATATTTTCATTTCACAGACGTTAACAAAACTGATAGAAACACCGGACCTCTCAGTGCCCTGTCGTGATACTCTGCTTAAAGTTATTTCTGTTCTGTTTCTTGATGAGAATGTCTTATTGCCTGATTCATTGGTCAAAGAAATTGTTGAAAAGGTAACAAAATGTTAGGCTGGACTTGGTTGAATACTGTATTATGAACATTCCACTTTTGAGCACCTGGTCTGCAAGACTTGATTCATACATTACCCTTTTCTGTGAGTGAATATATGTGAACAGGCTCACTTTCCCCATATAAGTCTTCTGGAAATAGGAACAAATCTATTTTCTTCTGGCAACCAATACAGGCAGATCCAGCTGGGCATAAATGCCAGAGTTTCTCTCCTCCCAGCTGAGCAGCTGAACTGCTAGGATCAAAGTAGTAGTTGGAAGCTATTTGCCATAAAAATCTGAGTCTATATCTTGAGAGGGTTTTGTAGGGGAGAGCCATAGCAAAGTGGCAGGGTTGTCCAGACCCCTCTGGTGGCAGGACTGCATAAGAGGTCCACCTGAGACCTTTAGTTGGAGTAGATATTACTGGTAGATGTCTGAGTGCAGTTTCATATTGTCACACATGGGTTCATATACGCAAGCAGCCTGATTGACAACTGCATTTAAAGAGATGTGCGTGTCTGCAAGTTTTGCATGATCAGTGACTATTTTTTTCTGTATGCTAATGCAGTTAATACTGGAAAAGACATCACAGATAAGGTGGTTCCCAATTCGTAAGTTTTGCATCTCAATTTCCTTTGGGAGCAAACAGATTTTTGCAGATTATCTTTTGGAATCAGAATTTCCCATCGTCCTTCAAAGTAATCCCAATGAATCTGGAACCAGGTCTTTATTTACTTCAATTTACTGTTCATGTGCTTTTTAATAGATCTTCAGAGGTGGATTTGAAAGGCGTTCTCTATGGGATTTTTCTAAAGTTATGTTTCCAATGGAACAATTTGAAAAGGTAGGTGAAGTGTTTACCCCTTTTTCAGCAGCTTGAGAACTACATCTTAAGGAGAGAGAAGTTAGTGTGATCCTTGTCTTGTCTTGTCTCCTTCCCTTTCCAGCAATTTCTTCCCAGTCTCCTTGAGTATGCTGAGCACTGCATTTGTGGAGAAGATGCTCTGGTTCAGGAGGAGGCCTTGGCAGTTCTGGCTAAACTCATTCTAGAGAAAGCAGAACCTCCCACAGTTGGTTCGATGGCCTTTGAGAAGTATCCCTTGGTTTTTATGGAATCTGCTAAAGGGTATGTGACTTGAGCAGTTGCTTTTGAGCTGTATCTGTGGGAAAGGAGCAGGTTGCAATGTTCTATTCTGGTCACTTAAGTATTGAAACGTACTTTGGATTCATAAAGCTATGCTACTTTTAAATACCAAGGACGAGGGAACGTGTGGACATCTCCCATTTCCCTCAACCAGCATGGATGGCCCAGTGGTCAGGGATGATAGGAGTTGTGGTCCAGCAACATCTGGGAGGCCACATATTACTTATCCCTGCAGGCAATCTTATGTATCTGTTGTAACGGCATACAATCAATTTAATTTTAGATTGAATAGAAGACAGTTGCGAAGTAAAAGAACCGAAGCGAAAGAACAGAAGACTGTTTTGGATCACATTCTGTCTTGCATTCAGATACCAGAAAACAGAAGCACAGCTGATCTTTCAAAACCCTGGGCAGCTCTTGTGGTACTTCCTCACATAAGGTGAATATGTGAGGCATTTACTTACTAACTTGTTTCTATAAAAGTAGACCACATGTAGGGTCACTGATTTGTAAGTCTCTATCAAAGCAAACAAGTGCAGTTATTCTTCTGTATGTTAGGCTCTCATAACAAATGAGCTGGGGGTGTCTACTGTGACGTTGGAGGATATAGAAATAAAACCCTGCTTCTATGGAAAGCCCAAATGGCCTGGAAAAGAACACTTTTGCATCTTTCTTCTAAAGATTCAACACCTTTTTGTGATAGGATTTTTTAAAATATTTTTTATTTTGGTAGCACAAAGACAGAGGCAGTAACACATCTTAAAACCTTTTGCTGAAATACAGTGTGCCAAAAGCAAAAAAGAAAGAAAGAAAGAAAGAGAAAGAAAGAAAGAAAGAAAGAAAGACCCAAGAGTTGCATCTTTTGCAACACTGCAAACCATCTTAGGGCACATCTTGATTGCACTCGCTGCTTCATTGCTGTCCCTTGATATATTGCTGACTCAAGCGATATTTCCAGCATTTCTGGTCAGCCCAGTTTTAAGCTGTGGTAAAGGATTAATCAAAATGAACTCTTTTCAAATCCAAAGATGTACAGTTAAAAACAGCAACAATGAAAACTTGTTTTGTATTTCCATATCCCATTAGTATTCAAGGGCATTTATGTAGTGGTTGCTTCTGTTGCCATGACAACCACTTTATTTGGGTTGCGTTATTTTGAAGAATTGTGGCTAGGGTTTTTTTGTGTTGTTGGTTTTTTTTTTTTTGAGGGGAGGAGGAAGAGTGCCCCTAGTCACTTGGAATAGCCCTGAAAATTAATCTTAGTTCACGAATTGTAGGATAACTTGAAGATGGGTGGAATTTACAGTGAAGGATAGTGCTATATCCACTGAATCTGTAGAACCAGGTTGTCAGTTAATTAATCCCAGTTAGCCAGTGCAGCAAGCTATAGTTATTGCCACACCCAAGCTTTGAAATTCTCTGTCCATGAGATCAGTTTTGCTCCCATCCTTTTTTTGGCCTTCTGCCTTCGTTTGCTACAAGGTTGGCCCAAGAGGCTTTGCTGCCTGAGACAAAGGGCTCCATGTACAAAAAAACCAGACTGTACTGGTAGCCATACCTTCCTTCTATGTTGCAAGCAAGACAGCCTCTCTCAGGTGCAGTGGGTATTGCTCTGCAAGAGGTGCAAGGCACTTGGCAAATGGGGTGCTGTTTCCCAATACTGTGTCAGTGTTCTCCACCCCTCAGGACCTGCCACTTCAAGGCAGTTGCCTCATTCTACCTAACAGCAGGGCCAGCCCACTTCTCTGTTTAGAAAAGACCTCTTAGGTCTTTTTTTTAAAAAAAAATATTGCTCTCTCCCCCCCCCCCCCCAACTGTTTATGTTCCTTGGCCTGCTGTTTTGTTTGACTTGGTGATTTCCTCTTTGGTTTTATTAAAAAAAAAATTTATATGCAAAGGCGAGGTATAAATATTTTAAAATAAACGAAACCTGACTTCAAGCTCATTCATAAAGGTGTGCAAGTTCCTTCTCAAGTTGAAATAGAAATTGAAGTTTACATAGCAATGACTCGAAGCTGCTGGCCTTACAGTAGCTATTGGGACCATTGTTACAGCCAAAACAGATCAAATGGTAATCACACAATTAGCCATTACACAATTGCCTTTTAAAAAGTAAATTTCAGGAGGCTTGATCTGGATTGGGATCCTGCTGTGTGAGTATGGGAGGTGTTAACCCTTTGCCCCTTCTTGTAGTCACAACCCTGACACTTGTGGTTTGGATTTGAAGGCGGGGGGCGGAGATTTGCCATGATCTAGATTGGGACTGCAATGGAAAGGGGACAAAGGATTAAAGCCCACTACCTCACTTCAGGATAGCAAACCCCATGTCTAAAAGGTACATTAAAGAAGCAAATAATACAGTTGCTAATTGTGTGAATGGTGTCATGGCTAGTTTGATTACATATTCTTGAATCAGTCCAGCCCTGGTTAGTCAAGACACTGGGTGTGTTTGTGGGGGCGGGGGCTAAACCCACTTATGTGGAAGTAAATTCCATGGAAGTTAGTGAGACTTGAGACTTGCTTCTGAGTAAACACACATATCATTTTTCTTTTATTTAATTAGTACTTAAGGATGCGTAACTTTTTCTAGGTTTTATCTTATACACTTCACTGCAACTGTGTTAAGTTTGTATCTCTGTATCTAACAGGCCGCTTGTCAAAGAGAAAATCCTACCAGAAGTTAAAGGTTACGCTGAGTACCTCTTCACTGCTCTTGAGACAGGACAGCCTTGCAAAGGTGAGCTGTTGAAAGTAATTTCTCATTACTCTGCAATGGTGGGTAAAACCAGCATTCTTTGAAAGTGAAACCGATCTCTGCAGAAGTCTTCATTGAAGCTTGTTCATGGTGCACCAAAACATTATTTAGCATTACATGGGAAAGCAGCCAGTCTTTTTCATTTTGTATAGACTTTTTAAAATTAAAGCGCTCCCTAATGGTGTGGTCACAAAGTATGGATTAATATATAACTTACTCCTGTTTTGTTTCCCCAGGAAGCCTGTTTGTGGTCTGCCAAGCTGTGAGCACACTGCTTAGTTTAGCAGAATCCTTGGAAATTCTAGATCTGTTACCAGTGGAACGCATAAAGACTTTGTTGATGTATGTAATGGGGAGATGGAGTTTGCCTTTTATATATGGAGCAATATGTTGGGCTTGTGTGTGCTTGTTTAATGCTGTGTTTTCCAAAGTTTAGAGTTCATGCATTGGCCAGTAGTAACCATTGGGTTGAGGCATTTCTAACCATATTGCCAGATCAACAGTTTGCTTCAGGTTAAAGACAAATAACACACACGTTAAGTATTAATATTTTACTTCTCATCCATTTTTGTTTATACAGTGGTACCTCTGGTTGCGAACAGGATCTGTTCTGGAGGTCCGGCCGCATCCTGAGGAATTCTCAACCGGAGGTGCTGCTTCTGCGCATGTGCGCAGCACGGTTTAGTGCTTTGCGCATGTGCGCAGCGCGGTTTAGTGCTTCTGCACATGCGTGCCCTACAAAACCTGGAAAAATACTTCCAGGTTTGCCACATATGTATCCTGAAGGATACGTGACCGGAGGTGAACGCAAATAAGGGTACCACTGTATTTAATTATATATTGGCTGATAGTAACGTGCCTCTTTTCCCCAGGGCGTTTCCTTCAGACCCATCTGCCTTGCTGTTGGCTGATCTCTATTGTACAAGACTGGCATTGTGTGGGTACTATAAACATCTGTCCCAAGAGAGTCTGATGGAATTGCTTTTAAAATTGCAAGCCAATATTTCAAGCAGTGTATCCAAGGTAACATTTATTTTCTAACAGTTTCTTGCTGAATGCATAGTGTTTCCAAACAGTTACTCTTGAGGTATAATTCCTTAATGGAGAAGCTGGTCAGGGAGCATCTGTCATAGGACTGCAGGCTTCTCCATCCCCTCAGCTGAGAGACCAGCCGATTTAGGCTCCTCTTCCCTATGAACTTCCATTCCAGCTGGTCGTTCAAAGAAAACGAGTTCGCTTTTTTCCTCCTCCCCCCTCAATCTCTTTTACTTATGTGCCACATGTTTTAGATTTTAAGGCTAAAAGATGTTTGTAAGATATTTGTAAGTTGTTTTGGGAGCTTATTCTTGGCTAAGGAGCAAAATACTTTATGTAAATAAATGATAAATTAATACCTTTCAGTTGCATCCTTTTCATTATACCTGATTTTGCAGCATGAAAAATGTAATGAAATCTGATTTCCCCTTTGATAGGTACGACTGTTGACAATAAGGATTTTAAATCATTTCGATGTCCCGCTTCCTGTGGGGAGTGAGGTAATATTTCATGTAAAATAATGCTGTCCGGGTGCTAAGTAGCTAAGATTGCACTGGGAGATAAAACATTGTATAGTTTTACTATTACATAATTCATTGAATGTTGTTATGAGGCTCTTCTTTTCTAGGTAATTTAAGCTTTAGATCTTCTGCTTAGTGAGGGCTTAGTTATGCAAAAGTGTTGGAGAAACATAAGAGTTTTAGACATTTGTCTTTTTGGAGGGGAGTGGTTGTGAATAGGAATGTCTTGAATTTAAATGAAGAGTGGTGTGTTTTTCCTGGCTGAAAATGATTATTTGGTGTTACTACAGCTCAGTCGCTGGGTGTGTTGTTCTTTGCTTACTGTCTTGCCGTTTTTGCTGTACATTTTTTGATACCGTATTTATGTGAATCTTAATGCACCATCAAATCTGATGCGCACTTCAATGTTCAAAACCTTGAAATCAGAAAAGTATTTGCTATGTAAGCAGTGTTTTTCAAGCTTGCAGTCAAATCTAATGCGCCATCAAATCTAATGCACAGCCTAATTTTTGCAACGTAATTTGGCCACAAATGGTGCACATTAAATTCGAGTGAATACGGTATATTTGATCTTCGGCTGACTTCTAACAGCTGTGAGGGAACTCGTAAGATTCCACGAAGCTTTGTTTTACATAAATCTTGTAACACCAGCTGTTTCTTTTGCTTTTTGCTAAGGATATGGGCGTGGGGGAGCTGCAGTCTGTATTTGCCATATTGCTTCAAGCTGAACTTGTGCCAGCAAGCATCAATGATTATCGTGAGAAACTGCTCCACCTAAGGAAGCTGAGGCATGATGCAGTCCAATCCCTGACCCCTGCGGGACCTTTACAGGAGGTAAAATGTCATTCTTGAAGGACATGCTACAGCTTTTCCCTTCTTGCTAAAGAAGGTCACGTACAGATTGTGTTTCCTTTTGTACTTCATCATAATAGGCTTAACATGTGGGCGTTTTGATAACTGGTTTCAAGAAAGAAATTAGCTGTAGTGGCTGAGATCCAGGTCCTGCGTGTCATGCACAGAACAAAGGTGGCCCTATTTTTCTCCTTTGTTTAAGAACATGGGGGAGCCCCTGTCTATGTAAAACTGTGGGCAGTGAATTATATTTCTGAACTGGCTGTTGCTAAACAAATGAAAACTATTAAGGGAGATTTGTTTCTGTTAGCAGCTGTGCTTTTACAGCTGAAGAGGGTTCTCTTTTGTTTTTCTTTTGAAGAAAAACTGGTTTCCCTTTACTGTTCTCCAAGTTTACTTTTTGCATTTGTAAAATATTATCTTGTCTTTCTGATCTGTCCCAAATGTTGTCTTTAGTCCATTAGCATAATGCCAGGTGTTATAACTGGCCAGATGCTTGCAGAGGGAGGGTCTGTATATTGCACAGACTACAAGAGTTTGATGCAGTGCTTCACTAGATCTTAGATGTAATGCATGGAGGGGGGAAGCAAGGTCTCCTGGACCCCACCCTCTGACCTCCACACATTTTCAGAGGAACTTGCACAATTACATGTGCAGCCAGGAAACCTGATGCAATAGAATTCCCAGTGGCTAGTGCAAACCTATGTACTTGCAGCCTGTTTTCACCGTATGTACTATTTTTCTTTTTGAAAAGACAGAATGATTCCAATCCCTCTTTGTGTGTTTGTTCTATGTGTGGAGGGGAATTGAAAATACGCCTAGTGCGTCTCCATGCACCGAGCACCTATTGAAGGCCAGTTCATGCTTTTCCTTCTTTGCAGTGGCATCCTAAAGAACTTTGTCACCCACTGCTATAGGAGGAGACGGATAATTCATTTACATATTGTTACAAAACACAAGGGGATGTGTTTTGGGAAACCATTGCAGTGAAGCAGGCCATTGATATTGCTCCAGTCTTAATATTCTGAGGCTTTTTCTCCTTTGTCACAGTAGAATGAGAGGAAACTTTTTGATTTACTAGAACAATTGAGTTACTAGAGCTTTTACAGGGACCAGGCAAATTAACGGATTGTAAATGTTAAATGGAAATGTTTGGTTTTGTGAGAATGAGTACCACTAATAAATGTATTAACGATGCTTTAAAGATACAAAAAAACCCATATTGAAATATTATCCTAGGTGCCTCTTCGGTATTTACTGGGAATGCTTTATATCAACTTCAATCCATTGTGGGTTCCTGTGATTGAGCTTATAGCGTAAGTATTTCCTCCCACTCCTGAATAATAAAAACTGTATAAACAAATAAAATATAAAATTGATCTGGGTGAGAGTTCTACGTGTATTTTGATAGATGGGGAAATTAATTTAATTGCAAGGCATATTTCTGCTTGGATTGCTGAATGCCCTGTTTTAAAAGTGAATGGTTTGCATCTTCATGTGTTTGGGTCAAATTCATTCCTTATTTTAGAAAATGTCCTCCCTGCTTCCTAAGCCTAAACATTTCTTTATCTTATTCATAAATATAAGTTTGTTATGTTCTCATTTTACACATTCTTAACTGAAGCAGAGTGGGCTGTTAGTAAAACAATGGCTGAGCTAAAATTTGATTCCAGGCTTCCCATATAATGAAGAGAATGATATAGGAGTGTATATTTATAACAGGAATAGGAGACCTCTGGCCTTCCAGATTTTGTTTGACTCCAGCTTCCATCATCCCTGACCATTGGCTATGCTGGCCGGGACTGAAGGGAGTTGGGGCTTATCAACATCTGGATTCTCACATGACCAGAAGGAAGCCTTATCAACTAATATCAGAAAACTGTAGATCCTTAATAGTGTCAGTGAACCAAATAGGACAGCCTTGTTTTTATGCACTATCTTGGTAGACCTAGCTGACCAGGATCTGCAAGCTGTAGTGCATGATATTCCATGCTGGGGAGTGAGTGGGCCGGCAGAGGAGTAATGGAGTACTTTGGTTTCTATGCTGAGCACAGAGGGGGGGATCAACAGCTCTCTCGTCTCTGCCCAGCATGGAAATGCAGTGCTGTATACTTTCTTTGCCAACTCCTAGTTGACTGGTATTATTTTTCTTCCTTTATGCTGGTAGTATTTGTAGTTTTATTTTATAGGCTGAAGTTGCCCAATTTTACATCCCTCCCTTTATTTTTTTAAAATTAGCTCTCATGCAAATGAAATGGAAAACAAACAGTTTTGGAAAGTTTACTTTGAACATTTGGAAAAGGCCGTCATTTATGCTGGTAAGAGAAAGCCACTTTAATGGTTTCATAATAGTCCAGCCAAGATCAGAGCTGCTCATGAACTAAATCTAGGGGTTTCTGATTTTGTACAATTCAGGAGAGTTTTTCTCTCTCTCCTCTCCCACTCCATTCTCAGTCCCAGATTGGGAGGTGTTCAAGTGTCTCAAAGTTGTTTCACCTCTCTTCCTGTTGCTGCTTTTGTTCTCCTAAGAAAAGAAACTAGTGGTTTTCCCTGGTCCAGCTTGGAACAACTTCAAGGCATAGAGAGGCTACATGCAGTGGTGGGAGCAAGGCTTCTCCTTCCTTGACCATTGGCCATGCTGATGGTAGTCCCACAACACCTGGAGGAGACCATGATAGCTACCTCTGCTCTATACAAATGTTATGTGTGCCTGAAGACATTCAGCAAGCTTTATACATGGGGTGAAAAGCTGTGGGTCTCTCAAGGGGCCACAGCTTGCGAGGTGCTGGGGTGAAAGTGCTTCAGCTCTCATGATAAGAGCTGCGGCAGTTTCACCTGGCATCTCGCCGGCTGGGGTCAAGGCAGCTTTTTAAAACATCATGGTATATCGCCAAACTGCGATGTTTGGCTGGTGATACACTGCGATGTAGAAAACCCAACATCGCCCAGCCCTAGGCTCCACTTGTCTTAACTATAGCTGCATCAGCTTGTTGGAACATTTTCTAATAAATCTGTTCTCTCGCTTTTTATGACATACCCTCCAAGAGCAGCGGGGTACTGTATTAGCTGCAGTGCCTTCAGAACAGTAAATAGAACTTACGGCCTTGTACTAATTCATGATCAGAAGCTTCTAAAGGGTAATAAAATAGAATTTTATTTTTGCTTTTTCTCTAGAGAGAGAGCTACATAATGAGCTGGAAGAAGATCAGTGGGACATTATGGATGCTCAAGGAGAAGAAATCCATGGAAGAGACGTCAGAACTTTGTATCTTGAGCAGCTGAAATGTCAGACATGCTGCAGTGAGAGGACAGATCACGTGAATTTTAGGCTGTTGCTTTGGAAGGCAATGTCAAAATTTCCGGACAGAGTGGAGCCCAGGTCTAGAGAACTCTCTCCACTTCTCTTAAGGTTTATTACGTGAGTATTTTCACCAAGGGTGGGCCAGAGAGGGAATAATTTTTGAGTACTGGTTTTAAATGCTATCGAAAGTACCTGTGTAATTTTTAAGACAACTTCAGGGATCGCTCTATATTTGTGTGCAGACATGTGCGTTTGTGTGAGTGTGCATGGGTGTTGGAGAAATGGGAAGTGGCTTGGGAGGGCATTCCAGGCAGAGGAAAGAATAGAAAAACAGAAAATAGAAGGTTCTAGTAACTTCCATGAGTTGATGACAGACAGACAGACAGACAGACAGACAGACAGGGCCTACCTGGTCGGGAGGAGCTGCAACACTTATCTCCCCAACAGGTGTTTTGCTTCCACTTACTGGGAGGCATGATGGTGAGATGGTGAGGAGGTCAGTGGGCGAGTGGCAGCAACACATTATCTGGAAAATAAGCACCGTGGCTCTGTGCCACCAGGCAAACAACTTCTGGAAAGAGGCTATAAAGATAGCTAAATGTCAGTGTTAAATATAAGCAGTAGGAGTTTGAGGTTGGTGTGTAGAATAACAGGGAGCCCAGGTGGAGACTTAAGGAGAGGGAGGTGTGAGGTAATCGCAACATGAAATATATATTTTTACCGAGGCATTTGAATAAATCGAAAAGAGAGAAGCAACAGGCAGGAAGGTCTAACTAGAAACAGGCTGCAGGAGTTCTAGCCCAGGGGTTGGCAAGGTTTATCTTGCCTGGGCCGGATCGGTCCCGCGGAGATCCCCCTGTGGGCCGGATTGTGCATGCGCATGAGCGAGTGCACCCATGATTTTCTGTGCGTGTGCATATGCAATTTCTGGCACCGAGGAAATGAGTCCCTGCACCTCGCTGCACCGCACCAGTTTAGCACAGCGCGCGAGCGGGCAACTCAGTTCAGGGGCTGCTCGTGGGCCGGTCAAACGACCTCCACGGGCCGCTTCCGGCCCATGGGCCTTAGGTTGCTGACCCCTGTTCTAGCCCATCCCTTTTTTGTTTTCTTGCTTTTCTTTTTACAGCAACGAATACTATCCTGCAGATTCACTGGTAGCTCCAGCACAAGACCTTAGAAAGAAAAGCGGTAGCAGTGTAAAACGAGACCTCACCGTGGAAGGAGATGCAACAACCATGAAAGATGATGAGAAGGATGAGGATGAGAATGAGAATGAGGAAGAGAAGGAGACTTCTGAAGAGCCAGTGATGGAAGAGATGCCAAAAAAGAAGACTAGAAGAGCTGCGTCAAAGTAAGCTTTACTTAATTATTTGTCCCACAAATATTGGAGAAGATCAGGTTGGGAAGAGGAGGGGTGGGGTAGTGAAACTTATATTCTTTTACATAGTGTACGTGTAAAGTGAAGAAGATCACTTTTGAATGTAATTTGGCTTGTGGTTCTTGTTCCCCCATGAATGGCCCATCAAAAATTGGAGGTTAAAAGGGGCAGTCCAGGGCTGCTTCCAGAGGGCTTTCAAACAGCTCCATAATATGGCCCACAAACTATAAAAAGATCCCCATCTCTTATGCAACAAGAGAACATACTAATCACGCTATGAAACAAAGAACAAAAGCTCTTTCAGTGATGGAAAGATCGCAAATCATGGTTGGTTCTGGCTCGTCATTGCTGTAGTGCTAAAATTCTGCATTTGTTGGTTAGAGCATGGTGCTGATAACACCAAGGTTGCAGGTTTGAACCCCGTATGGGACAGCTGCATATTCCTGCATTGCAGGGGGTTGGACTAGATGATTCCTAGGGTCCCTTCCAACACTACAATTCTTTGATTCTATGATTTTCTATTCTGAGAATTGTAGGCCAGGATTGAGGGCATCGTGTGTGTGTGTGTGTGTGTGTGTGTGTGTGTGTGTGTGTGTGTGGAATGCTGTTCTTGATTGTGACAGAACTCCAGCCTCAAAAATTCTTGTTCCTCAATGGAATTTTTAAAATACCTATATCAGTAACTCAAGAAGTAAAAGATTTATGGGCCAAGTGTTAATGAATCTTTAGTGAAGGTTTTTCCTCCCCTCTATTGACCCCAGGGTCATTTCTCTGTCAGTGTCCTTCCACTATTGTTTAACTTTAGAGCATAAATTCTTCACTTACTGGTGCAAATAGATTGTGGCAGGTTTATGACAGAGACAACCAACTCCTGTATTCTTGAGGGGCTGTTCTATCCTAGAGAAAATGGCCTGTTACACAAAGTGACTGCCTCACAAGTAGTAAGTCTTCATAATTAACTTGCTGCTATTTAGCTCTAAAGGTTGTGCTGCAGTTGCAGATCAAATGTATGCAGCCATAGCATTATATAAACATTTTTTCTATGACGTGCATATTCTTTAGATTCAGGTTGTGTTCACTTATCCTGATAAGCATGATTTCTGGCTTATGGTTTTACGTTGTTGCACACTGTCTAATAGGTCCTGTTCCACTCCTCCTTTGGTGGGAGCAGAAGAAATAAACCAGGAAGACACAATTTAGCTTGACTTTCCATTGCATCTGAACCTGAGACTAGCCACAATCCATGTCAGCAACAAGCCATGGTTTAAGGCGAACTGGAAGTTGCCATGTACTTGGATGTAACAGGAGGCCAAGCTTAGCAGTGGCTTCCTAGTTGTTCTTCTTGTGCCAGGGGATGAGTGAAGCAGGAATGATCAGCGGTGTACACAACCATATTGCTTGATCATGGTAAACCATGGTAAGCCGCAAACCATGGTTTATTATGATGTGTGAAGAAGATCATTGGGTGAGGATAGTATGAGAAGCTGAGTCAATTTGTGAATGGCTAGAAGCTGGGGATTTGGATCAGTTCTGCCTACTTTTATCACTAGGATGACTTATTACAACTTCTCTCCTCCTCTCCCAAATTCTGCTCTTCCTCCTTTCAGCAAAGGGAAGATGAACTACTGAGTGATACACTTGTGTTGAAAACCCTGGTTTTTATTAGCTTTCCACAGCCTTTGAACGTGCTTCAGTAGACTTCCTTCTACTTTTTTTTAAAAAAATTATTACCGGAAATCAATTTTTTTGATGATGACTCAGAACAATTGCTTTCTGCTGTTAACTTCTGTGTTCCAATTTCTTTTTCAGACAGCTCATCACCCACTTGCAGCTGTTTGCCCAATTTTCAAATCCACGTGCATTGTATTTAGAAGCAAAATTGAATGAAATATACACTCAGGTGAAACTTCTTCTTTTCAATTTTGTCTAGATGTGTGTGTAGTTGTTGTCCTGCAAGGACCATGCCAATTTCAAAATGACTTGGTAGACATGTCTGTGCAAAATATATGTTATCTTTTGAAGCAGTTAAGTTTGCCAATGTGGTATTGTGGAAGTCATCCCTGATTAACCTACACCAATGCTTGCTACTAAACTGACTTTCTGTTGTTGTTCTTGAAAAATTCTGAATAAATGAGTTTCTTAAGCTTTTTAACAGAGTTAAATTCCTACAATTGGAATGATGGACAATGTTAAGGATTAGTGGAAATTGTGTTCTGTTTAGTATCTCTGTGTAAGGCCAAGGCTTTTCAAATTTGCTTACTGTGTTTGTGGAGGGGCTGCTCAAGCCAATCTCCCCAATAATCATGTATTTTATCATTTATTTATTGCACAAATATTATATACTGCTTGATTGTAGAATAAACCTCTTAAGCATCTTGCAAAATTAAGGCAAACAACTGCAGGCTGCTTTGTTTACCTCTCTCCTGTCCTGTTCCTCTTCGTCAGGCCAGCCAAAGGGATGTGTGACTGGGCACAAGATTAGTTACATCACTGAGAAATCTCAGAAAAATAAAAGCCTATGGGGAGAGGGGATTTACTAAAGCAATGTAAGTTGGAATCTGGCCTATGTGTGCTTTCTTCTGACTTATTTTTTCTTCTTCTTTCTTCAGCTGCTGTCTCATCAGGACCAGAGTGTGCAAAAAGTAGCTCTTGACTGTATCATGACATACAAGCATCCACACTTGCTGCCATACCGGTAAGAAGTTCTACAGGTGGGATTCAGTGGGTATTGCTCTGCTGATGGAAGGCATTAGCTCCTCCCTCTTAGCTCCCCAAATTTTCCTCCAGGGGCTCCTCAATCCTCTGGAGCTGGTGGGGAGGCGGAGTGATGCAAGAAGGGCAGGGGAGGAGTTGCTGGGAATTCTGTCCATCCCTGTTGCGCTAATGGATGCCTTCAGTCGGTGGAGGAACTCTCGCTCGATTGCACCCCCTGTTTGATTTGGCTGTTTGTTTTGCTTCAGCCATCATATAGGAGAAATATTTCATGGCCAGAGCAAATGGTGCCTAAGTGTTCACACGTGCATGTTCTTGACAGGCGCTCTCTTCGCCAAGCATAAACATAATTTGTTTCTAGGATCTATGCCTTTGTTTTCTAAGATATTGCGTAGAGAATCTTTTTCTTAATCTTGCATTATCTACTTACAGAGAGAACTTGGAACGTCTACTGGAAGACAAGAGCTTTAAGGAAGAAATAGTTCATTTCAGCATTTCTGAAGAAAACACCACAGTAAAGGCGCTGCACCGGCCAGAGCTTGTTCCTGTTCTAATGAGGTTAATGAACTAATCTGTATAGGTTCCTTATGGGTCTTTACAAATGAAATATGACAATGTATGGGCCTACTTCAACAGGAAGATGGTCTGATTTTTGGACCTGCTTCTCAGGTTTCACTGTGAATTCCAAATACTATATGGGTTACTTAACCCACTTTTTCCTTTTTAGTGGAAAACTGTCTTCTGTAAGTTAAGTGAGTCCTTATTCATTGTAGTTCTTCCACGTGGTTAAGAAACTTTCCACTCAAGTCACTGGGAAATTGCGTCAGTAATTATTTTGGTTGGGAGCCAAAGTAGTGTCCCGAACTAGGGCTAGGGAGGTCTGGATTCAAATACCAAGTCTGTCATGAAGTTCATTGGGTAGCCTTGGGCCAGTCATCACCAGCTGGTTTCACTTACCTCACAGGGTTGCTGGGAGGGTAGGACAGGCAAAAATCAAAACAAAATGGCGGGAGTGTGTGGGTTACGATAGCTCTCATTTTGAAGCCATAATTATGATTGCAATTCTGGCAACTTGGAAGCATTCTCTTAAGTCTATATAAAAAAAGAAAAGGTCAACAGGCCCAATGGACCAAGCCTTCTGTATGCGGGCTGGTACCTTGTGAAAAGCTAATGTACTAACTTTCTTTTTGGTATTGGAAGGATTCTGTATGGACGGATGAGAAACAAAACTGGAAGCAAAACACAGGGGAAGTCAGCCGCTGGGACACGCATGGCTATTGTTTTGAGATTCCTTGCTGGCTCGCTGCCTGAAGAGATTAGGATGTTCCTGGATCTGCTATTTGAGCCTGTGAAGCACTTTGGCAATGGTATGGCTTGTACACGAGAAACTTTTTATCTAATGGCGAACATGGCTAGTAAGATCCCAACAGGATTGAAGCTAGGAAGGGCCCAATAGTAAAGGAGTACGCTAGGTGACAATACACGCCAATATTTTGTTGCTTCTTCGTAGCTTATAGCCTGTAAAATAACTGTAAAATAAAGTGTTTCGTTGCATGTCTAACTTGCTTCAGTGTTAAAACCATGTATCTGGGCATCATGCGTGATAATGAAGCAGCTTTGAGAGTTGGCTTGAGACTTTTAAGGAGAAATGGATTGCTGATTCTAACTGGAAAATTAGGGGGGAAATTGGGAGATGATTCCTCAGGCAGCTGATTTATTTGCAATATTTGTTTTGGGTGGTTCTTGATAATATTTTAATCCGCTTCAAATCTGTGCAATGGGATGAGTTCCCTTTGCTCCGTCTCAGCTTCTGCCAACCTAGGAGTTCAAAAGCACACTAGTACAAGTAGATAAATAGGTACTGCTGCGGTGAGAAGGTAAACGGCGTTTCCGTGCGCTCTGGTTTTCATCACGGTGTTCCGTTGCACCAGAAGCAGTTTAGTCAAGCTGTCTGGGGACAAACACCAGGTCCCTGGGCCTGAAAGTGAGATGAGTGCTGCAACCCTATAGTCACCTTTGACTGGACTTAACTGTCCAAGGGCCCTTTACCTTTTACATATAGAGCCTGCATTGCATTGAACTGTGATCTCTTTTGTCTTAAGTATGTTTTTTTGCCACTGAACATTCTCCTTGTGACCCTATTTTTACATTTAGTAATAGTGGGGAACATTAGTTCTTCATCTTGTTTGTGAAAACCAAAGATCTCTTAAAGTGCAATACTCTAAATGCTTACTTGAGTGTAAGCAGCACTATGTTTAGTGGGATTTAGCTCCCAAGGGCAAAACACATCAATTAAGGGGTCATTCTAATTTTTGCCCTCTAACCATATACAGTGGTACCTCGGGTTAATTCGTTCCAGAGGTCCGTTCTTAACCTGAAACTGTTCTTAACCTGAGGTACCACTTTAGCTAATGGGGCCTCCTGCTGCTGCCACGCCGCCGGAACATGATTTCTGTTCTCATCCTGAAGCAAAGTTCTTAACCTGAAGCACTATTTCTGGGTTAGCGGAGTCTGTAACCTGAGGCGTATGTAACCTGAAGTGTATGTAACCTGAGGTACCACTGTATTGCTTCTGCTGCTTTTCAGGGGTTTTTTTAATAGAAAAAACACCTTCCCTAGAATTTGGTTCTTAAAATTGGGTGTATAGCATTGCAACAGAAGCCTAGGCATTATTGATTTGTTAATTTCTGTATCTTTAGGAGTGGGATATTCCATCTTGAAATGCACCTACCAAAACTGAACAGAGTACCTTCAATCTCTGTAGCGTTATTACCAAGGTGATACTATTGTTGCCACCACCCACCCACCCCACTTCTCCTTTTTGCTTTTGGTAGGAGATTGCCTCTCTGCAGTGCTCCAAGCAGTGGCAGAACTCGATTTATCTCGAGTCTTGCCTCTAGGTCGGCAGCATAGCCTTTTCAACAGCCTGGAAGTAGTACTGAAAAACATGGGGCATCTGATCAGCCAGTACCTGCCTGAGATTTTGCAGATTTTACTTTGCATGATGGCAACAGTATCCCACATTCTTCAGGAGCGGGAAAAGGTGAGAAATTTGCTCCTGTGTATGTGTTCTGTGTATGTGCTCCCATTTTTCGGTCCCAGCTCCTGCCCACCTAGCAGTTTGAAAGCACTCCTAAGTGCAAGTAGATAAATAGGGACCGCTTTATAGCGGGAAGGTAAACGGTGTTTCCGTGTGCTGCGCTGGTGTTGGCTCGCCAGAGCAGCTTCGTCACGCTGGCCACGTGACCTGGAAGTGTCTCCGGACAGCGCTGGCCCCCGGCCTCTTGAGTGAGATGGGCGCACAACCCTAGAGTCGGACACGACTGGCCTGTACGGGCAGGGGTACCTTTACCTTTACCTTATGTTTTCTGTTCTGTTTCTGATGAGAAGCCCATGGGGCATGACAGAGCAAGGCATGTTGCTTATTTTAGGACCAAGGAGAGTTCCTCATGAACAATTTTCTCTGACCACGCTTAGTCTTTTATGCTTTGACATCCACTGGCATTAATGCAGATTTTAACCAATTAATTGTGTACCTTAAAATTCTATCAATTGTTATTAATTCTGACATAAATACTAGTTAAGAGTAATAAATAATCTGCATATAAAGCTAATTTCAATTCCACTTGCTCGTAAATGAAACCATAAATCGCCCTATTCTGTTCCAGTTGCCCATACCGGTGGTTCCAAATATAAATCAAATATTCATGAGAGAGAGGGCAATCCTGTCTTTTACCTCCCTCCAAACTAAAAGGATATGAAAGGATTTCATTTGTCCTTACATGCAATTGAGGAGAGAGGTATAAAATTCCAGCTCTCCTTCACTGCTCCTGCTGCTGCCGTGTTGTGTACAAAACAAGCCGGAGTCAGGCTTGTGTCATTTGAAGCTGGGCTTGTGGTTTGTAACCAAGGTTTATTTTGGGCTTAATACTTGTGGATTGTTTGGAGAGAAACATACCATGAGCCTGGGTTTGGCCCTGCAGTAAGCCAAACTCTGGTTTATTTCAGCCACTGCATGATAGCAGCAGGAGTGGGAAAGGATTACCATGGAAATTTTTGAGTAATGTGCGCCTGCATGTTGCTTTTCACATCAGACTGTAGTTTGGCTTAATGTGACTTGCAAGCTTGCCATTGCCTCTTAGCCAGGAAGTTCAAAAAGAGCAATACCCAGAAAAGTCACAGTGCAAGATCTGATGTACAATATTGCCCTCCATGGTCATGCAGACATTCAGACTGAGCACAAAGTAATCATTTTGACAGCAGTGTTGCTGAAGTTCATGGTAATTAGTTTTGCACATGAAGTTATTCACTAACTCTTGAGACGAAAAGCTGTAATTCAGTAACTCCAGGCTTCACAAATATTTTTTTCAGCGTTGCCATTTGTTAAACTTAATTTAACACTTCATTATCTAGTGAGGAAATAAATGCCAATTAAGAGCCTCATTTATATTCTACTGGGTCTTTTTCAAAACACATTAGTCATTTATTGCCTACTAATACTACTTTCTGTGTTAAATGTTAACTTTGTATAGTTATAAATGGAGGTGCAGGGTTACTATTTCCTGCAGTTCTCAATTGGGGTAGATTTTTTTTCTTGCGGACACAGGGCTGGCTAACAAATTGCCACTTGAGGTTAAGATGCTTCCTCGCCATGCAGATCTCACATAGAGAAACTAGCCAGGCTGGCTGTTGAATCTTACATTCATACTCATGGTGGTCTCCACTTTCAGCACCTGCTGCTTGAGGCAGCTATCTCACACCGCCTAGCTTTCGGGCCGGCCCTAGGTGGGCTTGTCATCTCCAGCGTGTTTGCTTTTCGCTCTCGTGCTATGCAAACAGATCTCAATATCTTTATTTGCTGTGCAATATATCTATGGACTTTAAAAATGTATTGGGGTTTGTTTGTTTTTTTGCTATTATTTCTTTTGTGCTCTTACGTTATAAACCATTCTGTGATCTTTGGATTAAAGTTCTTTATATAAATTTACATTAATACGCCAGAGACATGCAGCATTAGCGTAACTCGGACAGAGACAATCCAGACATATGGGTACTGCTTGCAGTTCAGAGGACACATTCAGTAACTAGTCTTTTAAATCTTAGGTGGTAAAGAATAACTGCCCTTTAAATGTTTTGCTTAAGAAGAAGAAGAAGAAGAAAGTCCCTCACAGGATTGTTATGATTTGTTTTGCAGATTCAACTCAAATTAATTAACCCAGTGAAAAATTTGAGGCGACTTGGACTTAAACTTATAGCAGACTTTTTCTCTGATTTCAAAACTTACAACTTTAGTGTGGAAGAGATTGATGCAGTTTTTCATGCAGTGGTTTGGCCCCAGGTAAGGGCAGCGTGAAGGTGGAGAGTTGCTTGCTTTTCTTTACTTAGGCACATGTCTCAAGTGTCCTCTAGCATCTTCCAAACTGCACAAATAACTTGCTTTCGAGTGAAAGTGGTATTTGGTTCGAAGCACAGAGGGCATGCTAGGAACAAAACATCTAATTTTATTAGAGTGGCTGGGGAAACCCAGCCAGATGGGTGGGGTATAAATAAATTATTATTATTATTATTATTAATCAGTGTATCTACTCAAACTACAGTCCAGAAGTATGTAAATTTAATCCAAGTACAATGTAAGCTGGGTTTGTCCTTTCATAAACAGCACGAGTTTTGTTGAATCTAAAGGCTTTTGCCTATATCATCTCCACAAAACTTGAATGTGACTTCATGTTTATAGCTGACAAATGTAAAGTTTCAATTTTGTTGGGTGAGATATACATGTTCCTAAGTTAATGCCACATCTTTGTTGGGAGAAAGTGTGTCACTGAGTGGCACCCGCCACTCCTCTCTCTCTCTTACCACACTGTGGCAGTGTGCATGCCACAACAGCTAGACCTACTGCCTGAGGTCCAAGGGAGTAGGAACAGATCTGCCATTCATGACAGGAGCCCTTTCATGCCACAACAGTCTTAAAGTCGTGGAAGCTGTCACCCATCTACACTGCAGTAACTCTTTGGTCAAGCCTCACAAAGATAATGAAACATAAAGCAAATATTGGATACTTCTTTTTAGATAAAACTAGAAAGAAGTCTCCTGTGAGCATGTGCTGGCTCACCTCTAAGTATGTAACAGGAGAAAATGATGGTTCCTTCAGGCTGTAACCTGCTTTCTTCACTAGTCTACCTGTCTCAGGTACTTGGAGATGGTCCCTTTAATGCTAGACTGCCTTAGCTGTGGTGGGTGTAGAGGAGCCATAATGGCAACATTCTTGGCTCCACTCATCATTAGCAGTTTTGTTCTTGATGTCAGTGGAGGCAGAAATACCTGGCTTAGCTCTTAGTGTTGTGGTGAAAGGAAGATAAATGCAAATAGTAAATTGTTCCTTCAGAAGCAAATAGTGAGCATGCTAATGCTTCTTCTTTTGCAAACATCTCTACCAAGACAGCCTCAATATTTTGCCTCGATTTTATTTTCTCCTGTTTTGTTCCCTCAGATCCTCAGGTTGGCCTCTGAGAGCCAATATTCTCCTACTCTCTTGCTCAAAATCATTCACATATGGAGCAGAAGCCCCAGGTAAATTACTTTCTTCTTAATGAAACAATGGATCGTGGTATAACTTTACTGCTACTCAGGTGTGTGTGTATATATGTATCTATGTGTATATATATAAGTGAGCTGCACTTTTAATCTAAAGTTTATGTTGGTTGTTTATAGGGACCATATACACAGGTACAGTGATAAGCACACATCTTGTTTATTTAACACAATTTATATACTGGTAAATCGATGACGGTATCCTCTTGACATTTTCATTTTCAAGTTAGCATTAGGGCTGACTTGGAATGGGGCAAGGGGCATGTTCTCTGCAAATGTTTCAGTCCCTGAAATATGCACCTCCACCTGTTGTTGTTGTCCTCCTCCTCCTTTTGACAATTTTTGAGACTCTGAACAGTGAAGAAGAAGAAAAAGGTTGAGAGTTGTAGGAACTTAAGAGAAACATGACAAGGACAATTCAGGAGTTTCACCTACTTTGGTTCCTACTGTGACCTTATGGAACGTTCCTTCAAACTTCTGAAAGGGGCGTCTCTACTCCCCACTCCCCGGCTTTAGTATTATGAACATGAGGAGAGCCTGCTGGATCCTTTTTCTGGATCACTGACTTAGGCCTTACCTCTTGGGAGATTTATTCTAATGTTGTCACTAGTCATTTTGCTACATCAGTATTTTCCTGCCTGTTTGTTGTCTTTCCCTCAGGTATTTCCCTTTGCTGGCCAAGCAGATGCCAGGACATCCAGAATATGATGTGTTATCCAATGTGTTTGCTCTGCTTTCGGCCAAAAGCTTGTGTGAGGCAACGGCTGGTGTTGTGATGGACGTGGCTGACAGTCTTCTAAACACTCCTGACTTGGAGCCCGATGACGATATTTGCAGCTTGACAGTGACAGACTGTGTCTTCCAAGAAGTTGATGAAACGACAGAAGGTACGGATGGTTAGGCGCCCGAATCTATTGCAAGTGAATATTTTCAAAACTGGTTGTTCCATTTTGCTTGTGTGGTAGAATTAGAAACTGATTTGTGAAAGAAAATATTCTCAGAACCTACTAGATGGTGCATTGTAGTTATGCTCTGTAGACTTCTTATAGTTCCATTTTTACTGGTTTTTATTGCCTCCCTTAGAAGTACATGTATTAAAGGGTGAGATGGAAATTCATTTGTAAAAACTCATAATAAATAAATGGGTTGTTGGCAGGGCAGAGTGATTTTCATTGAGAGCTGCATTACCTACCTCTCTCATGGTGTGTCTCGTGTTTTTCCTCCCAATGTTCCCAGTATTGTTTCACACAGATTCTCACTGGATTCTCTGCCCTACCCTCAAGACCAAGTATCACTTGTAATTGATTTCAATTTGTAGTTTTAGCCTATAACAGACCAACAGTTGAAGAGCCCTCTTATACTAGTAATTTCATCTCCAGATTTAGCTTTCACTTCATCCTTAGAGCAGAAGGTGCAGTGGCACCCAATGGCCATCGTACAGGTCAGTCTAGACTAAATGCTGGTTTTGTGACTTCCAGCACAGTATTCCGTTCATAGGCCTGGCTGTCAGAAAAGGAATGGAGCAATTCTGCAGCTCACACCTGCAAGGTTCCTTTCCTCTTGTTTCTTTCTTAAAGCATTTCTATCCCACCTTTCAGTAATAAAATCACCAAAGTAACTTAACATCACTTAAAGCACTCAGATATAATAATAAAAGAGCAGTAAAAGAGCAGGGCATAGGGACAGTTGAAAACAGCACCAAAACCATAGTAAAGCATGAGGACATGAAAGCTGTATTCACATACAAAAACCATCAGATTTGGTGCCAGGCAACCACATAAGGGAAAGGAGCTTTACAGCTGAGGTGTTGCAGCCACAGAGTTCTGATGGAAAGGGTATATTGTCCCAGAGAAGCATACCAACAGAAACTCCTAGCACTTGAGATAAAAGATGGGCCTTTATTAAAAGTGCTACATTGTGGTAAAGGACAGTGCACAGGTGTTTGTTTGGGTTTTTTTTACCAGGCACCTGTTTATATCCTGGCTTGAAGGATCTGTCAGTTTTCAGCTTGCTGGAGATAACAGATCCACTTCATGAGCAACAACCAGCAAATATTATTGACTAGTGTGTTTTTGAGCAGCAAACATATACATTTCATGTTGGCTAAATAATTTAAATTAAAGCATCGTTCAGTAACTGGATAGCAAGTTCCCTTGTCTCCTAATTAATCCCTTTAGTAGCAACTTCTACTACATTCAGCGGTTTCCCAGGAAATGTGCTAGTTTCCAAACCAATATTTTCCCACGTTTAGCCATAATGATAGTATTTCCGGGAGCCGTATAATTATATTTGTTAACAAGCTGCATTTTTAGTTGTCAGACATTTTATTATGGCATATAGTTTATTGTTGGCTGATATAAACTCCTATTTCATCAGGTTAGCCAAGTCAGGAGGCCTTTTCATATAAAATATAATATGAAGATATGGCCAGCTTGCCCATCTCTTTGATGTCGTTCCATAATCATGTGCAGGCTTGTGGAAATTGCTTCCACTCAGGGACACACAAACACACCACTTGGTGCCACATCCCATCAGCAGGATCCCTCCATCCTTGGGAGAAGCTCCTGGGTGGGCTGCTGGGGGGAAGGGCAGGGAGGAAAGAGGACTTCCACCAGCCCACTTTAGTGCACTAGAATCTCTGGATTCAACTCATTGCATTTTTATTATTATTTCTGTTACCTGCTTTGGGTAGTATATGCAGAAAAGTGGGATATAAATTGAAATAACCCCAGAACAATTGTTATACTATTTGTGAGGAATTGGATGATATTCTTTAGTTTTTCTGCTTGGAGGACTTAACATCTCTGAATGGTAAATAAACTCACTGTCTCCCTTGCAGATGTTCCCACCACAGGTGTGAAGCTGATTCTCCCCCATGTGCCTGCAATCCTTCAGTATCTCAGCAAAACTATGTTCAGTGTGGACAAGATGAAGAAGAAGAAGTACAGAGCACAAGTCAGCAAAGAACTAAACATCCTTTCAAAGTAAATAGTTCCTTGGTATTGCTAAGAGTACTGATTTATATAGGGTCCCTTAAATTTTTACTATATATGTATATATAGAGAGGGAGAGGGGTAAGTTTATATAAAGTGGTACCTCCGGTTGCGAACGGGATCTGTTCCAGAGGTCTGGCCGCATCCCAAGGAATTTGCAACAGCAGGACCGCTTCTGCACATGTATGCGGTGTGGTTTAGTGCTTCTGTGCATGTGCACATAATAATGTGCACAGTGTCAAGCGCTTCTGTACATGCATGCATGGCGAAACCTGCAAAAATACTTCCAGGTTTGCCACGTTTGCATCCCGAAGTTTACGTATCTAGAGGGATACATAAGCGGAAGTACGAATGTAGTCACCACTCACACAAAACCACAAGGAGGTGCACAAAGTAAAATACCATAAAGCAGTATAAAAATACTCGTTAAAAACGACGGGTTCCTTTTAAAATAGGAAATTAAACAACTGAATAGACTTGTGAACAAAAAATGTTTTCAAGAGAACCACCTGCAAGAGGCTGTCAGGAAGGTTGAGCTTTCAGGTTGAGGCGGGGGGGAGGGCTTTTTGTTGGGGGTTCACTCTGGAAGCTATTGTATGTATTTCAGGGATGGGAGGCTCTGAATCTAAGTTTCTTGGCTCCATGTCACTCATGCAGCCTCCTCCCTGCATGTCACCATAGCATATGCCTTATAAGGGATCAAACTGTTCTGACTGGATATCTAGCCCAGTATTGGCCACTCTGATTGGCAGCACCTTGGACAGGAATCTTCTGATCCATTCTGTGCTGGGGATCATGAACTCTTAATTCATATATGTGTAGTTTACACTGATAGGTATACAGTATATACCTGTTCTTCGACTTGCAGTTGTCCATATTCATTTGTGTGAAGTCATGTGTGGACCAGAATTTTATTAATGCATTCATGTGCCCTTTTGTAAGCAGAACATCAGCAGCAGTTTACATTAACAGATGATTATATTATAGGCAATTGAATCGTGGTGTTGTGGTTATATCGGTGCAAGGCTAACCTCTTGCTTCTGTTGAATATAGAATTAGCAAGTTTATAAAGGACAAGAGTCAGAGCTCCATCCTGATTGGTCTCCTCCTCCCTTTCCTCCACCAGAGTAACATGGTGCAGGTAAGCTTTGTTATTTATGCCTGTGGGAAGTCACATTTTCTTTCAAATTTGCCTGTTTTCTGGTGAACTTCTAAACTATTTTTCCAGGTCATCATGATCTGCTGCTAACTTGTTTGGGTCACTGTTATTCAATGTGCTCTGCTGTGCCTTTGGGATCCCCCCCCCCCCCATCTCTCTCTCTCTCTCTCTCTCTCTATATATATATATATATGAAACTATAATGGAGTGGTTTAAAAAAAAAAGTTTGAAAGTGGGAAGTCCCTGGTTCGGATTTCAGTTAACCTATGTTCTCGGTAGGGACGCGGGTGGCGCTGTGGGTAAAAGCCTCAGCGCCTAGGGCTTGCCGATCGAAAGGTCGGCGGTTCGAATCCCCGCGGCGGGGTGCGCTCCCGTTGCTTGGTCCCAGCGCCTGCCAACCTAACAGTT
The DNA here is from genome assembly GCF_964188315.1 of Podarcis muralis. Classification (NCBI taxonomy): domain Eukaryota; kingdom Metazoa; phylum Chordata; class Lepidosauria; order Squamata; family Lacertidae; genus Podarcis; species Podarcis muralis. Next base: position 43,360,640 of record NC_135664.1, read on the forward strand.
CGAAAGCACTCCCGGGTGCAAGTAGATAAATAGGGACCGCTCTGGCGGGAAGGTAAACGGCGTTTCCGTGTGCTGCGCTGGCTTGCCAGATGCAGCTTTGTCACGCTGGCCACGTGACCCGGAAGTGTCTCCGGACAGCGCTGGCCCCTGGCCTCTTAAGTGAGATGGGCGCGCAACCCTAGAGTCTGTCAAGACTGGCCCGTACGGGCAGGGGTACCTTTACCTTTACCTTATGTTCTCGGTGCAAACCACTTCCCATGTTAAGATGTAAGGCTAATTTTCGGATGAGGAAGCTGTGGGACTCCTGATGTCGTTGGGCTCCAACTCCCATCAGCCCCAGCCAGTATGACCAGTGGTCAGGGATGATGGGAATTGTAGTATAGCAACATCTGGAGGGCTACAGGCTAGCCATCGCCGTTCTAAAACATAGTTTAGTATAAAACGAACAAACCAGGGTGAGTCTTGGGCTTGCACAGTTCCCTTTCCTTCTCTGTAGCCAGGAGGAGTTTAAAAGCTTCACTTTTGCTTAATCGTTATTTGTGGGGTGGTTTTCATCTAAACCAACAAACTGTAGTTAACAGTTTGATTGAAACAAGCCAAGTTGCAGTCATGGTCATGGTACATGCATTGATTAAGCAAAAGCAGCAAAATGAGCTTCTGAACTGCTCCTCTTGCCTATGGGGCAGGAAGAGAGGGGGAGTGGAAGCATGCAAGGACAAGGCTTGCTGTGTCTTGTTCAGGCTTACTGATAATTGTGCTATGCGGTGGTTTATATACAAGTATTTTGCACAGTGGAAATATGTAAGTTGTTTCTTGATTAATATACTTTTGACTAAGTCTCTCTTGACAATGCTGAACTGGATTGCATTATGTTATTTTTCAGTGTAAGTGAGGAATTTTGTCATGATTTATCTGTTTTTTTTCCAGGATACTGAGATTGACATCCTGGAAACGGTGCAAAATCTACTGAAGCATTGTTTGAATCCAGCAAGTTTCCTCAAACCACTGGCAAAATTGTTTTCTGTTGTTCAGAACAAATTGTCTCGTCAGACGCTGTGCATGGTTTTTGAGGTACTGAATACAGTAGTAGCACATTTATAGCATTTTTGTTAGCGATTGCTCAACACTATTTTGGTTGTGATGTGAACTTGATCCATAATGATTTCTCTGAGCATCCATTTCAAGCTATGACCCTCTTGGGGATGTCATGGCGACCATTGAGGTCTTCCCAGTCCCAAATCCCTCTGCAGTCCCTTCAGAGGCTATCCAATCCCTTTCCCCTGACTGCTTCCTTTTTTCTTAGTGGTTGGGCAATGGACTTTCAAAATGGCCTCCTGAGCCTCCAGGAACTGTGGGAAATGTAGTGGATGGTGATGAGTTCTAAAACTCAAAATGTTATGAGTGGATAATGGAAGAGCTGGTTAGATTCTAGTCAAATAAATACAAAGTGTGGTATGCTGGGAAGAAAGAATGGGGCATCTGAATTTTGAATACTGTGGCCACTTCTGGTTGTCCTGTTTTTTAAAAAAGTGAAATGTAGAACTGGAGAATGTTCAGAGAAAAGCGCTGTAAATGTGACAGTAGATGATACATGTGTGAAATAATTCTAGGTTTGTTAAATTTGCCTTTTTATTATTTTTCCATTTTTTATAGACTTTATCAGATTTGGACAGCAATCTAAAATACATTACAGATACAGTTAAGGTATGTAATGTTTCACCTGATTTACTTCTAAGAATTTTTCTGTCATCGTTTTGATTTTATATCTCTATTAAACATCTTGCCCTTTGTAGCTGAATGCTTTTGATCCACGTCATCTTGATGATATCAATTTCGATATCCGCTTGTCAGCATTTCAAGACATCACTTCTCATATCAAGGCAATGAAAACAGTGGATGTCGACTACCTTATTCCAGTAATGCATAACTGTTTCTATACAATACAGGTGAGCCCATGCCAATATCTGTCCTTTATGGTAGAGCTCCTGGAAATGTATTCTCTATTTTTTTAAAAAATATTTTGATCATTTGGGGAACTGAAAAATACACTTATCTGCATATCTTTCCCCTTACACCATCAATGAGATTAGAAATTCCTGCTTTATTATTTAGTAAAAAAAAAAATTAGAATATTCCTTTTGAACCAAAAAGGCACCTCAGGGGAAGTTATGCACGTTTGCAAAACAGCCATAAGCTATTTTAGGTGAGCATTAGAATTACCTTTTGGATGCTATATGAGGAAATATCTTCAGCAGCATGTATCTCAAGAGAGCTAAGAGAGTTAAGGAAGAACCAAAAGTAATTTTACATCTAAGATGGCAGCAGCTTTCAGAATCTCTGCTTGTTCCATTGCCTCTGCCTGATGCTCATCAAACCCCCCTTGTATCTCTCCCCCCCCCCCCCCCCGTGCCACAAATTGGCTTTTTCTGAGGGTCCCCAGGGGCTTAGGAAAATACATTTTTAACAGTATTAGGGGACAGCATAGGAAATCCCTGTTTGTGTGGCTGTGTTTTAAAAGATAGTAAGCATGTGGGTTATCGTTGCCGGCTCTAAAATGACAAAAAAAGTCTTTTACTTCACAGGAAAATATGATTGATTCATAGTGAGCTTCATAACAATCTTATGGTACTTTTTACATATGGCTTGCAGATATTAAAGCTTCCAGGTTTCCAGGTCTGTTGCTCCCAACTCAGCTGCTCTGAGTTGTTGTCGGGGGAGCTGGTTTATGTTCTATCGATGATTATATTCATGCATATTTCTGAGTCTCTTTTAATCTATGGTTTCAGGATCATCTCTTGTAATCTCACCTGCCATAATCTTTTTCTTTCTTTAGTTAGGAGAGATGTCTCTAAGTGACAGTGCCATCCTCTGTCTGAATGCTATTATCAACCTGTTTGCTGAAATCAGTCACGCAGAAGAGGAATACAAGGAAATTATTCAGCACACTCTTCTAGAAGCTTTGAGAAAAGGGCTAAAGAACAAGACTGAGGTAAAAAGCTGGTTATTATTTTTAATTATATACTGTTTAATGCCAAAATAGGCTTCTTGGTGATTTATAGAATATAAAACCCAGTTATATAACACGATTGAAGTATTCCATAATTCCATTTCCCATGAAACAACCCCATTAAAATGCAACAATTAAAACAAGAAACTCTGGTCAAGAGACCAAGGGAATGCCTGTGTGGACTGGTGCATCTTCAGCACATCTTGGGATGCCTCTCATATTTCAGCAGAGAGTGCGTTCCATTGGTGAAAAAGCCCACCTCCGCATCACCACAAGCCGACTGTTGTCTGACTGCTGTTACATTTCAGGAGGAAACGTTACTGTGAAAGAGAATTGTACAAGTGATGCCCTATTCTAGTATTTTGAAATGAGACAGGGCCGTGGGCAGGCTTCTCATTGAACAAAACACCCAGTGTGGCTAATGATAAGATGGAAATATTTTAAAAAGCATAAACAAAATGCTTCTGTATTGTTCCTATTACCTTACCTACCTACCTTCCTTAGCATGTTTACTCCAGCCCAACATGTTGACGAGTCCAAAATATGGCAAATAAGCTAAATTCTAGGGGAGGGGTTGATACAATGGTGTGGAGAGGATGTGGGGCAACGTGAAGGATGTGGGGCCACGTGAGATGTCTTGCCATGTGCTACCACCACACTTCCCTGACATGTTCATTCAAATAACGGCAGGAGTAGTTCAGGTACCAATGTAAATATGTAGAGCCCCTGATGTAAACAAAAATCTATTTAGGAATGTTTAATATGTGTGGATGTCAGTCTGGTCCCAAAGGGAGAAAGTTTCAAAAGCATAATTCTGGTTTTTGTGTGTGTTCTTGCATGGTTGTTCTTGCTCAGTGTGTTTCTAACAAAGAAATAATCAAATGGCTGCATTAAAAAAACACCAAGCCACACATTTTCACATTTCCCTTGGTATTTTGTTACTTGCTGCTTTCAGAGCATTCAGCAGGATTACACATCGTTGCTCTCCAGTTTGATTCGAGCATTTTCAAACCACCCAGAGTTTCAGGACTTGGTCCAGCTGACTGACATTCATGATCCAGAGATGGACTTCTTTGAAAATATGAAGCATATTCAGGTATAATGCAATCCTGTTCTTGCCACTGGGCAATAGTTGTATGATAGTGGAAAGATGGTAGATACTTCATCTTCTTCTGTGAATGTAAATCTTTGCAAGTGCTGCCTCGTTTTTCAGTCGCAAATCATTGATCGTTGTGAGAACAATAGCTCTCTGCGTGTGTGTTTTGATTTAATGGCTATAATGTCATTTACACTATTTTAGCACATGCTAAGCTTTGCTGTTAATGTCACATTTAAAAGGCAGCAGCTAGAATTGTATGCATTTAATCAGAATGTATTTTCTCTTATTCAGTGTCTCAGTTTGAGAAATAGACAGAAGTGTGTTGTAGTAAGATGCTCATTCAAAAAGGTGTCGTTTCTCCCCTTCCTGGCTGTTAAGAGCTGGTGAAACTTTTGATGGATTATGACACCCAAACCTCCTAGGTCTACAGAATTAAATATGGGCCCTCACTCAGTGAAAACTTTTGTATCTCTCTTAGATCCACAGAAGGGCACGCGCCTTGAAGAAATTGGCTAAGCAACTAGCTGAAGGCAAAATCACACTCTGTTCCAAATCTCTTCAGAATTACATTATGCCTTACGCAACTACTACTATCTTTGATGAGAAAATGCTTAAGGTAAACTTTTAGCATGCAATGGTGGGAGCTACTTTTATTTCATAGCCCTTAGTGGTATATTTCTGTAAGTGCAACAGGATGATTTCCCTTTTCATGAGGAGAAAATAAAGAGTGTTGGGATCTGAGTTGAGATTTTTTTAAAATGAGGTACCTCCCCTGCATGGTACTTATTTGAAATATTTGTTACGGCTCTTATTTCAAGCTGCCCTTTTAAAGAAGGAACAGTGCATTAATAGTGCATTTCTGGGAATTAAACTTTGCAGAGTTCTTCTTTGTCTGATATCTTCATCATTTAGTTATTTATACATTCATTCATTCATTCATTCATATTCTGCTGTTTCCCCCAATAAATCAGTGAGGGAGGCCTACATATTTCTCTGTACCCATTCTCCTCATTTGGAAGAATTGCATTCATACAGCAATCCTGTGAAGTAGCTTAGGCTGAAAAGAATGTGACTTCCTCAAGGGCACCTGGTGAGCTTTATGGCTGAGTGAGGACCTGAACCAAAAGCTCCCTACTTATGGTCAAACAGTACCAGGGACAAATAATTGGTGCCATCAAGATGTTGCTGTACTACAACGTCCATCAACCTGACCATTGGTCATGCTGGCTAGGGCTGATGGGAGTTGTAGTCTCAACATTTGAAGGACACCACAATGGCTATCACTGCTCTAACCACTACACCACACACCTCACAACTTCTGAATTTAATAATGAGGGGGGAAGCTTCAGATAGATCTCTGAATATTGCAAAGCATGTTGCTTCTTTTGGGTATTTTGATGTGAAAGTGTTGGGATAGGTTTTCTTCTTGGTTCAACAATGTCACTTTCGCCATGATTTTAAAGGGAGTGTTGGGGATGTGGAAGGAAGCTTCTTCTAGCCTGCATGGGCTTCATTAGTCTAGGCAAGGCTTTTGTGCTGCTTGAAATTGGGAAGACCCTAAGGGTTGTTTTCTGTTCCTCAGTATGAAAATATGATAACTGCTTCGGTTGAAATGGTAGGAGCTGTTTGCAGACATCTTTCTTGGTCAGCGTACCTCTATCACTTGAAACATTTCATACACATCTTGCAGACTGGACAGATCAATCAAAAACTGGGCGTCAGGTACTGTAAATGTCGGTTTTAAGGTTTATCCTGTAATCCTGTGTGCACTTACCAAGCAGCATAGTGGGACTTGCTTCTGAGCAACCTTGCAGGGGTTTGCAATGCCAGTCACTCCATACTGATAGCATTAATAAGGAAATTGACACACAAGGATAGTATCTCTGTGGACTGTTTAAGAGCTGTCGTTTAAACCGAGCTGATGTCTGTGTTAATGGGAGCACTGAGCCTCTGTCTGCGTGAAAAGAGAGCTTTATGTTCCAAGCACTTTTAATTCACTTTGGCCAGATATCAAAGAACTACTTTAGGAATGCTCTTGTCCAAAGAGATTTTTGCTTGCGTTCTTTGAACGCTAGATTCCACTCCTCCCCCAGTGCTATACTGCACTTTGCTTTTTGAGTGTACCCTCTGTTTTAAAGATTTGCCATGCAGCCTAGGGAGCACCTGTTCAAGAAACTCAAGCCCAGTTCCCCCATAAGTATTCACTCGAGCAGTTCTTTTAGTCCAGTCCTTTTACAAATAGAAAAGTTGTACCTTTTTTGGATTTTAGCACCTTTTATTTCTCTCCCTGCCCCTTAATCTGTTTGACAGTGTGCTAGTTATGGTGCTGGAGGCTTTTCACTTTGACTACGAAACTCTTGAAAAGCAGCTTGAGATGATTCAAAAGGAAGGTAAGGTTCTGATTCCTGCATCTGGTGGAGTGGGCTCCAGCTCCTGTAAGGTTATGCTTCTCACGATAAATGTTGGTAGGCTTTAAAGTGCTGTGACTTTTTGCTACAACCTGTTAACGCTGCACCCTCTTTAGCATCTACTGCATTGTAATTCTGATCGCTGCTCACCTAGACGGCTATGTTCTACCGCCAGCGCTGGAGGCCATAATACTTCTGAAGGCCAGTTGCTGGAGACTGGGGGAAGAAAGGGTGCTGCTGTGCTCAACGTCCTGCTTGCGCACTTCTTATAGGCATCTGGTCAGCCACTGTGAGAACAGGCTGCTGGACCAGATGGGCCACTGAACTGATTCAGCAGGCTGTTCTTCTGTTCTGATATAATAATAAATAAATTTGCATGACCATTATTACTCTTCGAATGCAAAACACAGGGCCTGTTGTTTCATTATGCATTTTAAAATCTCTCCTTTCTATTTTAAAAAAGTTAATTATTGGGTTTCTAGTTCAGAATATCTACGTAATGCCCCAGTCTTAAACCTATGTGGAGTTATAAATAAAGCAGGGTCAGGCCTGCTAATTTCCCATCTCCGCTCTGTACTAATAAGGAATCCTTCTCTGAGTGTGAATCATATTCACGAGGCACAGAATTCTGGCTAACAGTTGGGGAGAGTGGGAATGGAATGGGGAATCCTGGAAGAGGGGTGTGGCCTGCTAAAATCTTAAACAGGAGCGCTCTAGATTTTGTCCGTCTTGTTCCAACAAAGGACTTGGTTGGCAAGCATCAAAGCCTTTTTTCCTCTTGATTATGCCTAGCAGATGCAGAAGCCATGGACACTGAAATGGAAATGGAGAATGAAACAATGGAAGTGGAACTTAGTGACGGAGAAGAAGACCAAGAAACCACCAAGGACCTTTCTAAAGATGCCAGTGAACAAACAGAGCCTGTTTCATCTTTGTCTGCTCCAGCCACTAATGAAGAAGACAAAAAAACCCAGATCGCTCTGAAACCAATTTCCTTCCTGCCTAAGGATAAGGAAGAGTTGAAATGCTTGATAAATCATATACAAGAAACAGTACAGGGAAACATCTTGCCCAAATTGCACAAATGTCTCATTGCAAAGGTACATTTCTGAGTCTTCGGGGTTTATTTTTAAATAGTCTTTAGTACATCTTGATTCTGGGAGCTAAACTAGATGAATTGTCATTCAGCAAAATAGCAAGTGGCTTTTAAATTGTGTGAATGGTCCCCACGTGGGTGACCAGTCCGGGTTAGGACTGAGGTGGGTGGCATTAACATTTTGTCCCCTCCACCTCCTATTAGCATTAAAAGAAAAGCTCCCATTTATGCCAGTTGTGGCCCTTGGAACCAAAGAGATGCTCTGAATACCCCTTTAAGTATACCAAATGAACCTCACTTTCTCCTCATAACAACCTTGTGAGGTAGGCTAGACAGAGTTTCGGCTCCAGTGTTGTATTCTCTCCGGGTGAAGATGTAAGATCACTGTCTTTAACACCTGGCAGTTGGAAATGCTATTGAGTAACTTTGGAGATGCCGGGACGCGGGTGGTGCTGTGGGTTAAACCACATAGCCTAGGACTTGCCGATCGGAAGCTCGGCGGTTCGAATCCCCGCAGCGGGGTGAGCTCCCGTTGCTCGGTCCCTGCTCCTGCCAACCTAGCAGTTCGAAAGCACGTCAAAGTGCAAGTAGATAAATAGGTACTGTTCCGGTGGGAGGGTAAACGGCGTTTCCGTGCGCTGCTCTGGTTCGCCAGAAGCGGCTTAGTCATGCTGGCCACATGACCCAGAAGCTGTACGCCGGCCAATAAAGCGAGATGAGCGCCGCAACCCCAGAGTCTGCCACGACTGGACCTAATGGTCGGGGGTCCCTTTACCGTTACCTTTAACTTTGGAGATGATGTGTTTCTGTGCCCTGCAGGTCAAAAGAGATGAAGAGCACAAGCTTGTGAAATCTAAGGTTGTGAATGATGAAGAAGTTGTTCGGGTTCCACTTGCTTTTGCGATGGTCAAGCTGATGCAGACTCTTCCCCAAGATGTCATGGAAGAGAATTTGCCAAGGTATGTCTTTTCAAGTGCATATTAACATCCATATGGTGAAAATCACCTAGGGATATATATAGACCTATAGATAGCGCATATGGGGGGGGGGGATGCATACTTGCATATATAGGATAAATATTGTACAAGCCTGTTGGAGTGATAATTGAAGCTTGTGTTTGGTTCTCTTCTGTTTTGCTGCTTTGTTGGCTCCAGCATCCTCCTGAAAGTCTGCTCCCTTCTGAGGAACAGAGCCCAGGAAATACGGGATATTGCCCGCAACACCCTGATGAAAATAATGGAGGCTTTGGGGGCACAGTATCTGCAATATGTCTTAAAAGAGATGCAGTCAACCCTCGTCCATGGTTACCAGGTATAGTGCCGGCTTTCTTTTTCTTCCGCCTTCCTATTAGATAGGAGGAGGAGGCGCTTATGGGCAGAGGACACTATAGCTCCTTAGCCCTGCTCCCTGAACTCACGATCTGCAGTGGGCTCTCTTGCCTAATTGAGAGCAACACCAGGCAAGCAGAAAGCAGAATCAGTTGAGAAGTTGGGTCCAAGCTCAGGCAGTTGGAAGAAATGCTGGATTGTATCGAAGATTAATTTAGTAGAAACAAACAAACAAACAAAAATCCTTCCAGTAGCACCTTAAAGACCAACTAAGTTAGTTCTTGGTATGAGCTTTCGTGTGCATGCACACTTCTTCAGATACGAAGAAGTATCTGAAGAAGTGTGCATGCACACGAAAGCTCATACCAAGAACTAACTTAGTTGGTCTTTAAGGTGCTACTGGAAGGAATTTTTTGTTTTGTTTTGACTATGGCAGACCAACACGGCTACCTATCTGTAACATTAATTTAGTAGGTAACAGTTGCGGGTGGGGACTGCTGAAAGCACTATAGCAATCTTCTAAATACCATTCCAGTTGTGTAGGTGTGCCATTCTTTTATTAGTTAGCCTTTTAATTAACAAGCACAGAGTCACTTGATTTCTTTTGCTCCTGCAGGTCCACGTGTTGACTTTCACAGTCCACCTCTTGCTAAAGAGCCTTGCCAGCAATCGACTTCAAGTGGGAGACTTGGATCCCTGCGTAGAACTTATGACCGAAGTAAGTTCTTTGAAAGCGACGTTTGCTGCGTGCGGAAAATGCCAAGTGTAAAAGGAGCTCATTTCAGAGATGTCACCGCAATCGGGAGCTTACACCTCCAGTTCCTGTAATACCTGGATGGAGAGAGGGTGGTGGTTGGTTGGGTGGTACCAAACCGTTGCCTTCATGAAGGAGCCCAAGTAATACCAGGTCCTCTTCCTTCTTGACTAGTTGCACATTTTATCAGATCTTTTGTTTCTTAAAGGGAACACTCTTATGCCTAGTCAGATCGTGGGTATATCAGCTCAATATTGTCTGCACTAACTGGCAGCATCTCCCCAAGGTTTCAACCAGGGAACTCTCCCAGCCCTATCTGTCAATGCTGGGGGTTGGACCTGAGACCTTCTGGGTCTCAAAGCAGATTCTGTAGGAACTGAGCAAAGCAGATGCTGTAGGAACTGAGCTCATCCCTCGCCCCTAAAGATGAACGTGTTGGACATTTCGTCGTTCATGTCTGAAAAGGTGGATGCAAAATTATAACTGCTGCTCTACTGCTACTTACTGCTAACACTTTCCTCCATGTCTTCTGAAAAGATTTTCAACCACGAACTGTTTGGGGAAGTTGCAGAGGAGAAAGAGGTGAAAGGCATAGTTTCCAAAGTCATGGAGGCTCGCAGAAGCAAGAGCTATGATTCTTATGAAATCCTTG